>NW_028327175.1:24638441-24945506 GCF_987537825.1 Furipterus horrens
ATGGGCTCTTTTTCCTGGGCGGAACATGTGAAGAAGGGGAAGCAGTTTGAGGAAACAGATCTATGACCTTGGACTCTTAAACAGCTCTTTGCTAATGTGTTTGCATTGGCTGTTGTTGTAATCTTTTAGTTATGGCCAAATTCTTCCATATTAGCAATGTTGCTTTCTATCTCTAAAGATGCACACGCACGTGTCTACCCCCTCCCACATTCACAGATGCATGTTCACACATAGACACATTCACACTCACACTCCCCAACCCACAGCATTTACATACCCCAAGCCACCAGGGAACATCTTCTCAGCACCTCCTTTCCCTGCAGGACCCCAATGTGTTTGATTTGGCCTCTTCACTTAGCATGGTGTCATAGGGGCAATGCTTTCCTTGATTTCCTGTTCACATTATCCCCACCTTCATTTATTGCAGCCTGTGTATGTGTAACTGGGAAGGAGGCAGCCCCAGTGTTAGGGGCCAACCACAAGTAACATGTTTTCAATATGATACAGCACTGCGTTAGGAAAATACATTTGCCCAACGAGCCCAAGCAAAAGAAGATTTGAAGGTTCTGCAGGGCAGCCTCAGATACCCAAGAAGAATTTTGCCAAACAATTTTGCTTGCTAGACCTATTTTAAAGAACATGCCTAGTCTGCGTTTGATCTGTCATGATGATTTTAGTGTATCATTTAACCAACCAGGTGCTTTTCACCATATAGCACTACTTTCCTGACATTCATTCTTCATTCCATCTACCCTCCAGATAAAGAACAGGTGGGTGACTTTATCCCCATAATCCAAAAATGGCAAAACCAGGGTCAGAAATTGAGCATTAATAATTCTCTGGTTTATACAACATGGTACAAGTTTTGCAAAGAATTGTTTTAATGAGTAGGTTGATGTTTTCCGGGCTGAAACTTCTATTCAGTTAAGAGAGAACTGATGAACTTCAATGAAGACACTAAACTTATTAATGTATTACATCGTTTCTGGATCCTGAGGATGGTGAAAACTGCTTATATTTGTCTCAGGTTCCTGCCTACAACACAGGAAATGTGCAACAAGGCCTTTAATTTGGTTTGACTTTTGTAGGCAGGTTTTCTCCAAGACACACATGATGTGTAATGGTTGGGCGGTGCTAGCCTGGCAGTGAATTCTACATCACGTCAGGCATTCCTGTTGATTTGCTGCACGAGAACAGGCGATTTGGCCAAATACATTCTTCCTAAGCATTTGGTAGTTTATTTATAAAGTAGGATTTTGACACTTTTCTTCTTGTATCTCAGAGAGACAGCTGTATTATTTGTAGAACTTGACATTTTCTGATAGGAGCAGAATTCTAACTCTACTATGTTCGGCTTTTAATTGTGTGATCAGATTATGTCTAGAAGTCTCACCACCCAGATGGAAGAAGGGGAATAGAGGGGTCTTGGCATCTGCCTGTCAAAATAAATGTTCCTGGTTATACCCAGGATGGTGTACTGATGAATGTAGCTGAGTTCGAGTTTTAGCTTTGCCACTTACTAATGATGTGACCTTGGTTAAGTCAACTTCTCCCAGCCTGCTTCCACCTCTGTAAAAGGGCTGGCAAACACATGAAGATAAAACATATTTTAGACAGTAGTAGTGAATGTTAGACTAGAGAAAACATGTGGGGTGCTTAGCACAGAGGTTAATATTTAAGTTCTGGATTCTATTCTTTCTCTTCATTATAATGTATGAGTCATCAGTTAACTAAAACTGAAGTAAAGGTCCACACTTTGAAATTGCTTCTTCTGAAAGATTGCGCCAAAAAGAATTCCCTTGAGTAATTCAGACCTTAAATATTGGTTCACTGGACTTGGGCAAAGTCATTTGCTAGCTGGTTCTTTTACCTCTATTTTGATACAGTGCAAGATGTGCCTTATTTTGATAAACTGATATATTCCTATAGCATGGCTAGAGTCTAAGCCACAAAACATTTTCACAAGTAAATTTTTCAAATAATGAGATCCTCACTAGAGGCCATATATTACTGATGAGTTTCTGTTTTTTGAGTTTTTTGTTTTGTTTTGTTTTGTTTTATGATAGGGGCCCAGAGAACTACATTACAGTAAAGACAAGCTTGTTTTTAATGATAGAAGGTATCCTTGACTGGTATCCAAGCTGACCTGTCATGAACAGATTTACAGCTAATTGTTTGATGAAATTACTGTGGTTCCTTTTTTTAAACAGCATAAAGTTGATGGTAGTGCCTAAAGTAGGGTGTTGTAGCAATAGCCTAGAAACAAAGGGATGTGTTCCACAATTCATCTGTAGTTAATGTGTTTCATCCTGCCATACAACAGTACCCACATGGTATGATCGGAGGTGTTCCATGGGGCACTGAGGTGAGCTATGAAGCGCCAAGCTCAAGTCTGCAGCCAGGCAGAAAAGGGAAGTATCCAGAGCTGACTTCTTGGGCTGTAACGCTGGTAATTCCGTAGGTATTTTGGACTTGGGACCTCATTCTTGAGAGCCAGGGACCCTTTTATAACACATCAGGAATGAGGTATGTCAGCAGTCACCCACATTAGCTGATTAATGCCCTCACAACCTGTGGGACTTGTCATTGGATTTATTAGCTGGCATTGTTTAGAAATGACTACTCATTTTTATTATGAATGATGTAACATGGTGATTCTTGGGCTACTGTTGAGGGTAGTTTTGGTTCTGTGTACATAGGGTTGCTGTGTTTTAGATTTCATGGCACATGGTAAAAGGAATAGCTGTTATTATTACTAATAGTAACATGTTAGTCAGGAAACAATGCTGACAGCTCAGCATAATACAACTTTCTTGTTTGTGCCACAGCCCGTAGCAATGGGGTGTCTCCGCTCCATGCAGACATCTAGGAATCTAGGTTACTTGTATATAATAGTTCTGCCATATTCTGGAACCAATGAGTTTCTTCACTGATCTTCAGTATCCGACAGGCAAGTGAGAAAAGAAGTTTCTTTGCTCAGGATTTCTTAGGGACCAGACCTCTTCCCACATTCCCACATCCCCACATCTTTCACATTCTACTGGCTTTATTATAGTTCATTACTTCTTTCACATTCCGTTGGCCAGAACTGGTCACATGGCCCCACCTAACTGCAGAGGAAACTGGGAAATGTAGTTTAGCTACATTCCCAGGAAGCAGTGCACATGAATATTGGTCAGAGCATGGGTAAACCAATAACAAATTGGTGATTTTGACTTTGGTTTATGGTTTCACTATGAAACATAAGCATGTTTCAGTTTCATTTTAAGAATGAATGGGAAAATCTACTCCTTTACCTGGCACAAAACACTCAAATTCTAGCATTCATGTAGAAATTCGTAACATTATCATTTCTGAATAAAATAAAAGCTGACATCTAAGGAGCACTTACTATATATCAAGATACTAAGAATTTTACATGCTTATTTCATTTTATATAATAAAAATTAATTTTTTAATCCTCACTGCCTCCCATATGAGGTAGGTACCAACACATTTGACAGATGAAGAAACAGAATTACAGAGAAGCCATTAATCCAAATTTTTAAAAAATGTGAACTGATGAATCACAAACAGGATTAGCTAAGCTTCCAATTTGTATTTTCCTCTATCTCTTTACTCTACAACCTGACAAAATTTGACAGAGAGCAAATTTATTGTCGTCAGCTCCGTTTTCTACTTAGGTAGATCAAATCCAGATATACAGCAGAAGAAACTTAATCCAATATGGATGTTCACTCTACCTGATACAGCACCCATTAATTTGTTATGAGTTGGGTGGTTAGTCAAGAAAACCTAATACCCATGTGCATGGAAAAACACACATTGGTGTGTGCTTTGTCCTTTGGGTTACTTTAATTTGTTTGCTTAGCTCAAAAGGCTATGTTTATTATCAGGTTAACCATGCATGCATTGTATTAGACTGAAAAAGCAGCTTTATAGTATCTTAACCTCCGATATCTATTTAGATATTCCTTGAACAATCAGTTATTTCCCTTATTTTGGGTCTGAAATTAATAGTTTAATTACAGAGGTTAAATAACCTGATGTCGCTGGTATGAATGCGATAATCTTTTGAGGACAGCATCAAAGAGAGAAAAGGTGAAAGCACAATTCTGTGATCCCCTGTAGGTGAACAATGTAAAGACTGATCTTTGAATTGGGCAATTACTTTCTTAAAAGCATCTGTATGGTCAGCTCATTACAATCTTTATCAATTCCATAGATTCCAAGTTTCTCTATGGAACTAAGATATGTTTGTAAAAGCCCTGAAAACTTGAAATTTAAACAGATGTCAGATGGTGGCAGCAGATGTGTCATGGTACAAAGGGTTTTGTTAGGCCACGGAATAGCTGACTAATTAGAATTTCTGTGTGCTGGCGTCTCCACTTAAACACTTTTGGCCAAGCGACAGGACAGCTGGGTGTTTGCCCAGTTGTGTGTGGCTTCATCTGTCTCTTGAAAAGTATCAGTATGGCAGCTGAATGAGGAAAGCACCTACTTCTGAATATTCGGCTCACGTGTTTTTTGGTTTCCATGGTGCCGTGTTTTGGCTTTATAAAAACATGAGAAACTTAAGTTAAACATCTGACCTGTCCACTCCTAAAGGTAATCCTGTGGTTTTCATCTCTAGCTCTCTAGGTATTTTCCACTGTGCAAAGTTATAATATTCCTTATCACAGTTGTTCTTCAAAGTAATTCTCATTAAGTTGATAAAGTGACATTGCTCACCTCACAGGGTGTATAACCAGAGCCATTCAGCACTGAGGTGAGCTCTGATGGGCTCAAGTCCATGGCCAGGCAGAAAAGGAAAGTATCCAGGGCTGACTTCTTGGGCTGTAACACTGGTAATTCCATAGGGACTTTGGACTTGGGACCTTATTCTTGAGAGCCGGGGACCCTTTTATAACACATCAGGAATGAGGCGTGTCGGCAATCACTCACATCAGCGCATTAAATGCCCTCACTACTTACTGGATTTGTCACTGGATTTATTAGCTAGCGTTGTTTGGAAGTGACTGCTCATTTTTATTATAAATAATGTAACATGGTGATTCTCATTTTATGGGCTACTATTGAGGGTAGTTTTGGTGCTGTGGTACATGGGGCTGCTGTGTTTTAGATTTCATGACCATGGATGTGCATTGTCATTTCTTTCTTAATTCAAAACAGCTCAATTATAACATTAAAAAAGAAACCACCTTTTGCTATCTGTACTCTTGGTCAAATCACTCAATCACTCTCACCCTTTTGGCTTCCACAAGTAGTCCAGTTTTGGTTTTGATTTCTAAACAAGAATAAAGGCTGCGTGCATCAGACGAACCATTTCTAGGCTAAGGCTACTCAACTCTCATTCTCCACCCCAATCCATAAAAAAGTGGGGGGCGGGGTTAGTTTTCCATCACTTTTCTTTTTTTTTCTATTCATATTTCATCAGAACCTATGGTTTTCCTCTTTCAAGGAAGGATCATCCTACTGGGAATAGGTTGTTTCAGCCTTGATATTTGTGGAGACAAAACGTAATGGAGATGGTGTTTTTCCTTTATTCAAAGCTGTCTGAAGATTCAGCAGACTCTTCGTCAGTATAAGATATTCTTGCTACCACCTACTTGTTCAGTGGGTTTCTGTCTGCTGCCTGTTTATCTGGGCAAAGGCGCCACAGGAAATAAGGAAAGTTTAAATGTGGAAATGACTTCTTACACGTCAGAGGCTATGAACTTGAAAGTCATTTGTTAGTTTTGATCTCCAGTTGGCTTGAAACTAACCCACATTTTCTCTTTCCTTTCCCCAATTGTTGAATTATTTGTAGGAGGATCACCCACTCAAACTCCATGTTATGATTGCTTTCTTGCCACATTGTTGTAAATTGTTCATTTCCACAGCAAATTTGTCATTTCATAAACAGGATCTCTCTTCTTTTTTAAAATTATTTTTATTTTTTTAGTTATTGCTGTTGTTATCCCTAATATGCTAGAGATAAACACACTGACATTTAAATGAATTACAGTCCAAAGCACTTAGGAACAATAAAATAAATAAAGTTATTTTCTTATAATGTAGGTATAAAATAGTAAGGATTCAGCTTTATGACTGCCCAAGCAACTGTTAGCAGTAATTTCTGAAGTTTATACTTTGCCCTTTGCAACAAATATGGTTGATGCCAGATATGTAGTTGAGAGTTTGATGTCATTCATTGTTGTAAAATTTCATAATAGTATATTTAATATCACCAGGCCCAGATAACCTCAAATTAATTCAGTTTTAGTGGTTTTAAATGGCAGGTACTTAGGGCACAAGAAAAAGGCAAAAGTGGTTTTCATGTATTTCTTGGATTTGAACATTTGTGGTCATGAAATTTCTGTTGTTTATTGGCAGACTTTTTACTATTGTGGTTGGTATTGCTTCTGAATGCATGCTGTATATTGTGAAAAATGAAGGCCATTATCTTTTTATATACAGTAAAAGGGTTATATAACAGAGTTATATCAGCCTCTGAGCAGATGGGCCCATTGGAAGGTCATTAGGTGATTCTGCTGGTGTGCTATTTCTGAAGTGTGAACTATTATTCATTGTGTTCAGATGGCTAGGAAAAACAGCCTTCCTCAAAGAACTGGCTACTGCAGCACTGTTCAACACAAATGCCACATGAGCCATGTAGGGAATTTAGAATTTTCTGGTAGCCCCATTTAAGAGGTAAAAATCAACAGAGAAAAATAGTAATTTGTGTGCTATGTTTTTTTTTTAATTCAGCATATCCAAAATATGTAATCAATGTGTAATCAAAATAAAATTATTAATGGGAATTTTTTGTACTAAGTTATTGAAATCTGTGCATATTTTATACTTGCAGCACATTGCCGTTCAGACTGGCCACAGTTCAGTGCTCAGTAGCCGCATATGGCCAGTGGTTGCTGCATTGGACAGCCCAGGGCAAACATAAAGTGAATCCATCGGGTGGTCTGACAGCAGCTTCAGATAGGAGGAAGGAACGGATCATGTGAAATGTCTGCTCATGTGCAGAAAACTAAATGTCAGCTCTTGAATAGGAAAATATTGACAGGACTTTCTGGAAAATATAACTTAATTTCTAAATTATTTATTTGTACAGGTCAAATGCTGCTCTATAGCAGAGTTGACTTTATTTTCATGGAAAGAAAACACTAATCTAATGTTAGTCATTTCCTAAAGGAAATTAAAACTCAACATCATAAAATGTTTCTGTGAAGATTCCGTTTCTTTTTTTTTACTCATTTATTTGGGTCTGCAGTTGCCATAGCTGCATGGATGCAATGCATTTAAAATTAAAGATTCCAGTTATAGTCACAACACTTACCGTGGTTATCCTATTGGGCTGGCCAAAAGTCCATTATGCTTTTTTCTGTAAAATGAAAGACACATTTTTTAAAATTTCACCAATAACTTTATTGATTTGGATATTTGGAGTATGTCAGCTTTCTCCCACTCTTGGCTTCTAGTGGGTCGAGGTCAGGGGTGCTGCTGAACATCTTCCAATGCATATGACAGCCCTAGAGCAAAGAATTATTTGGCCAAAATGTCAATACTACCAAGAAACTTCACAAACCACTTTTGACATCTTCGATCAGTCACAGCACCTTCTCTATACATTGCACCAATCATTTTTTGCATTTCAGTTGTGTTTTTACCTTTCTTGGAATAATAAAGCATAACACCCTAAAAATGTTGCATCTTTTCTTTTCTTTCATGTTCAATATTAAAATGGCTACACAAAAATTCACCAATTTAGATAAGTTTTTTTTTAATATACACTGATATGACAGCTGTCACAATACAACCTAACAAAATTGTTTTGAATGAAGTTAAAGACAACTAAGCACTTCTAGAGCCTTCATATGGGAAAAAAACAAATGAACTTTTTGGCCAACCCAATATTACTTTTCAACTAATGGTTGTTTTCATTGTAGTGGACTTTTCCCCCCTGAAAATCTGGATGTTTTACTTAACAAATGCTTACATTTTTAATTGGTATGGTCAGTGGGAAAAGGGCACAATGCCATTCCAAATGCTTCAAAACCCTCACTTCCAGCAACTATAAGGTGTAATTACCAAAACAATTAGTGTTAACTCATTACCAGAACCGGTCAGAGTCTTTATTTGTGGTGACTTTCCTCCTTTGTTGCTTCCTCTGGAATATGGACTATTTTATGCCATTCCATTTTCAGAGTAAAAGAGCTCTTACTGTAATTCTAAGTGTGCTGGTAACATGCTCTGTGTCTGTGGTCAATGAAAAGAGATGACCAGCCAGATAGCCCTCATTCTAAGAAGCTACGACCTTTGAGATTTTTACTGTTGATTGGAGATGAGGGCTTTGCTAGATTATTACCCTCAAAGGATTAGTAATAGAGGCACGTGATGGGAATTAACTTGGGCCATCTCTCCAGATGCACAGGTCCATCATCCTCTTGATGTCGCACTCTCATCAAGTCATTGCATGTTTTTAAAGTTTAATAACTTAAAATGTTGGTATGATAGAAATTTATAAAGATTCTATCCGTAACCAAATTTTAGTTAGCCATCATCTTCTCTACTAGGCCTTGACCTTGACCTTCACCTTCTGTGACTGCCCTTGCCTGGCCTGTATTTACCAAGAATCCTGCTCTCAGTTTAGTGGGAATCCTCTCAGGCTAGTTTGACAAGAATCCCCCTACCCCTGATGTCTTTTCTTCATAATTTTCTACCCCTCACCTCCTCACTCTGCTCATTGGCTATAAAGCACAACTTTCCCTTTCTGTATTCGGAGATGACCCTGATTTCGCCCTCCTATTATAATAGTATTGATCCCTTATGGCAATAGTCCTGAATAAAGTCTTCCCTACTATTTTAATAAATGTCAAAATAACACCCTTCTTTAACAAAATAATCAATACACTTATTAAAACTTTAGCACAAGTTTATTTTCAAATGATTCATAAGTTCTTATTTTATTCCAACTAAAACATCCCACTACTTTAGGAAGGCTAAAGTAAAGTTAATGATTAGAAATGAAGTTCTTACTTATTTAGAAAGTTCATTGTTTATATTATGTAGAGATTTTATTATACTTGCAACTGAAGTGTAAAAACTGGCCAAAAACTTTATTAAAAGCTTATTTATAAAATATTGGATTTCCCTAGTCTTAAGTTTCTGTAGGAAAAATGTGTTCTTTTTTTAATAGAAAATATATGATTCTCGCTATTTTTTTTCTTTTTTAAGTATATTTTATTATGTTGTTATAGTAGTCCCAATTTGTTTAACCTTTGCTCCCCTCTGCCCAATACCCCCCTTCCCTCCAGCAATCCCACCCCCCTTAGTTCATGTCCATGGGTCATGCATATAAGTTCTTTGGTTTCACCCTTTTCTGTATTATTCTTAACTTCCCCCTGTCTATTTTGTACCAACCAATTATGCTTCTTAATCCCTGCACCCTTTCCCCATTTCTCCTCCTTCCCCCTCCCAGCTGATAAACCCTCCAAATGATCCCCATACCTATGATTCTGTTCTTATTCTGGTTTGCTTAGTTGGATTTTGTTTTTATTTTTTAGATTCAGTTGTTGGTAGTTATGAGTTTGTTGTCATTTTAATGTTCATAATTTTGATCTTCTTTTTCTTAAGTAAGTCCCTTTGATATTTCATATAATAATAGCTTGGTGATATGAACTCCTTTAGCTTTTCCTTGTCTGGGAAGCACTTTATCTGCACTTTCATTCTAAATGATATTTTGCTGGATAGAGTAATCTTGGTTGTAGATCCTTACTTTTCATCACATTGGATACTTCTTGCCAGTCTATTCTTGCCTGAAAAATTTCTTTTGAGAAATCAGTTGATAGTCTTACAGGCACAGCTTTGTAGGTAACTCTCTGCTTTTCTCTTGCTGATTTTAAGATACTCTCTTTATCTTGAACCTTTGGCATTTTAATTACGATGTGTCTTGGTGTGGTCTTTCTTTAGGTCTAGCTTGTTTGGGACCCTCTGTGCTTCCTGGACTTGTATGTCTATTTTCTTCACCAAATTTGAGAAGTTTTCCTTCATTATTTTCTCACATGAGTTTTCAATGTCTTGCTCTTCCTCTTCCTCTTCTCCTTCTGGCACCCGCGTGGTTCAGATGTCATCACGTTTAAAGTTGTCTCAGATGTTCCTAAGCCTCTGCACATTTTTTCACATGTTGTTTCCTCATTCTGTACTGGATGACTGTTTTTTTCTTCCTTATGATCCAAATCATTGATTTGAAGTCCAGTTTCCTTCCCTTCACCAATGGTTTTGTGTGAATTTTCCTTTGTTTCATTTAGCATAGAGCCTTCACTTCTTCCCTTATGCATTTGCCATACTTAAGCATATTTGTCAAGCCTGTGAGCACATCTTTATCAACAGAGTTCTGAACTCTATATCTATTTGGATGGCTATCTCCTCATCTGTTAGGTTGGCTATCTCCTCGTCACTTAATTCTCCCACTGGAACCTTGATCTCTTCCCTCTTTTGGGCCATACTTCTCTGTCTCCTCATCTTGAAAGGCTCCTCTGTTTGTTTGCCTCTGTGTCTTAGATAGAGCTGTTGCTCCTGTTATGTTGTAAGGAGTGGAGCCTTAGGTATTCATCAGTACGGGGCGACCTGTTTCACCATGTTGTGGCACTGTATGAGGGGGAGGGGTCCGAGAGGGAACAATGCCACCTGCCCAGCACTCGCCCCTTTTCCAGGCATCTCTCTGATTTCCACACTGGACTGGTACCTCTCTAGCTGTTGCCCTGGCTGTTGTTCCCAGAGTGGGTGAGTCTGCGGATGTTCTAGGGCCATGGGGGCCCTTTAAACAAGCAGACTCTGCTGAGAGACCAGCAGTTTCTTCCTCTGCCCCAACCCCCACTAGTTTGCACAGTCAGAAGCAATGAGGCTTTGTTTTACAAAGTGCTGGAGCTGTGAGCTGCGCAGTCTGGTCTGGGGCTGTGAGTGCTCCCCAGGTGTCCCTTCCAACTTTTTGAAATGTGTGACTGCACTTTCCGCCCACCTGCCGCTGTCGCAGTTGCTGCCACAACCACACCGCGTCCTCTCCACCCCTCCTACCTGTCTGGATGAGTATTTCTTCTTTATATCTTTGTTTGTTGGACTTCCATGCAGCTCGATTTTCTGGATCTTCTGGTTATCTCTATAGTTTTGAGGGAGATGCAGTGTATTGTGGACGGAGACGCAGCATGTCTGTCTAAGCCTCCATCTTGGCTGGAAGTCTGATTTTCGCTATACTTTTTAAATTAAATTTATCAGGGTGACATTGGTTAATAAGATCATATAGATTTTGAGTATACATTTCCTTGATACATGATTATATATTGCCTTATGTGTCCACCACCCGAAGTCAAATCAACTTCTGTCACCATATATTTGCCCCCCCCTTATCCCTTTACTACCCCTCCATCCCCTCCCCTATTTTTAATTGATACTGCGAAGTTTGGCCTAAAATACATCGGCTTGTATCTTCCAGTGATGTTCTCTATTGAGTTGTGAAGGCAGTTAGAGATTAGGTTTAATTTATTTTTAACCCATTTGCAGGAAGTCAATGAGAATTCACATAGAAAGTGGCTCTATGGCAAAAATAAGCATACTGAAAAGAAGGTGATAAAAAATTCTCTTGTAACCTTAGAACAGGTTTCCCTGCAGATAGGACCTCCTTGTATAAATGCTGGAGAGTCCAGATCCGCATTACAGGTCTTTATGATGGCATTCCTGCAGTACAGTCCCATATAACATATGGATGCATAGACATGTGCATCAGTCTCTGTGTGTCCTGACAGAATTCGTCTCCTCAATGTTTAGTTATGAGTTACGCAAAAGATAGAGAAAGCAGAATAGTATGTACTTTCAGCATTTCATTTTTCTGAAGATAACTATGGAAACTTCCCAGAGAGTCACTTTCTAGGGCTTAGATGAGCTGGTTCAGGATACTGGCCCACAGTGCCCATGAGTGATGGGAAAGGGGCAGCTCCTGCCAGCAGCCTGATCATTAATTCCCTATTCAGAGTTGAGGTTATAGTGAACCTACTTCCAGTCTCTATGTTAAAACCTCAATAAACTTCTCTTTTTGGAATAAGGTATTTCATGATTTTTTTTTTAATTAGCTTTTTCCTGAAGGAGTCTGCAGAAGCAATTAAATATAAGCTCTTTGTTAAGGCCTTTGCTGAAGGATCCTTTACTTAGTGTTCATTGCGTGCATATTTCAACAAGTTGCAGACCAGAATGATGTATTCTAGTGAGGTGTTTTATCTCTCTGTGAAGGAAGTCAGGCAGAACCGCTCCATTCCTGTTAGAAGAGTGGCAACCATGAGATTGGGGGTATATGGAAGCCAGTTTGCCTACATGCAGCTACTTATTTGGATGTAATCTTTGTTCTACATCTGCCTCATTAAAAAAAAAAAGCTGGAATAGTCGGGGGGTGGTGGGTAGATGCTGGTGGGAGAGGGCCAACAATCTCCCAATGCTGATTCTGCTGGGGAGCAATGAAAACTTGAAGATGAAATATGGGCAAAACCTTGGCTTCCGTGTGAAATAAAGAGGGTAAGTTGAAAAAGCTCAAGGCTTCACCAGGGTGCGGAAGGAAACATAGCCATTATGGGTAGACTAATTCAATCGGTAACAAAATGTTCCTAGCTATTGATGTCTTAAATCTTGCTCTTTTTGCATCCATTTTTTAATTTTTAATTTTACTGCTATTCTAATAGCAAGCTCTTTATACCATGAATGTCTGGGTGGGTGGCACCTCTCTCCAGGTAAAGCTTATCTATGCTGAATGCTGATGTTAGAGGTTGTGTAGACGTGAGACATGGCTGCCTCCTGGGAACAATTCTCTAGACAAAATACCCTGAGGAAATAAGCAACCTTTTGATTTTTACCACTTGTGAACTTAAGCATATAAAGTGATGGCTAATGTCACACTCTTAACTATGTCTCTGTAGGATAATACCGTAGGAGGTAGAAGAGGTGGTTGGACGGTGAATGCAGAGTGTATAATTGGGGGAAGGTTGATTAACACTACAAATGTGTCCCATCTCATGGTAGTTCAGAAATATCTATGTTCTTTCTTACATTCATGTGGGCTCTTCATGTTTTCTTTCATCCCTTTTCGCTCTTCATATTTTCATCCTTGCATTTCACTCATTTCCACTCATGTTTGACAGTTTCCATCATTTTCTTCCCTCGGGCTTCAGCATCAGAATCCTGCCACCATCAACCAGCACCATGCAGAGGCAGACAGCCTGTGACACATGTAACACACAGCTGCCAGAGCACACCATGGAAAGCCAAACAGAATTTGTGAGACTTGATTCATCATTTCTACCCCATGGTGACCAATCTTAGACTCTTACACGATACATCCTTTCCATCTGTCTCTTTGGCAAAAACAACAGAAAAATGAGAGACCGTGTCTAAAGGAATTTAAGCATTTTGTTCAGTGAAATATTTGAATTTAGAAAATAGCATGCCACAGAATCATCAAAGCAGAAGTTATATTGCTTTTTAATTTAAAAAATATATCCAACAGAAACTCACGGCAGTATGCGTAGCAAAGCCAAGATCTGTGGAATCATATAACAGCATGAGTTCCCAGACCGTGGCCCTTTCTTTCTTACAATCCCAAATGAGTGTTTTTCTTTTCCCTGTGGGAGAGTTTGTTTTGCCATCCTGTTGCATTCTGGCCAAAGTTTGTGACTTGTAGTGTTGACTGCCCTGCCTCTTGGTTGGATGAATTTTTGAGAAGCTTTTCTTGGTGCCAGACCAACCTATTACAGAGGCTCCACTGAGGAACAGTCAGGTGTACTTGTTATTCTTGTTCTAAGAAAGACAGCTGAAAGGCTTGGGTCTCCTAAAAGTATTAACGCCTAAATAAAAACGTTTTGTGAGAGAGTAGATCCAGAGAAATGAGTCATTAACAAGACTTCTACATCTTTCATAAGATGGTCATCGTCTCTTCTCACTTCTACATTTGACAATGTCTCGCCTGAATCACCCCCTTCCTTTTATGCCTGTACCTTTCTTATGCCTCACATCACTTTCCTGTGTACATCACATTGTTGAGAGTGAAAGGCATTGTGAGAAAAAAAAAGCAGTGCCGCTTTCAAGGTTTAAAAGAAATTAAACTTAGACCTGTTTAAAGTAGCTCCTCTCTCTGTGCTTGGAGCTTCTAAACCAACTCTCTTTAGTTGTGTATGTAAGGAAACAGGTCCAGACAGGTGAGCTGTTGAAGGTAACTCACTGAGATATGGCAAATCGAAAATAGAATGTCTCTCCTAAGTAAACTACCTCCTTCCTTCAATCACTTACATCAATAAAGTAAAATATTTTTAGGTTGGGAAAAGAAAAAAATTCAGCAGAATATGTTCTCCATTAGAATAACGACTGGGGACATTTGTAGGTCGGGAATAGTTTTTCACCATCTTATCTACGGTGCTTTGTCAACTGATTTGCCAAAAATACCTGTAGTTGGTTTGGGAAGTCTAGTAAACAGGACATGCAAACAGAAACATGTAGGGACAGGGACTCAGAATCGGCCAGTTGCAACAGTAACCCATCCACCTTGGACTTACTGGCCAAAGCCTTTGATCTTTATCGAAGAGCCGAGCAAGCTGGTTTTTAGATCAGCTAGACTCAACCAGGCAACACTCAGGATCTTTTCCAACTCGCTTGCGTTTAGCAGTAGTTGTTCTCTGCTTTTGGTGGCTCTGTGCTCTGTGACACTCTGATCAATGTTTTTCTTTCTGTCTTGGGGCCTCTGTTTCTGTGTGTACACTTGGCATTTCATGCTTTTGTATTTGTGTGGACATGGCCAGGTCATGGTTATTATCTTATAAATAAAGAATACACTTTGGTAGGAGTTAATGAATGCTTTCTCATCCATCAAAACTGGTCTTGATCACACGAGACAAAGAACTGGCACATCTGGAGGGAAATGTAGCACCCAGAGTTCCCTAGAATCCTGTGGATTTGGAATCATTTGGAGAATCAAGAGTGCTTGTGTTTTCATAATGATAAAACCATTTATGGAAGCAAGTGAAATAGCTAACCCTACAAGTGGCGAGAACGACTATCAACGAGAAACTTTAAGGCGGTGGCGCGTTCCTCTTACACGCATCATGCATGCACATACATGCATACAGACAAATGAGTTTCAGCCTGGGCACCTATTAACTAGAGCATTTGTGAGGGTAAACGGCGCTCTGATTATAGTGCAATGAGCATCAAGTTTTCAATTCTCACATGTGGTACAACCCAGGAAACTTGTGATCTCTCTTGAACACGTCAACACAGAGGTCCTACTACAGCCTAGTAGGTTTCATTAAGTGGAGAATGTTGAAAGTGGAACAGAAACATTTCCTGTACTTTTTAGAAAGCCACAGACCTAGAATATTGAGCATAGTTTGTCTAGGTAGAATTACAGAATTTCTAGAAAGGGCCAAGTGAAATGTTCAAAAGGACAGAGATAAGAAGCTGGTGTGAAAGAGCATAATTCAAACATTGGTATTCTTCAGACTAGAAAGGGAAAGCTCTGTTAAACATTCCAGCTCTATTTTCAAGCATGGGTAAAGTTCAGATGGCCTTGTTTAGTAAATATTGGCATTCTGGATTTAGGACTCCCCTCCCCCATGAAATTTAAAGGAAGTAAAGTCTTATAGAGAGAGGAGAGGAAGGGAGATTAGAATTCGAGTTGGTTGGCTGTGGCAGAAATACTGATTGGGAGCCAAGTACCGGTGATGCTCAGCCTCTGAGAGATGCCTGCAGGGGTCCATGTGGAGGACCCAGACATTGATGGTCATTTTGGCCCACGTAAACACAGATCCTCTTCACCCTGGAGGTTCCAGCATGACACGAACTTTGTGATCACCTTAACACTACAAAGCTGAGGACATCATTGCACACTTTAGTTCACCTTCTTATCGTGACTTCCGTATTTACATTTTGAACAAAATAAATCTAATAGCCACCTGAAGTTATTATTTCCCAAAGCAATTCAGGCATCAGTTGGCATTGCTAATCTGCATTTTTTTGCCAAAATTCATACTCTTAAGTATTAGTGGGCCTATTTTTAACACCATCCTAAGACCTTAACATGCATTGAAGAATAGGTCATGCTAATAAGGACCTATTGAATCGCATATAACTATGACAAGGATGGTTACACTAAATAAAATTAAAATGTAGCACTTTGCTTGTACTGTTCACAGGACCCATTTCATGCTACCTTGTGTTCATGTCAGTTGTATTATATGTCTCTTTCCCCATCTAGACTGTCAATTGCTTGAGGTCAATGGCTCTACTTTATTCACCTTTTGATTGTCCCCCATGTTAAAGAGAAAATTGTCTGATACTTGCAGGGAGGGGTCAAGACTATCTCAGCAGGAGAGAGATCAAGACCAACACACACAGCAAGGGCAGGTGCAGTTTTACAGCCAAAGAGCAGCGTGAGAGGGTAGGGATGGAAAATTACTAACAGGAGACATCAGGGGTAGGGGTCGGTGTTGCTAAACTGACCTAACAGGATTCTTCCTAAGGGCAGGCCAAGAGTGAGGATAAGGAATTTGATCAGATAGTGAGGAGATCAGATATCAAGGGTGGGAGATTCTCTGTAAACTGACTTAGCAGGATTTGTGCTACAGATGGACTAGGCAGACCCAAAACAAAGCCCAATGTCAATGAGGCCTCCATGAGAAGAAGGCTAAGAGAAGCCTCTCTAATGTGGGGTCAAGGAGAGTCTGCTTACCTACAAAACCCAGAAGTGCTTGTTCGGTGTATTAAAACTAGAAAACATGTTGTGGTGTGTGTGTGTGGCAGGGGTTTCCAGACCAAGAGGCATCATTAGAGAGTTTGCATTCCTGTCGGCAGGGCTCTCTGGAGAGGAGGTGGCCAGTGCTTTAACATGGGCAGAGCAAAGGGGTGTTCTGAGGGCATGATCCAAATGAGAAACAGTTGCCCAGACATTGACTACTTCATTACTTACATTTTGGCACAAAATGACTTTGATTTTAGTTTTAATTTGAGGAAACATTAACCTTTAAAGAGTAATCTGTTTTCCCTTGGTAGTTTTCAAACTTCTTGGAGCTCTTTTGATTTGGTTTATTTTTAAAAAGGCATATACTCTTAAAGAAAAAAAGCTACCTGCAGGATCAAATGATTAAGAGTATCTAGTCAAGAACTGCGTAGAGAGAAATATTTAGGGAGAAAGGGAGAAAAGGACTATGATAGTACCATGAAATGAACTAGAAAAATATATTATTTTTTATACTCCAACTTGAGAAAGGGCTACTGATGAGCCACCATGGTGTCATGTACTTTTCCTTTTGGTCTTCAGACCTTGAAGGATTAAGAAAAGAAGAAGAAATTGAAGAAGATGGATAATATCAAACATGATCTCTTTATAAAAAAGTGAATGTGGTATTCCAGCCCTGTAGCCATGGTTGATTTGGCTGTTTAACTTAGAAAAGCATTAACCACAGTCAGGATTTTTCTTTTTTTTTTTTTTTTTTTTTTTTAGTAGAAAACAGGAACTTAAAAGAAAATGGCAAAATTCCTCTTTAGGTGAGAACCCAAAACTACAAGGAAAGGGAGTTTTCTCTGAAATCGAACTATGTTCCAATGTTAGTAACCTAAAAATTCAATGAGTTGAAAAATCAGAGTTTCAATATTCTTTTTATTGTTGTTTTATCACACAAGGTTAATTGTTTGCTTGCTTTTAGGGACAATGTGTTACATAATCAGAATGCTCTTAAACTGTCAGTTCCAACACTACACAGTCAATTCAGAAGGGTCTGTAGTACACTGAGGTTTTCATGAGCTGAAACCAGCAGCCCTGCCTCCCACTGACATGAGGCAGTTACACACGGAGGTTTCTTCGTCAGGAAGCATGTGTCTGGTCTGGGTGGCCAGGGGAGCAGTCAGAGAGGACTCCTAGCTCCTGAGATCACAAGTTTCTCCTCTTTCCCCCTTCCCTGTCTTTGGGCTGTTGTCATTGATCAGCCTTGTCTTTTTCTTCTGTGTGATTAAGGACAGGAGTTGAGACTTTGGAAAGCCCAGCAACTGTTCTGGTACCAGCCAAAGTCAGAGTTCGGAATGCACTGTGCTGCATGGGGCAGTGAGGTTCCCTTACTTAGGAGGTGGTGTGGGCTTCCCTGGACAGATCAGGAGCTGTATTTGCAGGGACACCGCTTATCTTTTGCTTTTAATAGTCCATGGATATCTCACCTAGCTTCTTTACCCACAGTGTCCTGTTGACATCATAATTCTCTGTAAAGTGACTTTTTTCTTGCCATGGAAGTGTTGAATCTGGGATCTTATGAATGCACTCTTCTACCATCCAGGAGTCTAGGTGTAGAGGTGATAAATGATCTTGACAGTGATTCGCAAGGTTCGATCTCCAACCAAATCTTTTTTTTTTTTAAGACTTTATTTATTTTTAGAGAGAGGGGAAGGGGGGCAGAAAAAGAGGGAGAGAAACCGATATGAGAGGGAAATATCAATTGGTTGCTTCTTGCATGTGCCCCAACTGGGGACCGAACCTACAACCCAGGCATGTGCCCTGACCAGGAATCAAACTGGTGACCTTTCACTTTGCTGAATGATGCCCAACTAACTGAACCACATCGGTCAAACCTTAAACCTTTTTTTTTTTTTTTCACCTTTTGCAGACTTTGTCATTTAGAAACAAAAAGTTCACCATGGAATAATAAGTGAGGGCACAGAAAGTAGAACTTAAACGTCTAATTATCTCTTTATGTCTTGGTTTCACAAGAGATTCCTGAAACCTGAAAATGCTGAAATAAATGGCCAGTTGCTGATTTCATGGGTAATGTAATTAGTTCTGTCACTTGGGTATTTTAAACTCAAAGTCAATGAACATTAATCCTGGACTGACTTATCAGTGCAATCAGGTACAAACATGCTCATCATTTTATTTCTCTACATTTTATTTAATTTTAAAAAATATTTATTTATTTTTAGAGAAGGGGGAAGAGAGTGAGAGAAAGGGAAAGAAACATCACTGTGTGGTTGCCTCTCACACGCCTCCAGCTGGGGACCTGGCCCACAACCCAGACCTGTGCCCTGACCGGGAATCGAACCAGCAACCCTCTGGTTCACAGGCCAACGCTCAATCCACTGAGCCACACCAGCCAAAGCTACTTTTTAAAAGTTAATAATTTATGTGCTTCGATTATGGTTCTTCTGCTCTCCCATGAAACTCAGAATTGCATCTTGGGCCTCCCCTCCCTTGGACAGGGTTCAGAAGTTGTTGGGGATGCCCAGCCCCTGACGGGTCAGAATAACGGGCAGCAGTGCCACCAGCAAGTGAAAACAGAGTCCGTGTCTGTGGCTGCAATTCAGCTGGCATCCAAAAACTGACTTTCTGTTTAGACTCCTTTGGGAGTAAAAGTTTGGTTTCAGGTTTTAATTCTGTTTTGGCTTCAGGAGCCCAGTGCCCACTCCAGGGTGACATTGAGACCGAGCTGACTCAGAGGAAGGAGCCTCCTGTTGAGTCATCCCCCCGACTTCCTGTGGGTCCAAAGTTTCCTTTAGACGCTTCTCATCCAAGTGGCCCCAAATCTGGGCTCCTCAGAGGGATGAGAACTGAACAGTGCAGGTCATACTTCTGCATTTCCTCTTTCTAGAAAGGCATCATTTCATCCTGTGAACAGTTTATTTCAAGAAAGAGAAAACTGGAGGAGGATGGGAATCAGAGCTTTCTGATGGAGGCACGCACATCTCATCAAAGCTTTCAGACATTTTCCTTCCCTGTGCCACTTGGCTATAGATGTGCTGTAAGGGGTCACCATGCCTGCTTTTTAGAGATTTATAATCCAGAGCAGATGACCCTAGAGCAGGTACATGTACAGACACACATACAAAATTGGAAAATATTTTAATAAGCTTACCTTTTTCACAACTGGTTCAGGTTAAGAATTGGTAAGGAAAAAATGCTCAAGAAATATTAGGATCCTTAATCTCATGAACTCAATGAGTTGACTCAATGGCATAGAAGGGTAATCATGCAAACCCTGTAGAATAAGGCTGTAGCTGTGACCCCAGTAGTTTATTTAATGCTGGAATAGTAAGAAAGAGGCACAAGAAACATTTCATCACATGGAATAAAAAGAAATAAAATATTTTTAAAAGTAGAACTATATCTTCAGAATTCATGACAACCAGTACTGTTCAGAATTGTATATCTTAAATCACACGGGGCTTTCTAAAGTGAAGAGCTCTGCAGTGCAAAGGTACTTCGTTTTTCTTTCTCTTTTGTTAGTTTATCAGGTTCAGGGATTCATTCTTCCACATTTCCCTTTTATACTTGAAAGAGGTTACAAGAGGACAGTTCGAACTGATGATGACCAAAGATAGCTCTCATTTGATAGAAGAGCTGCCACAGCCCATTCCCATTAGAAGGGCCTCCAAGAACAACACACAGAGGAACTTGCCCTTTCCGTTCCTACAGGTCTTCAGAGTCATCTCTGCCTTCCTAGCAGGAGGGTGACCTCCTGCCGCAGCCACAGAGAGTATCCCCTGACCTCCTGAGAAAAGGGTGCATTTCGTTCATAGCACAAGTGATGGTTAATAGCAAACACTCATCAGGCCCTGCCCCAGGGGGTGTTCTGTTGCACACCAAGATAATTATTCAATGGCAATTATTAATAATTAAATTGTGATGAGTATTCCATTTAAAACATTCAAGTCACCTGTTTTAACCCTGCTCCAGCCGTAGGCTTATATAAATTGTTTCCCCCACCCAAATATGTTGTTTGATGGGTTGTTTAGAGTTTTGTTGTGGTTTTTCTTTTTTAGAAGTGGGGAAGTATAGTGAGGGGAAAGAGGGGATAATTCTTTTTAACCGATTAACTGTTTTATTTTATTTGGTAACTATTGAATTAAGCAGCTTGTATCTTTAATTTTTCTAAAATATAAATATGTTGAAATGGCAAGAGTGTGGAAGAACTGAAAGTTACAGTACAAAGTTGCCCCCAAGTGTATATAACTACGTCTATTGTATACATTTTATAAGTTTACCTTATCTCCCCACCTAGATTGTAAACAAACTAAAACTACCTCTTATTTTTATATATCTTCTCAAAACACCTCGCTCTGTGCTAATCAGAGTACTTAGAAGCACAAACCATCAGAGCCAGAGGCTGTCGGAAGGAGTGATGGCTGGTTAAGGAGGGATACGGTTGCACCTGGATAAAGAGCTAGCAGCATGTGCTGTCTGGGGGCCCACGTGGTCTTAACTTCCTATGGACGGGGTAGGGTAATATATTTGCATTTGGCTGAAACCATTACAAAGTTGTTTATACATCCTGCTTTGATAACATGTCAACTCATGAATGTGAGCTACTGTCTAGTACAGAAAAGAAATGTGTAGGTTGGGTCAGTAGATAGCAACAAGGTGATTAAAGGAACCATGAAACATTCTATGGAAACTAGATACCTCAGAATAAACACCTACATACAGCAGGGAAGGCTGAGCTAACCTTTAGAAGTACTGAACCTTGATAACCTCCATCTTCCATGGGCTGTCATAAGAAGGTGATGAGAATCACATTATTAAAGGACCTCAGAGGCCATTGAAATCATATGAGGTGACCCAGTGACCTCTCTAGTAAGCCAAGGACAGTTGTGCCAGAGAAGGAACTAGATCCCAATAAACTCTTTCTACTGCTCTCATGGCCTCACCCTGTCTGCATCACCAGGGAGCACTGATAATGAGTCTTCATTCTCCAGTTCAAAGGTATACATACTATACTATATATTCATTTCTTCAGCTGTGTGTGCACACCTGGCAAGTGTACGTCTTATTTAGAAAAGTCAGCAGTGTGATGTGCTCCTCAAAGACAGGGTTCTGTAGCAAAAACATTTGGGAATACGGTTGTTCCGATAGAGATTTATAACACACATTGTCTTTTTAAAAAAGAGTTTAACTTTGTATCCTAAAGTTATTTGCATGTCTAAGCATATATTGGCACCTATTAACATCTGGAAAAAACAATATTCCTGGAACAAAGCCTGTGTGAGTTCATCAAATTCCAAACCTAGGGTATTTCAGAGTGAATGTTCGTAGTTACCAGGTTAGGCACTAGGGAGAGAGTGGAAGAAGAGGAATTTGTTTTCAGGAGGCTCATAAAGAATTTAAAGACTTAGAGAAGGCATCTAATAGGGTCCTATATAAACAAAGGAGGTTAGTGAAGCAATCTGGTGTTTAGAAACAACTTTTAATCTAGTGATTCTGTTAAATTTTCTAAGATATGTATACCAAATATATACTCAGAAGGCAAGATACAAATTCCGTTGTAAAAATTTCAAGTCAGAAATATATTTTTCAGCTGCAGTCTACTCTGACCATGAAACTGTGTGCAAGATCATTTTAACTATAAAAAGCTCCAAGGAATAGAATACCAAAAGGTGTCAGGTTGCAAAAAGAATCATAAACCAGCTCACAGCAACTGGGCTCATAGCGGGGTATTTGTTTTTATGCATTTTCTGCTTTCACGTCACCCCTTGTACAGTTCTCAATGGAACATGGTGAGGGTTTGCTTTCAAAATCCAGTACTTTCCTTCTTGGTTTTTGTTATATCTTATTAATCAAGTTCACATGATTTTGGATGTATTTTCACTGCAAATGAGTTTAAGAACCACCAGTATTATTAAGGGGATTCTTCTCATTTAAGAGAAAAGCTGTATCTGTGTTTTCTTTTCTTGTTTTTTAATGCAGAAAATGCTGCCAGTTCAGAGAGTGAACCTTGATGTTTACTAGGTCATGACTGGATTTTACCATCATTGAATGTCAATTTTTCCCACCCTCCCATGGCTGATTGCCTTTTGATGTCTGATGGTGGGGGCTCCAAATCAGTGACCAAATGTTGTGTTGTCACGAACACACCACAGAGAAAATGGTAAAAGTTTCTGTGCACGAGCATGAAAAATCCAGCTTCAGAGAAGAGCAGCTGCTTGCGGCAGCCTGTGATGGGTGAGGGCAGGGGAGAAGCTTTGGACCAGACCTGGGTCCAGGGGTTTTGGTATCACTCAGCAAAGTCACATGGAGCACACAGTGTTTCTGTGCCCTGCCTTTTAGTTCAATTACCCCAGGACGTACACAGCCCAGCAAGAAAAACCCAAGAGCGTACCTCCTAAAACACAAGTGAATTTCTATTTCCATTGCTCACCTTGTGCTGAAGCAAATGCAAAAATAATGGCAATAGAGTGCTAAATGCAACCTTACCCTCATTCCAAGAAGACCTGTCAGTTCTAAACCTTGGTGTGCACATCTTAAGGCCATGTCTGTTAAAAAGCAAGCTTATTATATGAATTGTAGCAAGTTCTAATATTTATGTATTGTGTTTATGATCTCCATGGGAAAATAATTAAACTTAAGAAGTGATCTGCTGGGGGTCAGCTTTTAACCACAGCACATTCACAAAGCAGTTAGTATACCTGGGGAAATGTATCTTTAAACTGATCTAACAGTAAGAAAAAGGATTAAGGAATTAGGGTGAGAAAGAGGAAAGGAGAGGGAACAAAAGGGCATTTAACTGAAACAGCCCCAAAAGCCCCATGAATGTCTTCAGTTCAGGGTCACAGCTTCTCCCTACTATTCCACTTCCTCCTTTCTGTGCATCTCCCTGCAGCCACACCTTGCGTTCCTAGTCAGGGCTGGGTGCACAGGAAACTGCAGGTTACACTTCCAGCTTTAGTAATTCAACTTCTTCCAAGTCTCCATCCACTGGGGTTAAATAAGTGTCCTTGGGAAATAGGTCCTGCTGCTCCAGAACAGGCTGGTTTCCCAGCAATGCTTTGCTGCCCGAAACTGTTAGGACTTCCAGAGTCCACATACCACGTTATCTTTTGCTTGAGAGAACAGAGCTATGCAGTTTCCCTGACTTCGTGGCCATCCCACAGGATCTGGTTCTCACCAGTGTAAACAGATCCTGGTGATATTTCTGTTTATCCCAACAGCAGTTTGCCATCAGATAAGTGTCAGCTTAGCAAACACATTTGCTTTGCAGAAGCAAATGCATCATTGGCTAACATGACTTCTTGCACTTGGAGAAACATTTTTCCCCCAGTGGGCGGTCACCCCATTCATTGTTCAACAGTCAGCAACAAAGAAAAGCAATGATAGCAGATGAAGAGGGAGAGGAGGTACTGCCCCACGAGAGAGCAAGCAGGCCAGGAGACTGCTCCTGCCAAGGCCCTGCTCACTGTCTTCCCGAGACCACCCAGCTAAAAGGGCCACTGCGTCATGACCTGCAAACTTCCAGGGCAGACTCACTTGGGACTGGGTATCTCAAGTGAGGAGCAGGCACCATGAAGGCAAGAACAGCAACAGGGTCGCATCTTGCTGTCGTCTGTCTGACTATCTTACTCTGTGTCCCTGATGCTATCAATCTGGTTCTGGCCACCTGGCCCTTTCCTCATTATACTGCGTCTTCCTCCCTGTGCACCTCAGACCACTTATTCTGCTGTCCCTTTTGGGGAACTATGCTGCTAGGTGTCTGGTGGTCTCCCTAGCCTTGACCCTCCTCAACACTTACCAGGCTGCCAGTCTGCACAGGTACAACGTCTCAGGGCAAAGTCACCAGAGGCAAGGGGCACTTAGTGGTTAGATCTGTGGCGTGCATGGCCCGGGATCAACAAGGTCCTGTGAACTCTCACTGCACATGGGGTGGGATGGGCATGTGGCTGGCTGAGTGACAGAAGTATAGTCTACAGCAACTCACAGTGTGCCCCTGAACATTTTTCATGTTCAGGATCCTCGATATCAGGGTCAAGGGTCATAGAGGCTGAGGCAGCTTGGTTCTGGCCAAACATCCTTCCCTGTGGTTTATATTCCTCTTCAAACTTAGGAAGTTCGCCTCTCTTTCATTTCATTTTAGACTTCATTGTAACAAAGTATTGTTTTATTTTTATTTTTATTTTATGTGACTTGGAGAATGGATAGTCCCAGGTCGTGTTTTTAGTTTGTGTCACCGGTGCCCAGTTTCAGGCAGTGACACTCCTGCTGCTTCTCAGCCAGGCAGCCTGAAATTGTTGTTTGATACCCTCCGTACAGATCCCGCCCTCAGGGATACTGACTCAGGAGTGGGTGTTCAAGACAGATGAGAAACAGACCTTACTTCTTGCATCAAAATAGATGTTGGCTCCCAACATTCTTTCCCGCCAACAGCACAAAGGGTCCTGGACTCCACACCTCTTCCCTGGGGTTCTGTGGCAAGAAGTGGTTTTCTGACTCTATTTTCTTGCCTTTTTAGTCCATTACACATATTCCTACCAGATCAGTCTTTGTAAACTCTACGCTCAAAAGCTCCAGGACTTCCCAACTGCCTATGCATCCAATCTGAACTCCCCTGCCTAGGATCACGTGACCCCACCTGACCCTCCACTACAGCCCCCTCCAGCACCCACCTCTCCTTCAAGCGGCCCTTCCATGATCCCAGAGGCCAGGGTAAATTTTTGACTTAAAGAGGGGTTACTGGAAGCTGCTTTTGAACATGCACATTGACCACACTGTGCATAATTTCTTCTAAAGCTGTCAGGTTGATGAGGACAGATACTGAGCAATGAGAAGGTTCCTTGATTTTGCTTAGCTACTACTGCTTTTGTCTGCGAGGCTGAATTTTTTAAGCAAGGGAACCATGGTTATAAACCGAAAATGAAGGGAAGGCAGGGTTTATTCAGGCTGGAGGAGCCTGGCCAGGCAGCCGCAGGACATGGTGTAGAAGGTGCTTTTAGAACTACCTCACTAAATCTGTGTCTTCACATTTTTTATAGAAATCGCAAAGCAACTACCCCATATACCTATTTTCTTGCTGCCCCGCTCTTCCCTACTCACTGGAGAGTCATAAACTTTAGGCCGTTTGGGTCACCATGGTCACTTCTGGAAAATGGAGGTCATCCATCTACCCTGACTGAGGGTCCCTCACATCCCCACCAGACCACACAAAGGGGCAAGTGGGTGTGACCCCATGGATCAAGAAAGTTTTTGCCTTGAATCACTCCACTGGCTGAGGCTATTCTAAAAACCAAGGAAATTCCAGACGATATTTACATCTGCCACAGGTCTCCAGTCTGCCCTGAACCCAAACTGCACCCTGAAGCCCTATGGAGGCTTGGGCATCCCTGGTGTGTCTAGGTCAAGGACTCACACCCAAACATTGTCTCTTCAATCTCCTAATTCAGGGAAGGAGAGAGGGTTGGTGACATGCATGCCTTCTTTTGTACTAAGTACTTTCACACATATAACCTTAGTTAATCCTGCAGGAGACAGATTTGGGTGAGCATTCCTGTTCTGGTAAGAATCCTGAATCTCAGAGCTAGTCATGTGCCCAAGATCATGCAGCCAGTACATGGGGAAGCTCAGTCTAAACCACCAGCCCAGCTGCTTTCCAGGGCCCTTTGCCGGAATCACAGGCCAGAGTCCCCATTCTGCCCCTAAGAGCTCTGTTTTTCTCCATGAGCCTCAGTCTCCCCATCTTCCACAAGAGCTGAGACTCCCAACCATGCTGGGTTTTCAGAAGGATTAAATGAAATACGATAACAAGAGAAAATGCCCGACAAAGACCCCTATACCTGCTTAAGAGGGTACACTTGGCAACAGTTGGAGCTTCATACAATTCTGCTCACCTATACAGCGAGGAATGTGAAAGTCATTTTAGATTTCTACTTTGCAATTCCTCTAAAATATATTTTACAACAGGAAAGAAATAGAAAAGAACCAGTGGAAAAGGAATTTGAGTATCCTTCCAGATATATTTTTAAGGCTCTATTCCTTTTCACAATTTACAGCCAATGTCAACAAATCCTTAGTTTGTCTAATCTTTTTGTGGTTCGCATAGAAGGTAGAATGAGTGTTTTTCAAAGTCGGGACTTCCTGTTTTTCCCTGATCGGTGTTTTTCTCTTTGACTTCTTCAATTTTTGCATTCAGCCAAGAAAACATGTAGTACAGTCATATGGGATGAGTCTTAAATTCATAAGTGTTTGAGAGGATTAGAAATTACACGATATAATAGTTTATGTCATATTTTCTCCATTTAATCTACTTAAATATTTACATAGAAGTGAGTAATTATATAGAGGTCTCTTTTGTTCTGTAGAAAGGATCTTTTAGAAAGACTGAGGGGAAAATCTTAATGCATTTTAACTTGCGAGGAAACACCATTTTCTATGTTGAGCAATTGACAGGCATTATAAAGCTTATTTCAAAACAAGTTAAATTTTACTGTCAGAGGTTAATTTGACACAATGAGAAAAATCTATTTATTATTCAAAGTCCAGAATTACCATTGTTTTTATCCTTAACGTGCAATTTTAAAAATCTGCGCTTCGCCACTTAGAAACTTAGCAGATAACCTTGGGATATTCCCTTTTACTCTCAATAGAATAGGAAGAAATGTTTGCTTTGGTTTATTCTTTAGTGTTCAGGAGAGTTTACTAAGCCAAGATACTGAACACTTCAAAGAATTTCTAGAAAAGAGGCTTTTATTTTTATCACTGCCACTCTCAAAACACAACATAAGTTTAGGGTAATTGAAATGTGTTGTAGGGATATTAAATTTGCATTTTTTAAAATGCATTGAACCCATAAAGAAGCTCAAAAGTGAGACTTGGTAAAACAATTCTAACATTGAGTTTGGAATGAGTCTTAAATTCTTATGTAAATGCTGTTACAGGTAATGCCAAATGAGTTTAGATGTGGTTATACCCAAAGAGTCCAAGCTACATTTTTTTTTTCTTTTGCATGGATATTTACAGCACATGCCATATATCTTTGTTCGGAAGGTCCCTTTTGGCCCATTTTGATCAATTAGAATGATCATCTTCTCCGTACGGTTTGAATGGCTGTAGTGCTGGGTGCACACTTTCATGCCTGCTTCACTCATAACTCTTCTCCAGGGACCTCTCTCAGCCTTCATCCTGCGTTCCCCGCCCGTCACTTTTCCCATCTTCAGCTCCTTAAATCTGTCCTCCTTGTCATACAAAACTGCCCCAGTCTTTATGACAGGTAATCAGTGAGTAACTATTCATACGAGCCCCTGGTTCTAAGATTTGTGAGGGATATAAAGAAAGGTTCGAACATGCTTAGGGAGGATGTCTTATTGGCCTGGCACCGTGCGCTTTATTGACTAATATGCATGACCTGGCGGCAGTTCAAGGTTAACTCCATTAAGCTTACAGGAGAATTTAGAAGGATCTCTGATATATTCATCACGCTAGATCTTCTGATCAAGGAACATAGTTTGCCTCTCCATTTATTCAGGTCTTACCTTACAAGCTTCAAGAAATTCTTATTGTTTTCTTTATTTAGGAACTCATCTTGAATTTATTTCCAAGAATTTTATAGTTTTGTTTTTTATTGTGGGAGAGAGGCAGTTTATTAGTCTAATATTGGTCTAAAAAGTTTATTAACTTAATAAGACACGGACTGTGCCATCAGAAACAGAGAAAACAGGCTTTTCTTTTTTTCCTCGGCACAGTATTTTTAACTAATAAACACAAAGTGAGGAATTGTATTAGAGTCACTCTCATACTCATTTATATTCATCTTTTCCTATGATGCTTTAAAATAATTTCAATTTCAACTGGTAAGAATTAGTACTTGGGCTAGCTGGGAGTCCATTTTGCTCTGGAATGCCTACTCTGAGTGGAACTCTCCCAGGACTTACACAGGCTAAAATAACCCCACTTGAGCAGTGCGTATTTTGAGGCAGCTTTGCTGTCTGTTCTCAGTTTGTACCAGGACAATTACATTAGCCTTCGACTGTCAGAAAGCATAACGGAAACTAAGGGAAAACCCAAGCCCACAGCACGTGCAAGATTTCACACTGTGTCCTGGAGCCACTGCAAGAGTGCTGGACTTGACCAGAAGACCTTTCTGAAGTCAGGTGGTACCGCAGTTACTGTCCAGCTGACAGTGGAGACATCACAAATCGTCCTGTTCGGAATCATTGGAACCTTGATTGTAGCTGTACTACTTTGACAAACACCCTTCCCGGGCACTCACAGGGACCTCCCTGGAGGCTTCTGCACATAGAAAAGCAATCATTGAAGACAGCATTATCACGTTAACTATTGTGTGTTTGAGTTTTGCTGGGATTCTTTCCTAGGTATGTGTGTACAAGTCTGTGCATGTGAGCAGGTGTGTGTAGGTCACTGGTATAGCACATCTATGGACTAGATGGACTAACCTGTATAATGACTAATTTTTACTCTCTTGCACCACCTCCTAAAAACAATCAGTTCAACAGACCCTTAGAAATCTCTTACAAAGCTTAATGTGTGTCATACAAATACCAGCAGTGAGTCAGAGCTGAACACTATGCAAAAATAAATGAACCCTGCAGCTGAGAAGTGAGACAAAATTTGGGCAAGTTATTGATACTGGGATGATGCATTACCCCATGTATTGAAAAAGCTCATAAACATTCTTGTCTGCTGTAAAGAGCCCCTGAGCAGTCCCACCACACTGGTGATGTTGGAACAGGTGTCTGACCTTTATACGGCCCCATGTGGCACTGTGGTCACAGCTTTGTCCTCCTCTCCATCTGCCAGATGCCGAATGCAGAGCACAAGTCACCTGATTTCTCTTATTCTGGTTTTCTGCTCATGGCTCAAATATGATGACTTCACTCTCACTCCATTCATCTTCCACACTTCCTGTTGTAGTGCTTGCTCACATTACTGTTGAAAAAATAATTTTCAGTTCAGGGCCCTTGGAATTTTTTATAAAAATTGTCTTTATCCAAAAGTTCTCTTTGATCTGATCAGCTACTTCTTTCTGTTTAAAGTAAGCAGTTAGCACTAACTGTGATATCTGAATCAAAATGGAAGGAAGGCCTGGTTTCAGTATAATAGAGTGATGGTTGTGATCAAAAGGCCTGAGGTCAGGATGTCCAGATTCCTCTGTCACCCTAGGCAAAGTGACTTAGCCTCTTCATGCATCAGTTTTCCCACCAGTAAGCTGGGAGATTGTAGTACCTGCCTCACAGATAGCATCTGTCACAGAGTAAGCCCTCAGGAAATGTTAGCTGCTAAGGTATTTTCATCATCATCATTATTGTGGTTATTGGGTTTCATAACATCCAAATGCAAATAAGCATCCCCTTTTTCTTCTGCTAGTATCAATGCATTATATATCTTAACAGAAGGCAGTAGATGACACTTCTGAATGTTACAGTTGAGTTGGAGACAAAGAATGGCGCTTCTGAGGTGCTCAGAGGTCCACAGTTGAATTTAAAATGCTAGAGTAATCAGGGTAAATGAACACTTTTACTCAGCACGGGAGAGAGTATCTAAGTATGTAAACAGAGAGAAAATTAGGAAAAGAAAAACTCCCCAGGTCTCAGAGTTCATCTTTTATTCCAGATCTTTTTTATTGAGTTGTTGTGTTGTTGTTTTTTAATATAAAAGCATTTTAAACTCAGTTCTGAAGTGGGATGAGTATAATCTTAAGACATTAACCAAGAAATATTATCACTTGGGGGCCATATAACTTTATAGGTATAAAAGATAATTAGCAGGAAATATGGACTTTTCTGTACTAAAGATGAGAGCTCAAAGTGAGGAATAACTAAAGATTTTTAAATGGCACAGGGATCTTTGAGTCTCTTAAACTACACTAAAATTTTCATAGTAATATTTCTTTCCTGTCAAGTCTCCCACCATCTTGAATTAAAGTTAAACTTAGGTGAACAAGCTTTATGTTTAAATGACAGATCAGGAGGATTTAAGGAGGGCCCTATGACACTACAATATATTTAGTGAACTAACCTATTTCCAGATGATTATGAGGTCAAAAGTCAAATGTTTTTTGTTTCCCCTGAAATCCTGAAGAAACCCACAGGAGGAAACTGAATTAGCCAGACGTCATACTTGTTTAGTAGTTTATCTATTCTTTATAGAAACCCCTGTCCAGGTATGGGAAGTGACAGACTAAAACTGTCATATTTTGGTCTTGCCCTGAGCTGTCTCTGGGATTTCAGGAAGCACTAAATATGGACACCACTCCACAGAGCAACGACTTGACTACTGAGGAGACCAGGCTTCGTTTCACTGCTACTCCCCTTAAACCACAACCTCATGCGTGGGTGTCAGGTTCTTGGCTCACGCTCCAGCTAAACAGAGCGGGGGTGTCTCATTTAGAGCAGTATAGATCCTTGAGAAAATAAAGCATGGCTGGAAAACTACCGGGAAGACAAATGATCTAATTTAACCCAAACCACTTTTTAAAATACAGACGAACAGAACAATAACAGTGGAAAATTACAGGAACCCAGGCTCTTGGAGAGGATTGAAATCCAAAGATGGTGATTAGCCATGTCTTTGGAAGAAGCTATCCCCACAGGTCGCTTTGCTTACTGAATTTCCCCACTTCCATAAATGTAAATTGTCTGAGGATCTGGGGTTTGAGAAAGATGTTTAAACTATATGTCATCGGCGACAAGAGTGAGTTTGCTTTACGTTGAAGCTGTAGACAGCAGTCTTTTATCAAAGAGATTAGATGGCAGTCTAACTAGACAGAATTATTACCCAGTCCTGTGTCCCATTGTTTTTTTCTAATTCAGGGTGAGACAAGTAAAGGAAGTATTCATCTTACTAAAAGTAAAAAAAAAAAGAGGGGGGTGGCGGCTTTTAGCATTTCATGTAATAATGTCTTGCTATTTTAGGAAGCAATACCAGTTTCCAACTGATCACCTTTTGGTGTAAGAATTTGAAAAGCCATTTTTAAACCATACTGCAATTTTCATAATAATATTTCTTTCCTGTCAACATGATCAATATTTTTTTATCACGTGGGCATGAATATCAGTGACAAAATCAGTGTCCAGCAGCCCTTGGCACTGCCCGAATTGTGTGGCCATCTCTCCCGATGCCCATTGCCCTTACAAGCGCCCGTCTTGCAGAAGGTGGAGACGCTGCCCTGCTTACCCAGCAGTGGCACGCTGAGCTCACAGCAGGGTTCTCTCGGCTGCTTCAGGAGCTGGGCAAGGAAGGTTCTCTTACCCTTTGAATCGAAACTTCTTATTTTCTTCTTTCAACAGCTAACTTCTGTTACTCCATAGAGGAACAGTTTGTCCTGTATCTGAGTTGACATCCAAAGGACATGAAAAAAAGAATCCAAAAAAAAAAAATCTTTGCTTAAGCTTTACACCTAAGAGGCTAATCATGTGGCCCAGCATTGCCTTCTATTTATGTCTGTGTGTCTGCAGTAAAGCAGCCAACCTTCATCCAATATGTACTAGGTGCCCAGCTTGGCATGCCAGAAGTACCAGTAGAAGCCTTCCCTATCTCCTGATAAAATATCAAGACTCCAAGAATGTGTACAGTGCTATTGCCATCACTTTGCATATTTTTACATACATACATGCTATCAAACATAGGTTTATTTACCCAGAAAACCAAACCTTCAGTTGGAGATTTTATTTACCAAATGTAAGATACCAGATCTGTTACCAGGTATAACCTGCATGTTACAGTTAACATATTCATTTGTTCACATGCTGACTTTCCACTCTGTGTCATGCACTGTGCTGAGTAGATGTAGGAACACTGGTGACAATAAGCCGGTCCCTGCCTTGGGTAGTCCAGTGAGATGAGGGTCAAGTAAATGGGCAGCCACCATACACCTGATGAGTGCAGTAATAGGGTCCAGGGTCCAAGCAGGTTGCAGAGCACCAAGGAGGGGCTAGGCTTAGGAGACAGCTTCCCAGAAAAGCGATTCCTAAACTGATGATGAGCTTACCAAGTGAATGTAGTAGGAACAGGGATAAAGGGGGTTCTATGTCCAAGAAAAGAGCTTAAGCAAAGGCCTTCAGATGTGAGAGAGCATGGTGTATCCAGAAAACTGCAACCTGTTGAGGCCTCCTTAAACACACAGTGCAGGTGGCAGGGCGACTGCTAGGCCAGCTTGTCACCTGTTTGCTCTGGGCTCCCCACGGCTGAAGGCCTCAGCTGGTTCCGGGGCTCTAGCTTAAGTTTCCATGGAGCTCCACTACCAAGGGATGCCTCTGGAAGAAAAAGATAAGGTAGAACGGGTGGTGGAGAGCATCACGAGGCTCAGACTGGTCCATCCCAATCTTGGACTTCGTGGAGTAGAAATGTGAAGTTTTTGATGATGAAGAAGGAAGAAAATTACCTTATAGAGAGGTTCATCAGGAATATGAAGAACTAGTTGAGAAGCTGTTAGAAAGTTACCTCAAAGAAATTGGAATTAATGAAATCAATTTCAAGAAGCATATGATTCTCCTCTTGCAAAGACCCTCCATCACAGACCATTGTGCAACCTGGGTTGGCCACAGAAGATTTTGCTATATTTAAAGTGATGATGGTTCAGAAAAAACATAGAAATGCAGCTGTAAGCCATTCGAATAATTCAAGAGAGAAATGGTGTATTATTACCTGACTGCTTAACAGATGGTTCTGATGTGGTCAGTGATTTTGAACAGGAAGAGATGAAAATCCAGAGGAAAGTTCTTACAAAATACAAAGAGAAATATGACCAGGAGGAAGAAAAGAAGAGAAAAAATTAGTTATCAGAGGCTAAAACAGAAGAGCCCCAATGCATGCTAGTGAAACTGCAAAAAGGAATATGATGAGCATTTTGCACATTAAGGTGTAACATTTGCACAACTCTGTAAGCTGATGTCCATGAGAAAGAACATGAGGACTAAGCAGATGCAAAATTTGGAACAGAAGGGAAAACCTGCTGGGAAGGTAGAGAAAATAACAGAGAAACCAGAAATAACAGCAGAGGAGAAGCAAACATTACTAAAGAGGAAATTGCTTGCAGAGAAACTTAAAGAAGTTATAAGTAAATTTAAAACAAGTTTAGCAAAACAGAAATTCAAAATTTCTTTAAAATAAATTATTTGGCCCTTAAAAACAAACAGAGTAAATAAATAAATAAACAGCACAAGGGGACGTGTAGAGAGTTGAGACCACAGAGACGGCAAGGTTAGGTCACAAACGGCTTTTAAACTGTTCACTCACACAAATATTTATTAGATGCCGACCACCTATGTGCCAGACAGTGTTATAGACTCTTAGAGCAACATTCATGGAGCCCACGGTCTGTAAGCAGGGGCAGTCCTGAAGCACCTTGGATACACTTTTTGGAATTTAGATTTTTGTGATCTGACCACAGTGTGGGGGATGGGAGGAGGGCTTGAGGATAGGATGACCATTAGTGACCTGATCCAAGACATGGCAGTGGAGCTAGAAAGAACTGGACAGATTCAAGACTAACTACAAGTATGAATTGGACCACAAAGTCTCTGGGTGTGAGCATAAAAGACATCCAGGGAGATCCTCAGGCTTGTGGGTGGGAACCCTGGATACCCTCATGCAAATGAAACCCAAAAAGAAACTCAGATCTGCAGGAACCCAAGTAGCCTAGTCAGTGAACTCAGTTTTGGAAATGTAGAGTGTGAGGTGCCAGTGGGACATTCAAATGGAAATATGTGGGTTTGGAACTCAAAAAAGTCTAAGAAGTCTGGAGAGGTGCATCTGAGAATGCTGAGCAGACAGAGAGTAATTTAAATTGTGGGAGGGAGTGGGATCCATGAGCAAGAATGGAGAGAGAGAAGAGAGGACCCCAGACAGCTCCCTGGGAAAACCAATATTTAAGAGACAAAGAAAGAGAAAGCATCAAGGACAAAGAGCTGATGCAGAAGAGATAGTAGAAAACTCTAGAAACCTCAGTGTCATTATAACCAAGGGGAAAAGGAGTTTCAAAGAATCAGTGGCCAACAGGGTCAGATCTGCTGAGGGGTCAGACAGTTGAGGACAGAAAAGAGCTCATTTGGTTTAGCAGGAAGAGCGTGTGTTGGGGAGAGGAAGATAGAAGCCAGAACTCAGTGTGTTCATTCAACAAGTTACTATTGCTGACCATCTGTGATGTGACCAGATCGAGTTATAGCTGTAGCCTGGGGACACTGACCAGGTCCCTGAGCTTTTGGAGCTGCTATTCTAACAGGCTGAGGAGTAAATGGGGGGGAAAGTACAAATGATGAGACGTCATCCATGAAAAGAAGGTGAGAAAGAGAGCAGTAACTGGGGGAAGAGGTGACTCAGGAGCAGGTTTATCTTTAATATGGAAGAGTTTTGTGCATGTGTAAATACTGATGGGAAGGAGTCAGGCAAGTAGCAAAAATCAGACGTGCAGGAGAGGAAAGTTATGGCTCGTGACAAGGTTCCTTACAAGGCTGGAGGGATATAAATGCAAAGACCCACGTAGACAGCCCTGTACTTGCCCTGGCGAGACTGGCCTTTCCATTGGAATAGGAGAAAGGAGGTGAAGAAGGGTTGGTGGCAGGTATGTTCTGTTGAGGTTTGTTTTAGAGAGAGACGCAGCAAGAGATTTATTTCCTACCTGATGGATTTCATATTCCAGGTGAAGTAAGAGGTGAGTTTATCTACTGAGTAAGAGAGACTATTGAGGGAAGAGGATGGAAAAGATGGAAGGGTAACTGAGCAGATAGCAGCCCAGGTGAGGATGGAGATGAGTGTATAGTGGCCGCAGTCCGTTGTATGTTCGATTCCAGCCTCTCTCAAAGCCCAAGTAAAAGTCTATAAATATTGGTAAGAATGGAATAGGTAAATGATTCGATGACACCAAGGTCATAGATTTTCAGATAGTAAATTGTGGGTATTGACATGTGAGGGGTTAAATAAAAGATCATAATATGTAGGCTGGAGTAGTAAGGAAGGACAAACAGAAAGAGCCGAGATAGAGAAGGTAGAGGAGTTAAAAGAGTGACAAGATTAGCAAAGATTAAAATAGATAGAGTGTCTCCCAGACAGAAGATAAGCTGTGCTCCAGACCTGCTCTCAGGGAGGAGATGTTGCCTCCTGGGCCTTTTCCCTAGGGGATACATCATTCCTCCCAGCTAGCAAAGAAGGCTTGCTGTTAACAGCGGCATGAGATAATTGGCAAGATTGAGGCGAGTTGGCGACTCTTGGTCTGAAGAATCTCTGTCTGCAGTACAGAGATGTTACTGGTTTCCAGAGCCCGGGTTTAAAATGTCAGGATCTCTTTTAGGGTTTAATGAATCTAAGACAGCTCATACCAGGGAGATCACATGTGGGATTTGTTAGCCATTCCCCTGGAGGTTGTGTATTTGGGGGGGATTTTGTTTTGTTTTGTTTTTACTTTTTAATATCCTGTCATTTGCTGATTTTCTGGGAGAAAAAATCATCCAACAGAATGCCATGAACTTGGCAGACACTGTGAGATACTAAGGCATTTGGGACCTGGTTGTTTTTAAGTCAAATGTTTCACACCATTGAGTGTCCACAGCGTAGAGAACACTGATCTGAGTGTGATCAAGTGTCCACCCATTTCATCTTGGACCAGACCAGGCTGTGATTGAAGGGCAGCTTCATATTTGCAATGGTGGCAGTGCTGTCAGATCTGGTCCTCATCTAACTTCACTTTTGGAAGCTCATGGTTGTCTAGAAGCTTGCCTTTCTACAGCAGGTGAACCTCTGTACTTAAGACTGTCTGGGGACAGAATTTTGACTCAAGGCCTAATTCATTCCAATGACATCTGAGACATTTCTTTAGCTAAATTTCAAATGGTAACTCCTGTTTATTAGCCACAGCAACTGATCTTTTTGGTCTTGGTGAGAGATGCAGCAGTGTTCGGGGGTCTAGCTAGCTCATGAAGGCTGAACTATAGCATAGTTACAACACGGATGGAACATGGAAGGCTTGTCACACCCTTAAGGTATTTAAATTTATTTCTAGAGTACTGTGGGGCTGAATCTTAGACTCCTTTTTTTCTATATTCTGTTAGATGGTCTCATTTTTCTCCTGTTTTTCAATACCATCTCTATGCTGACAACCTCCAAATGTATTACCCACAGCCCAGATGTCTCCTGTGGACTCCAGACTCATGTACCCAGCTATCCTACCTGACTTCTCTATTGAAATTCAATGGACAGCTCAGACTTCACAACAGGCTCCCAAAAGGAATTCTTGCTTTTTCTTCTCAAATCTTCCCTACCCAGTCTTCTCATCTCAGTCAATATCTGTACCATCTGACCAGAAACTCAAGCCAAAAATTCAAAAGTCATCCTCAGTTTCCCCCTTTTCTTCTTGCTGACCATGTAGTCCACCACCAGATCCATTCTTTTTACCTCCAAAGCAATATTCTTCTCTTCCTCTTCACTATCCCACCCTAGTCCAAGCCAGCGCTCTCCTTACCTGGATGACCACGAAACTGCTTCTGCCCTTTTCTCTTCAGTCTATTCTTAACTCCCCAGCCAGTGTGAGCCTCTGTCTCACCTCTGCTCAGACCCTTTAATGGCTTTTCACTGCTCTTAGAACAAAACACACATTCTTCACCATGGCCTGGAATGACCTCAGCATAGCCTATTTTTCCAAACTCACCTTATCCACCTCTCTACTTCTATTACTGGCCTCCCTTCTGTTCCTTAAAGGCACAAAGCCCTCCTGCAGGCCTCTGCCATCCTCCAACTCTTCGTTCAACTGATTCATCCTTGTTCTTCAGGACTCAGCTCAAATGTCATGTCTTTGCAGGGGTTTCTTGTCTAGGCCATTTGAATGAAGTCCTCTAAGGAGTTCTCAGCTCATTAGCATATTTCATTTCTTCACCTGCCACTGTAAGCACTTATACTGCTTCTGTACACTTTACTTCATTCTGTCAAAGGCTGGTCATGTGATCCCCTATTGTGTTGTAGGTCAGGGGATGTAGTATGAGCCAGACAAAGTTCTCTTTGCCCTGGAACTTACATCCCAATGGGGAAGAGAGACAATAAGACAAATAACAAGTAAACAGAAAATATAATGTCAGGTAATGAATACACTTTGTAGAAAAACAGGGTAAGCAAATTAAGACAGACAGATGCAAGCAACAGGTGACTAAAGGTCATGTAAGAACTAATGACTGATAAGAAAACATCACAAATGAATGGGCAATGGGTTCTTTATTCAAACTGGTTTTGGAGGAATACACTATTTTGAGGAAATTAATTTTAAGCCATATCTAACAGCATAAGTTCCAGGAGGATTAAAAGGTTAAGTTTACAAATGAAACCATAAACTAGAACAAAATTACCTTATCTCTGAGTGGGTAGGAATAGGAGACTCATAAGTATGGGAAGGAACTCCATGAAATGAGTGATTGACTACATAATCATGAAGTTAAGAAAGTAAACAAATTGGAGGAAATACTACAAATAGAAATAATGAAAAGGCTGATAGTATTAATGTAGTATATGTCCTCAATTCTAAAGCTCTTTTTTTTGCATTTTAATGTTTCTTAAAATCAGGATATGTTTTTTAATCGCCACGTACTTTTAATGTGATCATTAAAAATGTTAAATCAATGGTATTTCTTACAAATAATAGCATCTTGCAATCAATGTTATTTTCTTAAAGTTCATGAAAATTAGTATAAACATGAAAGTTCTTGGTAGAAAATAGCTCATTTATTTAACAAATATTGGAGTGTTTATGCTGTAGCAAGGAGGCAGGTATAGAGTGGTAAGCAAAACAGACAAAGTCCTTGCTTTTCAGTGCCTTCCCCATCACTGCTTGGTGCTCTGCCTAGCACTTGTATCCAGTCTGAGATCAGTTGGGTTGTTTCAGCCAAGCCCCTCAGTAGTTTAGTGATAGGAGAAGATCCAGCTATGTTCTGCATGGCTCTACACCCTGGTTTCTTTCCTCAAATGCCCATTATTGTTGAGCTGGCATGGCCTTGCTGACAGCGCTGTCATTCATTGTGCCCTCTTTTTTCTCTCCTGCTTCAGCACTGGGTTTCAGACTTCATCAGTGAACTGTTGACGCATAGACTCCATCGGTGAACTGTGGGTGCATAGACTCCATCAGTGAACTGTGGGCGCATATAGAAAGCATCACAGTGGATGCCCAGCCAGGGCTGGTGTCTTTTTAGCAAAAAATATAGTTTTGCCAACAAGACACAACAAGTCTAATTCTACATTATTTAGATGCCCTCCTATATGCTTTTAAAATTTGTGCTCAGTCATATGTATCATTTAAATTTGAACCAACATTTTAGTAATGAAAAAGTAAACTAGTTACAACTATAGATTTTGGGAAGGTCAAAAAGGAAAAAGGACCAACCATACACCATTCTCAATGTCTGGGAGGAACATAATTAGAAGTTGTCCTAAGTTGTTATGTGGAAGCAGATCCCATGTTGGGGAATTCTTGTCGAAGTGATTCATGAAGCAAGTGTTCTCAGGAGAAAGAGAAAGAAGCAGGGGAGAGTGGGGAATAGTTAAGTAAGGATGTGGTCTCCTCTGGAAATTAGCTTTCGCCTTGTCCCATGAGGAGCTCCGGAGCACGAATTGTACTAGAATCGTCGGTCCCTCACTGGGGCAGGGGAGCTGATCTTCCACACCTCCGTGTCAGCCAGCTATTGGCTGCGTGCTGCCTCAGGGTCAAGTGTAGCTTAACCAATCCAAAGTGGCTGGGGGCAGTTTTCACTGAGAAGCAGGCAGCTAGTGGCCAACTCAATATCTGGGGGTGGGGGCGCTGCCCGGTACAAGGATCTGGGTGGGACACCACAGTATCCACTGAAGAAGTCCAAAAGATGTCAATTTGGGAGATTATTACCTCAGCTTTGGTAGAAGGAAAATTCACTTTTAAGGAAGGCATTGTGGCAAGTTCTTATGGAAACTTTTATGTTATTATTGGAAAAAAAGAAAAAGGGGATTAGAGATTTAATTAGAAACAATGATCAGAAACTAGTTTATATAATGCCAACTTTGTCAGAAGAATGATACCGAATTCCTACAGCATCATACATTTTTATGCTAGATTTTCCTAAAAATCATTAGTACTTTATTGTAAATACATTTGTTTGCTAACAGTACTTTGCATAGAATGTTCAACTCTATAACAAATGGTGGAGACATGTAATAACATATTTGTCAAAACCCCTAGAATACACAACATCAAGCGTGAACCCCACTGTAAACTATGGACTTTGGGTGATAATGACGCATCATTGTAGGTCCATTGATTGTAACAAATGTCCCACTCTGTTGGGGGATGTTGATAGTGGGGGACGCTCTGTGTGTGTCTGAGCAGGGGCTGTATGGAAACTACTTTCTGCTTTATTTTGTTGTGAACCTAAAATTACTCAAAAATGTAACATCTATTTTTAAAACTTTGTAACTCTACAGGAAGCTGATTCTTCTGCTCACTCAGTTGTCTGCTCCTAAAGACAGAGACAATATTCTGGAGACATTTTTAAAATAAAAGGCTCTCCACTTGGACATCCATTCCCACCGTCTCCAGTGTAATTGATTTGTCTAGTCAGTGGGAAAGTGAGTTTGGAAATGCCATCCTGACCAGGCCATTGGTACCCCAGAGGGTCCCTCATGGAGGATGGTTAATGTAATCACAGCATTCTACGACTGCATCTTCTTGAGCAAGCATTATTTAAAAACAGTATATTTGAGAAAAGGTTTTCTTTCCATATTTATCTGCACAGAACTTAGGAATATATTTCAAGTTAACATACAGTAAGAATCAGGTGAATAGCATCCATTGATGGCATAATAAATTTCTTCAATACTTTTTTTCATAGCATAAAACTCACTTTAGGCTTTGGAGGAAACCTACGTAATGCATACACACCATTTCAGGTTATGTTCATGTGCATGCATGTGCACACACACCCCTTCATTAAAGAAATAAATAAATAAATGATTGCCCACTTTATCTAAAGTGGTTGACTCATTTCCCGAATGCCTATTGCTGTTCTATAGACTCAGCCTACAAATAACATTTAACGTGTTAAGCTTTTAACCAAACCTTCTTAGAATTATTTTCTGATATTAACATAAAATACTCATGGGGGTTTTTTTCTGACATTAACAGACAGGCATCTCCCCGACAGGAAGCTATTTCAAACTGAAGCTAATATGGATGAAAATGCAAACTAATAACTTTTATGAAATTACAGTGAGATTTACCACATAAGCTGCTTAGCGTTTCCATAGAAACGTGATCTGTTGAGCGTTCTTTTTTAACGTGCGGTTCCCCGGAGATGAGCAGAGATTGCTAATGCTGTTCATGGTTGTCTCTTCCCCTCACAGGCCTTGAACAGGGGGATTGCGGCTGTCAAAGAGGATGCAGTGGAGATGCTGGCCAGCTACGGGCTGGCCTATTCGCTCATGAAGTTCTTCACAGGTCCCATGAGTGACTTTAAAAATGTGGGCCTGGTGTTTGTGAACAGCAAGCGGGACAGAACCAAAGCTGTCCTGTGCATGGTGGTGGCCGGCGCCATCGCTGCCATCTTTCACACCCTCATAGGTAAGCTGCTGGCACGCCACTTCGGTAATTTCTCAATTTCCTTTTAATTTCTTGAAGAGTATTTATTGTGATGAGTGATTTCTTCAGTAATAATGAAACCTTTCTTGTGCGAATTTCAAGAGTGGGAAGGAATGGAGTTGGTGCTTCTCGCTCAAGAAGAGAAAATGTGTTTTCTCTGGGAAGCTGGAGTTGTATTTCTCTGATTCCCAAATGCTTTGACAGAGAGGGAGTGCTTTCATTAACAGGTGACGCAATCTAGGATTAAAGTTCAGTTAGGTCAACAAAATAGCAGCTGATTTGTTAGAGACATTCTTTATTGTATGCTCTCTTAATCTTAAGCATTAAAATATAAGGATGTTATTTAAAATTAATGCTTGTCAGTAGGGAGAACGAATGAAAGAGTGGTTTATGTATCAAAATTAGCGCCTCCTATAGGGCCTCACTATTCTGTTTTGTTTGGAGACAAGGCTAAAAACTCTTGGCGTAACATTCTTTCCATGAAACAACAAGGAAGCTATATCATACATATAGTAACTAGCCTACAGTTTTACCAAGACCTTGGAAAAGCACTTCTCTTTAGGGCCAGAGTTCTACTTCTGCTGCCTTCTCGCTGGTGATAAAACCCCAAGGCCATAATTTCAGAATGTCTTGGCTTTAAAACAACTCAGCTTACCTGGCGTAAAAATGGAATGGCACATTTGTTGAACTCAATTGCCCAGAACCTGTGAATGAGCCTCCTAATTGCATTGGGTACCTTCAGACCAGCACTGGTTGTAGGAGAACCGTATTGAAGACAGGAGGCAGAAGACTAACCTAACCCATTTACAGTGTATTCAGATGGCAGCTCATGTTTCTTCACATAACTGTGAATCTGAAAGTAAATGGACTGGGTCTTTGTGGTTTGCCTTTTTAATGTAGCATAGACTTTTGTGCTAAGAATAGTGTAGATGAGAGGATGCTCCTCTTAGACCAAATGTTCAGCCCAAGTGTTGATAGTCACCATTTAATTTGGGCTCAGAGCTTCAGGGCATGAGGTTAAGAGGAGATGCCTTTCTCTCCCCAACTTATGCCATAACTACAAACTTGTGGACTGTTTTTGAAGTAAACTTCTGCAGCTAGATTTGATCTGGGCCATTTTCATGATTATAGGTATTTGAGAAAATTCCATACATGACATAAACTAGGTCTAAATAACTTTTTATCTAAACAGGTAAATTAGTTTCCTTTTGTTACTAGTCTTCTTATTTGGATTTCTAAATAAATCTAACACTCTGTCTTGGTCATGGTTGAATGGCTTATTAGTAGCTGTCAGTAAATGTGGAAGAGAAAGGCTGGGTGTCCTGTGTTACTGAAATACTTGTGAGGAGCATGTGATCATTGAGAAAAACATCAGAGTCATTTTCCAAATTAAATCTAAGTTTTTCAATTTTAAAATAGAATCATAAATCTTAAATTTGAACCAAACTCCTTCTACATCCCAGATATGTTTAGCAATCATTTTTTTTCACTTAATATTTTTACAATTATAGCACTTTTCCTTCCACCAAACAGATGCTTTCTGCAATTGCTGAGAAAGCGCTTATCAGTTTCTTCTGAACACTCCGAACTCAGATTTTAATGATTTGCCCTCTTCTAGTTTGTTGGCCTCATTTCAGTTTTCTGCCTAAATCTTTAATCACTCCTGCCTTCTGCCTTCTGCTGCATCGAGCATCTTTGCCTCACCTTCCCTTCCCCTTCTATTTTTAGTAATCCTCTTAGCTTCTCTATACCCGGGTCTTGTTCATTTTTTGTTTCCTGTTCACTTGACCACAGGCTCCAGACAGCATGTTGCATTGTTGCCATCCCCAGCCTCTTCCAAAACTATGTTTCTGCCATTGATAAACATCCTCCCCATTCAAACTCTACTTTATGTGACACTTAACCCCATTCTCACATCTTAGTAATGCTGAAAACAGCTACTTCCATTCTCCTTTAATAATCACCTCTTGGATGGCTGTGCTTGTGACAGAGGAACAAGGACATAGAGAAAACAGAGAGGCAAATAATCCAAACATATTTGACTTGAGAAGCCATTGTGTGCTCTCAGGCTGTCTTTCTAATGATACTTGCTTGGACTAATATTGAAATGGATAGCTCCTCCATTCACGCACAGCCCCTGAGGGGCCAGCAAGAAGCATAAGAAGCCGTCTGTATATCACAAACTCACCATGCTTAGCTCACAGAGTAGAAATATGAACCAGAGGAATCCAGGGTTGAAACTTAACCTCTCTATATTCTTTTGTTCGGGTGAAACTAGCCTGATTGTCTTAAACTTTCCCTTTTGGGTGCTATTTCCCCATCGCCTTACTGAATTTATTTTTTAACCAAGCTCTTACAACTTTTCAATGGCCTTCATAGAGGACATGTGGGAGCATGCAGGAGGGGAGTCCTTCTCTAAGGGGCTGGTTCGGAAAGGCCTCATGGAGTGAGTGGGTCATCTCTTAACTGGCTCTGAATGCATGAATTTCAGCACAACTCTCTTTAATTTGTCCCTTGTCTTTGATACAAAATAGAGTTGAGAATCTGACCCAGTGCTCTAAATTAATATTTTGTGACAGCGATATAAAATTCCAAATGGTGGCTCTTCTTGCCTCTTACATGGCTCATGATTTTAACAACATCCTGACATTCTGCATTTTTTCAGTTTAACGAACAACTCTTCTTGGTTTCTTTTTGCGTTGTTTCCTACTTGATCTTTTGTTCATTTTATTCTTTACAACATTAGTTACTTTTCCCAGCATGATGCCTCCTGTGCATTTAAAATCTTTAGAGTTTTCTTTTTGAGATATTCTCAAGCACCGATAAAATTCATCCATTTTTCCCTTATGATACTATCAATGTGAATATGTAAAGAGATATACCACTTGTATTAACAGAGCTGATTTTCCTGCTTTGACTAAAGAGGAGTAAGAATTACCCTTTGTTGAACTCACTTTTAAAATAATCTAATCCCCATCTGTGCTATCAGTGATCCAACATGATCTATTGAACAAACAGTAAGTGCATGTTATTCCAGGTCCTGCTGAACAAAAGCTGGGAACAGAGGTGAGACAGGTACAAAAGATACGGTGGCCAGACTCACCCTGTCCTTGAGCAGATGCAGTCCGTGGGGGAATATGCATGTTTAGCACCGATTTCCAGAAGAACACTGGCAAAAGCTGTTTGCAGCCAGTGAGAGCTTTGGAGACATGGTAAGGGTAAACCAAAGTTAAAGTAGGGAGAGTTAAAAATCACCCCCGGACTGCGATAGCAGAGTGATGATGAGTGAACAAGAGGGAAGGAGCTCTTGGCGAGGACAGGGTGTGGGAGGCACGTGGTAGTCATGCATTTATAAATTTGGGGAAATAAAGTGAGAAAGAGGTCAGTGTTGTATATGAGAGGCACCCTGAACTAGGGTTGGAGCAGGTAACCAGGTAAGGGAAGTATGGAGCCTGGTACTACAGAAGAGCTCACTAAGCAGCCCAGATAGCAGAAGGGAGAGAGAGGAGGAGAGAATGGGAAGGGCACCAGGGAAGTGCCAAGCAGGAAGAGGAAATGGGCAGGCTGGGCATTATGCAGTGAGCTCTATGGCTGTATCTGAGTAGCATAGAGATCCTTTGACACCAGTGGGCATTTTTTATGACATGTCAGAGACAACCATGTTGAATAAAGCAGATTTATTCTTGCATTCATATAATAATGTTTAATACAGCTTTGGGCAAGAAAGACCTATATAATCTACTTTTTGCTTCTTTATAACCTCAAGGCCCCTAAAGAAATTTGTAATACTTAGAAAAGTTAGATGCATTTTATCATTCTGCTTAATCTCCTTGGTTACAAACTAGTGCCTTGGTTAGGTACTCTGAGATTATTTTTTACAAAGATTGTGTGTTCCACGATGCTTTCAGTCATTGGAGAAATCCTGGTCCCCAGCATAAACTTCTCTACCTTAGATTTTTCTCTCAATCTAGATGAACTTTGACACTTCATACTTTTCAGTGTCTACTAATTATTTACCAATTGCTGGAGGATCAGTTAGAAGGGATTTCAAATGTAAGCATCTTCAACTTTGAAAAACCGGTTTCAGATACAGCTCCTTCCCCTCACTCTGTGTCATCCCTGAGCATCAGCCAACAGGTCACAGTAGGACATTAGCGATAGGCTCAGACCAAAGAGCATCAAAAGTTCTGTCACTGTGTTTGCCTAATACTAGGTCCTTTTCATTACATTTGCAGTAGTTGAAGAATTTTTCTTCCTTGCGTTTCATGTTCATTTTTTCTAATTTTTTTTTTCTTTTTGGGCCCCACCAGTGAGCCAGGCAGTCTCCCCTCCTTGAGAGAGTTTGCCAGGGTCATGGGTTCCCAGACATGGCTAGAGCAGATCCCACTAACCCCACAGGCCCTTCCCCAGGAATGTGTGGTGGAGATTGAGAGGGAAAGATGGCTCTAAAAAAAATGTATCCAAGAACCCCCCAATCCCAAAACCCTCTGCAGTAAGCCACACGAGAAGGCACTGGGAATTACGTTGGACTGACAGATTTGAAGATTAGAAGATCCACCGGCCCAGGAGTTCATGTTCATTCCCTACATGCCCATAGCCTGGCTCTAGATACCAAATGGCAGGAGGTTTTGGAGTAGTTTTGGCTTTTTGGTTTTGTCCTCTGTGGAACACTTGTCAATAACTGCCCCTTTTTAAGCTATATTGCAGTCATTGCTCCTGTCATGGACTCACCTATGAGACACAGTTTTGTAAATTGCAGTGCATGGGGTTTGCCATTGCCTGACCTTGATTTAGGCCTGTGAGCAAGGTGCAGGTATTATCCTATTTCTCTCTCAACCTGTAAAGAGAGGAAACCTGCTGACCTTGTATTTAGTTCCATTTGGGTTCAAATTAATTTTACCTGCATGGAATTAGTATTGCCTTACCCTCTAATTCACATAGATGTAGAAACCAGCACTGTGGATTTCTTATTCCTTTATACATTTGTTCTCAACAGTGACCTATAAGGTCCCTTCCCAGTCCCAAAACAGCCTGGGCAGTCAGCAGAGCACAAAGGAACAACACTATTGCAGTGAACATTTAAAGTTATTTCTGGAGTGGTTCTGTTTCTCAGTCTTCCCTTGTCAACAAACTTCTCCATTATTCATGGATCATAAAGCAACCCTGTAAAGTGCGAATAGTTACAATTTAAACTAACAAGGGTGCTAAGAATGAACAGCCAGTTTCAATATAGTCTCACAATTTATCATTATGTAACAAACCACCCCTGTACTCAGTGATTCAAAACACAAGCACATATTCTTGCTCACCAGACCATGGGTGGGCTGGGTGGTTCTTTTGGGTAAGGCTGTGCTCATGCCTCTGTGGTTAGCTGGCAGTCAGGACAAGGCTCTGCTGATCTTGGTGGGCTCACTGGGGGCCTGTCAACTGAGAGTAGGCTGTCCTACATGGCTTCTGCTGGGACATTTTTGCAATCAGCCTGAACCTCTTTGGGGGTTATGGATTTATGCATTTATTCAATCAGTATGTATTGAGTACCTCCTATGTGGCAAACACTGGGCTAGATCCTGGGAATTCAGACATAACCAAGGCATGTTCTCTAGAGAAAAGCAGATATTATACAGTAAGTCATTACAAAACCCGCTCTTCCAAGTCTTGATACCCGTGAGATGGAATTTTTGTTCTTGTCTTCGTATTTCACATTAACTTGACTTACTTTGTATATAGGTTTATGCTATCTCTCCTAAGCTTGGGCACATCTTCCAGACAAAGGCTGCACTGTGCAGATTACAGAAAAGCCTATCATATGTCTTTGACCCGGCCCTGAGGCAGGTGACCAGGCTCCTCACCGCTGGTTCTTTGGCACTGTGCCTGACGCATAGAAGTCATTCCACCATCTTTGTTAAAGTGATTTAAATATCAGCCATGCAAATACATGCTTTGGAAATTATATTCTAGAAACACAAGGGTGAAGGTACTGGCCCCTCTGGAAAGCCTATCAACAGAACGTAGTGGGCTAATCAATACTGAGAACTTCGAGCATGGGCACTTGGGGATTTGAATTAGGAAAGAGTTCTCAATTTTGCCTCTTGGAAATATACATACTCTCCTGTTATTAAAATGAGAGGAGGGCTCACTCCTCGATTCCCATGGGAAAACACAGGTATATAGACTTGGTTTGGTTGATACTAATATTTTGTGGCATTTTGCAACAAGTGCTGGTAACTACTGGATGAACAAGTTTGAGAACCACTGATTCTGGAAACAGTCCATGACCCTGGCAGGCTGAGGTCAGAGGAGCTAAGGATTGGAATGGCCCCTCTGGTTTCTTCTTATCTGGGTGGGGTCAAAACTGTCACCTGTAAGTAGGTCAGGTCAGTGTCCTCTTACTACAGCCCTGGCTGGAAATCCATTTACATTTGTTTAAAAACCTTATTGAATTTTTCTTTTCAATGCTCTGCTCTTCATAAGGAATACAAGCTGTTTCGGAACGGTCTTGGTAAGGCAATTGATAGAAGTTGAAGGTTATTAGATGGTGTCAAAGCAGCTAGCCTGGTAATTAGGGACTCTGCAAAGCCCTTTAAACAAAGTACCCTGAGCCAACAGCACCAGCCAGAATCAGCACCAGGGCACAGGATAGGAAGGAGGGAGGGAAGGGGGGATGGGGTGAAAAACAGCTGCTGAGATTTTATATTCCCGGCTCCAAGGGTGGAAACAACCTTTGTACTTTTAAGATCAGACTCCTCTGCCGTGTAGAGGAGGAGTAGAAGGAAGGAAGAAAAAAAAACAGTAGAAAAAGCTTTCCTTGGCCTCCGAATTTTTCTAGCACCTAAAAGAGGAAAAGAAGAAAAGAGAAGCAAAGGCAGCTTTGGACCTTTAGGTCCCTAATTACCCTGGGACCTAGGGACACTGAAGGAGCCCAGCCCAGCTAAAGGCTGAAAGAAGCAGGGGTGAGAGGAACGTTGTGGCAGAGTCAGAAAGCTGGGCTGGGATCCTCACCCATCCCTCTTAAGCTTTAAATGTTCCCTTCATTGCTCTGCAGAAAGGCACTGTTTTTGCTGTTTTAGTTAAATTACTCTAACATGAGTAAGTATATTTACAAAGGGTAGAGAAGCTTATTTCTATTGATCTCCACCCTCCCAGGCCACACAGCAAACAATAGGACCCCTCTCAAGGGTAGATCCCTTCTTTCTTGCCACTGCCCTGAGTCTCACAAGGAAATAATTCTCTCTCCCTTTCTCCAAAGCGGCCTGAATGCATTTGTGAGTGCTGTTCTAACACAGTAGCGCAGACAGGGCAGCTCAAACTGCAGAAACATGCTGTCTCCGAGGTCTGGAGGCCAGAAAATCAAGGTGCTGGCTGAGTTGGTTCCTTCTGAGGCCAGGAAGGCAAATCTGTCCCAGCCCTCCCCTGCCCCTCCAGCTTCTGGTGGCTGGCTGGCACCTGTGCCTTCCGTGGTTTGTGTAGGCATCACCTGTTCTCCCTCTTCACGTTCTCCTGGCGATCCTCTCATGTGTGTCTCTCTCTGTATCCAAATTTGAAGGACACCAATCATACTGGATTGGGAGCCCACTACTCCAGTATGAGCTCATCGTAACTAATTATATCTGCAGTGGCCCTGTTGCCAAATCAGGTCATAGTTCTGAGGACCAGGGGCTAGGATTCCAATAAGAATTTGAAGAGGACAGTTTAGCCCATAACATTACCCTCTAGGTCACAGCCTTTCACCGATTTTGTGCTCCCCAGCTTTGCCTATGCAGTCAAGTCCACTCAGCTGGAGTTTGATATGCACTGTAACCTTTACGAGGGAGGCTTAGCTCCTGAGCTATTCATAGCCGGCCCTGGGCCCTTGCACTTGGCATTGCACTACTCTGCTCGCCAACATGACTGCCTAGTTTATGGCCAGCAGCGTCCGCCAGGGTTGGGCAGTGGTGTGGGCAGGAGCAGCACCATCTCCTGGCAGGTCCCAGCCCAGTGAACATCACCTGACTGAGTGAAAATGAACGTACAGATAAACAGCAGCAACAATGAACTCCAAAACAAAATGCCCAATGTCCAGCACCTCAAGTAAACAGTGTGTATGATAAAGTCACATCGTCATGTTCCTTTGTGATTCTGTCAGCATATCTCAGGTCTGAGTCCAGGTCAAGCCTTCTCTTACCCACTTTCATTTGTTTGCCTTCTGGGCCAAACACGGACATCACAGCTGCCTCCTTCCCTCCTTGTCCCTTGCCTGTAACTACTCCTACCTTCCCACATCTTTCCTCTTTCTGCCACATGTCACCTCTGCTCCTGAATGCATCTTCTCGTTGCCTCAGTGGCCCTGCAGGCCCCGCCACATTCCACACCTGACACCTTTGCTCACCTGGCAGCTCACCTTAAGGATTTCCCCTCCACCTCTCCTTGGAGGACTTGGCCCTATCCTGCATTTGCCTCCCCACCTTCCTTGCTCTCTGCCCATCTTAGCCCTCTCTGCCTCCACCCCTGAAATCACTTACTTGCACCTCTGCCCCTAGTGGGATTCCCATTTGTGCATTTAAATATCCTTGATAGCATCCTGAAGACCTCACTCAAATCCCATAATTCAAGACTTAATCCTGACAAAGGATGGAGAGCCATTTATTCTTACCAGTTAACGTGGTAACAAGTCATCTTCCAAGCTTTGCAGTGGTGAGAGGGGTCTTATTGCTTCTTGTGAGGTGAGACTATGTTTTCTAGCTCCTTTCTGGTTTCGAAGCAGCTTCTATGGTTTGTCAAGTACATAAACGCTCATATTTATAAAAGAATGAAAACCGCAGGGCACTACTATTAAGGCTCTATGAAAAACACAGAGATGGTCATCTTCCTATGAAGTCTGAACGTGTGTCAGTGAGGTAGAAAAAACTTGCTATTTTATTTCATCTTTGCTAATACTATCCCTCAAAGTGCCTCCCTAACACATGAGGGAGACCTTTGTCTTTCTTCCCTGTGTGTCTATTTGGCACCAGCATGTACATTCAGCTCATACTGGTTAGGTGCTCGTTATGTTCCAGTCACACCCTGGTCACAAATCCTGATGTCAGAGGGGCTTCAAGAGCACCTCAGAGATACCCTTTTCCACTGGGCATGGCTATGCCCAAAGTTGTTACCCTCCCTGACCCAAATAAAACAAAATGAATAGCAAATAGCAAAAAGCTAGCTATAACATTTTTACTGAAAGGCATAGTAATAGCTAGGCATTTTCTCTTAGTAAATGATTAAGAATATGTGTAAACATTTAGCTTCAAACCTATCCAGCAAGCTTTTTATAATATCAAAATAATGAAGAAACCACTTAAATGTACAATAATAGGAGACTGAGTAAGTTGATATTAAGTAAACCTAGAGAAAGGAATTCAGTGCAACAATTAAAATGTGAAAGCATGTCATGAAAGGTACTCATGGTTTACAAAGGAGTATATGTAAGTATGATCACATCACGTTTTCTGTTAAAACACACATGCATACCCCACACATGGCCATCACACACACCCTCATCAAAGAACTGGGCAATTAGAGGCCAGAGTATTCATGGTGACCCCCTCTGGGTAAAAGGATGGGATTGTAGATGGTTTTCTTCTTTTTGCTAAAATTTTTTATTTTAATATATATATGTATATGTTCTCTATAGAGAGAGAACATTTAAAATCGTTTTTAAACTTTTGAGAGAAAAAACATATAAAGATAACTCTCTCTAAATATCACCATGTATGTTTTTTGGACCCTTTGCAGCTTATAGTGACCTAGGCTACTACATTATCAATAAACTGCACCATGTGGATGAGTCCGTGGGGAACAAAACGAGAAGGGCCTTTCTGTATCTTGCTGCCTTCCCTTTCATGGATGCAATGGTGAGTAGAGAGGATTGTTGTCTTTTGTGAATTGTAGTATTGTATGCAGAATGTAAAATTTATCGTCTTAACCATGTTTACATACATACTTCAGTGGCATGAAGGATATTCACCTTGTTGTGCCTCTTCAGGATTCTTTTCATCTTGTGAAACTGAAACTCTGTCCCCATTAAACACTAACTCCCCATACCCCTCCCCTCAGTCCCTGACACCCATCTTTCTACTTTCTGTGTCTACGAATTTACTCTGGGGACTGCGTACAAGTGGGATCACACAGTATTTGTCTTTTTGTGACTGGTTTATTTCAGTTCATATAATGTCTTCAGAGTTCATCCATGTTGTAGCATGTGTCAGAATGTCCTTTTTCAGGCTGATAAATATTCCGTTGTATGCATGTACCACATTTTGTTTGTTCATTCATCAATAGCCATTTGGGCTACCTCCACCTTTTGGATATTGTAAATAATATTGCTATGACCATGGATATACAAATATCTTTTTCTGTCCCTACTTTAATTATTTTGGGTATATACTCAGAAGTGGAATTGCTGGATCATATAGTAATTCTCTCTTTAATTTTTTTGAGGAGCCACCATACTGATTTCCATTTTACATCCAGCAATCAGAACGGTTCCAACTGACCATTGGCTTTGAAGTAGCCCATCTTGTCAGTTTATTTTATGAGAATTGTCTATATTTGCTGTAAGTTCTGGTAGGCAGCAAGAGAGCCCATCTGAAAATTTTGATTTAAATGGAACATTCTCTTCTGGTATATTCAAGATCAAGGGATCAGGATAGCTTTCTGATAAACTTCCCACCTGCATGCTATAAGCACATAAAGCTTTTTAGAATAAGAATCCTTTGAATATACTGATAGGATTTCATTACAGTATGCCCTCACTTATCGTGGGTATTACGTTCTAGACCCCCTCCCGCCCCCCCGCGATAGGTGAAAATCCACGAAGTAGGAACCTTAAATTTATTTTAGTATTTATATATATTTTAAGGCTTTAGAAACCCTTCCCACACAATTATAAACCATTCCCAGTCCCTTATTAACCTTTCCCGCTCCCTTATTAACCTTTTCCACACTTTTATAAACATTACTTATGTTCTTAAACATATTCTACACTCTTAAACCTACGTAACTTTAACAACATATGTACAGAGTACCGCAAAATCCTGTGATACAGCGAAAAATCCACGATAAATAATTAAATATATTTTTAAAAATCCCGCGATGCAGTGAGGCCGCAATAAGTGAACCATGATATAGAGAGGGACTACTGTACTTTGAATACGAGCTTTACCACATTAGCTAAGGGTGGCTCACTTCCATAGATTAAATTCTTTGTCATGATTCTGAAGCGTTCTCATACAGTGCTTTATGTCTACCCATATGTGTTATAGACATTCAGGAGACTTAGCAAAAAAATAGACACACACACATACACGCCAGTTACATCCAATGCTGGCAAATAAGCTCTTTCTTTGGGCTTCATTTTAAATTACCCTTGGAAACAGACTTAAAAATATGTTAATCTGCATAGTTTTTACCACCCCTACCTCAGGTTTTATGTGCATTAGACACATGGAGCAAGTGGATATCTGTATTGAGGTAAGGCAGCAACTTCTCAAATGTTATCAAACGTCCTCATTTGCCTACAGTTAGATTATTGACATATTCTTGATGAATCTCTGACAGCTTCTACCAGTTTGTAGAGTAGACTTAAATATTTAACTCTTGGGTTTGACATGAAGGTTCTGATTCTCAATTGTTGCAATATCACTTTAGTGGGAGAATTTAGTCATCAGAACACTTGTACTGAGATTTTCTTTTTTCTTATTACCAGGTGTAATTACTCTGATAAATGACGCATAATCAGAAGAAAAGATGACGGCCAAGGGGTGGGGGCCCATAGAACCAGATTCCCCAAGGTGTCCCTGCTGGCCTGTGGTGGCCCCACAGTGCTTTCAAGTCAGTTAGCGGAATGAAGGGGCTCTGTTTCCATCCGAAAGGAGGAAAAGCCTAGCATCCCAGGCAGAATCCATGATACTGCTGTGATGCCTGCCCACCCATCTGTATTGAGAGACTGTCAACACATAGAAGAGTATAGTCGCACAGTAAATTCAGGGAACTAGGGACTCTCAGTAAATGTGAATCATAGACTCTTAAGTGCTCTGTATTCCAATTTCCTTCAGCTGTACTTATTTGCCATGGTAGAGTTTCTAACACTCAGTATAACACCAAAACCTGCGGGATTAGTACCCATTTCTTCCATGTTTCATCTATCAATTCCCCCAAAGACTCCAAAAGTAAGAGGCTTCCAATAAAAAGCAAAATAATGAACATTTATAAAGAGCAGGTCATCTCCCCAAACACACACACACACACACACACACACCCCTGCAGCATGGCCCTGATACATTGGTTGGAGAGATAATATTTGAAAACCACAAAGCTTATCATCCAGATGGCTTTTGGTCAACAAAGATAGCCTGGAAGCTGTTATTTGCAAATGTTATCTACACTTTGCATTTCTTGTCATCGCCTTTGGCCCCTTGGGACCTATAAGCTGAGGAAGGAAGTAGATGAAGCCGCTGCTCTGTAAAGTCTTGACACAGACCTGTTTGACTCCGATGAAATGTTATTTCTGCATCAGTCCAGATCAGCCTTTCCAAAGTAGAAGGATGATCCTTCAACCGATCCTGCCATGAACTTCAAACCTTCTCCAAACCTGCCATCCCCTAGGCTTGTCATTGTCTACTCTGCTTAAAGGACTTTCCCTCTTAATTTCCCTCAAAGGCACAAAGTGGCAGATCAGATCCCACAGAAACTTGAAGAGGAGGAAATAATGGGACCCTAATCAGTGAATGCAGGCAGTAACTCAGAGCCCAGTTAGAGCCTTCATTATGACATGTTTTAGCTATAGAGAAGCTGCTGCTTTGGGGTTCCTTGCTCCCAGAGAGAGACCAGGTTCCTCCATTCTTGGTGTTTACCCAACTATCCCACCAGGAATGTGAACCTAACCAGTACACTAGTCTGCATATAGCTGGTATGAGATAAATACTGTGCAGTCACTGATTCCACTTAAAAATCTAACATGCATGTAGCCTCCAGGCCAACTTGGAGTCTTTTTACCGACCAAAGATTTACTCACATGCACTACTAAGATTTTAGGAGGTATAAAGTCTATTTTAGGAATGTCGAATGCATCACAGTGACCAGAAATATTGTAATCCCAAAGGTGTACCTCATGCCAAATTCTTTTTCTTCCGGCAGGCATGGACCCATGCTGGCATTCTCCTAAAACACAAGTACAGCTTCCTGGTAGGATGTGCCTCAATCTCAGATGTCATAGCTCAGGTAAGTGTGGCCTGCGTGTCCATCAGAGCTCTCAGGGCCCTTTGCAGGTGAGCGACAGAACTCTCGTCCATGCGTGCGCTCTGCAGTATGTTCCTGCATGACCCAAAGCAGATGTGGACTCCTGTAAATGTTTGCAACGCAAATGGGAAAATGCACCTCTGTGGTACAAGCGTGTGTACTCTTGCCACAATGAGGATTTCAGGCAATTAAATTTAGTATCAGAAGTTTTGACCATTATTTTTGAAGAGCTTGCATGTGAATGACTATAAAGTCACTGCTGGTCCATTCTGGGGTGGTCGTAGGGTCCCTGTGCACTTGGCTGGGCGGACCCTCGGCCCTCTGGGTGGCCTGACAACACCTGGCCTATCAGTCGGTTCTAGAGAGAGCTCTTAGGAACTATCCTTAAATGTTGTTTCTCATGCTGTTGCCACGCAGGGCTGCCATTCATGCAACATTTCCCCACATTTAAAAGTACCAGGAGGCCAGATGCTGCCGGAGAAGAAGCTTTCGTTGCACCTCCTGCTGAGTCCGGTTCCCTGGGGGCTGGCACCAGCCCTGGTTGCCCACCCTCCTTCCTTTCTTCTCCCACCAGGGAGACTGCATGAAAAATTTCAGCAGAAAATTAGATTTCATTCCTATCATCTATAAATTAGACTTAGTTCCTGCATTCAGGGATTTAGGGGAATGATTTCTTCATAGAGAAGGGGATTAGGCTGATTTCTAAGCTCCCTTCTCAATTCTCAGTTCCATTCTGTGAACACTCCCATGCCTTTCATCCCGGGTTTTCCCTACTGTCCTTTAACCATCTTTTTGAAATAATCTATTGTTAAACTGTTAGCCCCTCCCGAAAGACCAAGGGTTAGATTTCCAGATTAACTGCATTTACTCCATGGATTGCAAGGAAAAGTAATTGAAATCCATTCCTGCTCACACTGTGCACACATGCATATGCACATGTGTGCAAACCTACACCATTCCCTTCTGAGTTTTAAACCTGGTCTTGGCCCTTGCCTGTTGGGAGGGCTCCCAAGTTCAGAATAAATGTTTCTGGTTGGTAGGAGCCATGAAAGCTGGATTCAGATGACATCTGGTTTTGGCTTATTGCTGGTGAAGTAGTCATTTTAAGCCTAGTAGTTTGAGTTCCTACCACATTTGGTTGGAGTGGTAAATTCGATTTTTGTCCTTAAGTCTTTTATCCCCACCCTCAGCTTCATTCTTCTTATTACCTGGGAGCATTTGTTAATTACTGAATTAGACAATAAGTAAATAGATCCCAGGCAAAGTCCTTTGAAATACCACCTTGGCATAGACAGATAACAAGTAATCACCAATGATAAAATGAAAATGGTTTATTATGCTTTGGCTTGCAGTGGCAACTCTCATTCTTTAAAAATTTTGCTGAGCTAATTGATTTCACACAGCAGTACAAGAAAGCTCTCCGTTTGATTCAAATATGCAATGCTTCTCTGTGCTATTGAAATAGTTATATGTTCCAATTATATTGCCATGGGATTTGTGGAAAATATTGCTGTGCTTGTTTTATTTCATAATCCCCTGGACCTTCCTGAGACCTCCAGTCCTTTAATCTTTCTGCTGTCACCAGCCCTTGTCTTTCCGGGTCAGCTAGATCCCAAGGGTCTGGTCAGACACCTGGGAACTACCCTAGAGCATTCTGCTTCATTACCAAGCCTTTTCAGTTTTAATCCTAGACTTTTTTTCATCTGCCCTCTTCTCCCCACCTCTCCTGTGCTCACCCTGGTCCCAAAGATCACCCCTTCCACCTGCACTACCCGAGATGCCTCGGAACCAGCCTCCTCCTTTCTGCCCTTGCTCTTCTCCATCCTTCCTCACGCAGCCACAGTGACCTATTCTCAGTGGGATTCTGGCAGCTTCACCCCCGATCGTGGCCTGCAAAGTGCTGGAGACACACGGTTTCTGCTTCCTCTCCAGCTGGGCACTGTCCTCTTGTCCCCTCGCTCTCTGTATTCCAGCTACAGGTCCTCCTTTCGGGGCCTCGTTGTGGCCCAGCCCACTTCCACTGGGGTCTTTGCCTCAATCCCTCTGTCCAGAAGGAAATGCTCTGCCTCCATTCTCCTCACCTCCCTCCGACTCCTGCCCCCTCCTCCCGCTACTTCTGCTGAGGCCGTAGGTCTCAGACACATGCACCATGGGGCACCCACCCTCACCCTGCAGCCCTCTTTCCTACACAGGCCTTGTTGCAATTTGTCAGTGGGCACTCACTGGCATCACTGTTTGATCAACCTTTCTGCCTCCTCCACAAGACTGTCAGCCCCAAGATGACTGACAGTCTGAGACTGTGCTGGTTATCATTGAATTCCCAGCACCTGGTACGGGGCCAGCACAGAACAGACTCTCCCTGGGGAATCCTCACCACCAAGACAGTAGGTCTCCCCCAGAAAATAATGCAACATGGGCTGTGTCAGATTCAAAATTGTAATTCTGAATTGAAATGCAAGGCTCAAGGCTTATTTTAAATGGATAAGTGATACAATCCACCATGAAGATGTAAGCATTACAAGTTTTGGAACACGTGGCACCAAGACGTTACAAAGATGAGAGAGGCTGACAAAATCTTCCCCTTGACTTTGGGAGCATTATTGACCCAATGCACCCTCCTGCACCCCTCTGTCCCGCTCTATCCCATTGTGCTTCTCAAGCCGCTTTCTTTTCTCCACACTTACTCCTTGCCTGTGACTCCCTGTTCCTTTAAGTCCAAATCCTCCTCCTCAGTCTTGCGTGGCTATCCTCCTGGCCCCGGGAGCCTTCCTGGACTTGGCAGAGGGGGAGTTCTTCACATACTCATTTTTCATACAAGTTTTGTCTCTAACTGCGATCATCTCAGTTTATCCTGTAGGTTTGCATCTGTTCGATGTTACACTTGCTGTGGACATGCTAGTCTGCGTTTGCATGTTAGGGCACCTTAGAGGCCTCTGATTCCTTAGAGAAATATATAGGCATCTTGGCCTCAGCCCAAAATTCCCCATCTTCCTTGTGAAGAACACAGTGGGTTCTTCACAAGACTTACACCAGTTGGTCTCCACAGCCTGCAGTTAACCCAACAGTTGTTCCCCTGGGAAGCCACAGTCATGGCGACAGCCTTGGGCATCTCCACTTCCGTCACTGGGCTCTGCTGTATCCCCAACGGGCGCAAGTGTGAACATGAGCATGACTGCCAGTGCCACCCCGGCTTGTGACCACTCACATCATCCATGCTTGGGCAGCCTGGTGTGTCCACGCAGCCATGCAGTCCCTCTGTCCTACAGGCCCCCGAGGACATCTGTGCTGGCATCTGTCTCGTTCACTGGGTTTGAGAGCTCCAGCCTGGGCACGGTGTCAGCCAATGCTATAAGCAAATCACCGCAATAGCTAATACTTTCATTTCGTTCAGAAGACCTGCTTTTCTGTGGTCAGTCGGGCAATGAATGTATTCATTCAGTGAATCGTGCTCAGTCTCCAGCTTCTTTTCTAACTTTCTGTCATCACTGATTTCTTGATAATGGCAGTGATCAGGATAAGCCTCCTTTGGTCAGGAGCACTCAGTGGTGGTGTATTTTACATGCCTATCAGTTGATGGATATTTGGTTATTAAGGTTGATGAAACTCAGGGATATGGCCCCCCTTTTAGTATCCTACTTTCAGACTCAATATACCTCCATGGTCTTCAGAATGGGTGGGTCCCAGGACTCTGGACAGAGGCGGGGCTGCTTCTCAGATTTCTGCACAACAGAGAAGTTAAATACATTAATACATTTACTTTAGAGACTTTATTATTATTTCTATCCCTCTTGTCTATTTTTGACCTATTCCATTTTTATGTTAATATTTTTAATTTGGCTTTTTTATAACTGGTATTAGTGCTTTTGCAGCATTTTTAGTGAATTCCATCTTATAAATGCTAACATCTATTTTTTTGTATATTGTTGTCATTGATCACCACTGTGTGTGTGTGTGTGTGTGTGTGTGTGTGTGTGTGTGTGTGTGTTTGTGTGAGGTAACTTAGGTCCTCAGGCGTGGATTAGATGTGCACCTCAGTATCCAGCCTCAAGATGGGAAAGCTCTACTGTATCTTTTGGGGTCTGAGAAGCCAGCATTTCTAGATATTTTTTAGCAAAAAACTTAACCAGATATACAGTTGCCTTAAAAGAATCTTAGTGGTAAATATAACAAAATGATCATGTGCTCATCCTGTGAATTCTAAACGTCTGACCCTGCATTCCATGAGAGCAGCATTGAGCCATGGCCCAGTTTCTGGTCTCTTTCTCATCAGCATCAAAGGTCTTGCTTAGAATCAGTTTCATCTGGGTGCAAGAAATCGGGCTGTGCTTCTGTTGATCGGTTCTGTCTTCTTTCCTCTGACTCGTTCTTGTCTCCCCCTCATGCAGGTCGTTTTTGTAGCCATCTTGCTTCACAGTCACCTGGAGTGCAGAGAACCCCTGCTCATCCCAATCCTCTCCTTGTACATGGGCGCCTTGGTACGCTGTGCCACCCTGTGCCTGGGCTACTACAGGAACATCCATGACATCATCCCCGACCGGAGTGGGCCGGAGCTGGGGGTACGTCCTCGGAATCGCCGACAGGCTGTCTATACATTTGAGTGGAATAAAGTTTGACCTCACCCTTCTATGAAATGAGGAATCAATAAAATAAGCATGCTCACTGAGACGTCAAGTGCTAAGAAGTGTCCACAGGGACAGACGGATGGAGAATTTGTTAACTCTGGAGATCAGAGCAATTCTAGAGGCCACTATCCAACCTCCTTATCTCTGTATGAGACTGGGGCACAGTGAGTCAAGTCAGGTCAAGGAGTACGTACAGCATGTATGGTTTTTCTTACTCTCTATGGTCAAAAGTAAATCCTTCTTACAGTCAACTAAGATTTTAGCATCCATGGTACCTTTGAACTCACATTTGATTATTTTGAATTTAAAGCAGGAATCCAGGCTTTGTTCCTACCTTCTGTATTGGCCAAATATAGATGCTCATTCAGGTACCTTCTACAGAGTGTGGAGAGTATTTTGGTACCATACGGTGACACAGAACGTTTTTAAATATCGCCTCTACTGTCAAGCAACTCTATGTCCCATTTGGCAGATAAGACCAAAACAGAAGCAACAGACATGAACGCAAACATAGATGCAGTGAGAACGTAAGAGCCACGGAAGCTGAGAGGAGGAAGTTAGTGATGTGGGCTGAGGTACCTCTCCAATGGAGGCAGAGCTCAGGCTACAAGCAAGGTATAATAATTTTACACAAATGACCAGAGCTTCCTTTTCATCTTAGGTATGCACAGTGTCTGATTTCTATGTAGGCTGACCTTTTCCACCCTTAGGTATTAGACATCAGTTGGATTTATTTCCATCTAGCTATGAGGTAGATATGCATGATCATATACAGTCCTGAATAAATTACCACACTCCACCCCTTGACCCCACCTTTGGCCACATGTTACTTTCATCATATTGGAACATTAATTGGATTGCCCACCTACCTCAATCCCAGGTCATGCCACCAATAAACCTGATCTAGTTATTTCCATCACAAGGACAACCATATCACAGTGGTCTTGATGGTAATAGTCCTTCTCTTAACATGCAGCCACCAACAAAGGGAAATAAATTAAAGTGGCTGAGATGCCCCCATGATGTCACTTCTACCCTAAGGAAGAATCAAAATGTGAAATAGTGAAAGCCAGGCTTTAAAGAGCACATATCTTTGCTATAGAATTCTTAATAAGTCACACTTTCTTTACCATGCCTATATAATTTTTGCCCTGGCCAGGTGGCTCAGTTGGTTGGAGCATCGTTTGGTATACCAAAAGATTTCAGGTTTAATTCCTGGTCAAGGTACATACTTAGGTTGCGGGTTCAATTCCTGGCCCTGGCATGTACGGGAGCCAACCAGTCAATGTTTCCGTCTCATATAGATGCTTCTCTCTCATTCTCTTCCTCCTTTCCTCTCTCTCTAAAATCAGTAAACATATCCTTGAGTAAGGATTTTAAAAATTATAATAATTTTTTACTTTTAAGAGTAAATGGTGATAGAAGGAGACTAGACTTTGGATGGTGAACACAAAGTACAGTGTGCAGATGATGTATTGCAGAATTGTACACCTGAAACCTATATAATTTTATTGACCAATGTAACCCCAATAAATTCAGTTTTAAAAAAAGAATAATAAAAAAAGAGCTACCTCTTACTGACATGGCTTCGAGCCAGTCAACTTAATGATTTAAACAAAAACTAATTTCCAACTCTTAGTCCGTGGAGTTGGTTTCTGCTAGGCTTAGAGCTGCTCTGTTTGGGAAAGAGTGGTTTGGATCCCTCCAGGCTAAATGTGTGTTTTGATTTCACAGTAGCTTGCCAACTGTCTGAGTTCATTTTATTTTCACTGTACATTTTATTTTAATTCAACTTGGCTTCACTACAGAGGCTTTTCCTTACATTAGTTTTAAGTATAGTGAATTGATTCATGATTGACATTTAAAAGGAAGGCTTTGACTCTGAATTGTTTTTCCTATTCTGCTTCCAGAATTTAGTGAACTTTTGCCTCCATTTTTTGATGCAGGGAGATGCAACAATAAGAAAGATGCTGAGCTTCTGGTGGCCGTTGGCTCTCATCTTGGCCACACAGAGAATCAGCAGACCTATTGTCAACCTCTTTGTCTCCCGGGACCTTGGTGGCAGTTCTACAGCTACAGAGGTAGGGCAGTTTCTGGGCATGTGGGTACTCGTTGTCGCCTTATAAAGAATGAGGGGAGGGGAGGTGGATTACAAATTTGTTTCCTATTCATCTTGAGAGCTCAAGTAACCCGGTGGTATGAAATGATATGATACAGTCACACTAGGAAGCACAGGGATCTCATTTGGTGACTTAAAATCATGTGATTTTATATCTGTATGAGTACAGAAGAAAACATTTCATTTATCCTTCTTAATGACTGTATGAGGAAACTGAGGCAAGGACACAGAACTAGCAGGAAGCTGGGCTAGTATTAGCAACCAGATTTTCTGACTCCGGCCCAACAGCCTTTCTATTTTTCCATGGAGTCAGCATGATGCCTCCTCACTTTAGTTGCAGAGGACAACGGAACAGGTGTGCGGCTGCAGAAGAGGGGCAAAGACGCAGAGGGGGAAGGGTCCGTTCTTCCACCGGGACCCACCTACTGCCACCTGTTTTCTCTCCGCCCTCCTGCACTTACCACCCACCCCTTCGTGGCTTCATGTGCTCTTTGGCAATCTGCCCTCCTCCATATGAGGAGCTCACTCACAACTCAAGAAATTTACCTGGAAACTGGCAGCTACTCCAAAGAAAGAGTTGAATCACTCTTTCCTTCTTCCAAGTATGGTATGAACAAACAGAATGACTTCATTTGTTTCCTCCGCCACCGCCCTCGGGAGAACTAATTCTGTCTGTGGAACGGGCTGATCCTTCAGGAAGGCTGGTGGCTTCCCCTCAGGGCCCCTGTTTACACGCTGCCCTTTACCGATCTGTCAGCATGTCTCCAGCCTGGGGTCTCCTGCCAGTTTCCATGTCCTGGGAAGCAACGCATGTTGGCTTGGAAAGAGAAGCACATTAATCACAAGCAGAATGCTTTTTCTGACCTCCAATTGTTCTTGGAGTTTGTGTTTTGAATCATGCATGTCATCATGGGTGGCTTCTGTAACACAGCAGCTGTTTTACATAAATACCACAATGTAAGTTGCCCAGGAAAAAGTATAGGACCCTCCTCACCTGTGTGCTAGAATTCCATACCCCTCCTTAAAATAAACATGGCAGCTTGTATATTAGAGCCATTTCTCAATTGGCCTCAATGGCGCAGAGACACAGCACATGGAGTATAGAATGGACATTTACTGGTCATCTACTTATGTGTCGGCATTTATGCCCATTTCATTGACTCCCCATAACCATGTGCAGTGAGGGCTGTTATTCTCCTGATCCGGCTGGAGGAGCAGAAAGGGAGGCCCAGCAGGTTCACGCTTCACACAGCTGGTAGGTGAGGAAGTGGAGGTTTAAAATCCAGGTGCGCCTAATTCCAACCCATTTTCATGGAAGAACATGCTTGGTTTTCTGTAAGAAACAGTTATTTAGTTTTCTTAAATTAAAAATAGTAATTGGGCAGTGCTTCCTGAACAGATCAGAAGTGAACTGAGTCAGAAGGAGAGAGTACATAAAGCCATCAACAAACTGATGAGTTACCCTGAAGGCCTGGATAGAGTTGAATAGGAGGATCCCAAACAAAGACTATCCAGTGAGCAGAGAGGGCTCAGAATCACATTTTGAGACTAAAGACTTGGGCTGGACTAGAGGGTTTGCTCTGGAGCTATGGAAAGAGCAAAGATTCTGGAGTCTGGATCTGGGTCGAAATTTTGGCTTCTCGAGCCAGCAATCTGGACCTGGGCCTGCATCTCGCTGGATTCGTGTAAAACAAGACCCATGCTTCTGGTCTCAGGTGCTCTCCAGGAGTCCACTCATCCCAGAGCCAGGGACACCGTGGAGCACCTGTCCCGTCCACCCCTTCCCAGGCCCTCCTGTGGCTGGCCGGTGCTTGTCCTCCAGTGTCGAGTGACTTGTCAGCAGCAGCCACTCCTGAGACAGCTTGCTCTGTCACGGGGCAGACAGCAGCTCCTGCAGCTGCACTCCATGAATGCTGTTGCTAACTTTGCTTTCTCTTCCTCTTGTAGGCAGTAGCAATTTTGACAGCCACGTACCCCGTGGGTCACATGCCATATGGCTGGTTGACGGAAATCCGTGCCGTCTACCCTGCTTTTGACAAGGTGAGAACCTGTGCAACGTGGTGTCTGAAACACAGTCTTTAAAATTAGTGTTTGATAGGCAGGGATCTCTGATGAGGAGCACTTCGACATTCCCTAATCTCACCTGCCTCAGGAAGGTTAATGTGGTGTTGGGGATGGCGGAGGTGATTGTGGAACATTTCCCTCAGGAAATAAGAGGCAAATTTAAGCTTCTCAATGCTGAGCCTATAATGCCTCTTCCAACTCATATTCATGGTTAGGTTAATCCTATTGAGAAACTGTTTGCAAAAGGGAAAATACACTCTCAAAAACTAATAATACATTGAATTTTGTTTCCATGGTGGTTTTTTTTTTTTTGTTTTTCAACTAGTAACTTACTGACTTCATAGCAGATACAAAGGTACAGACAAGGAATGGTGGGTTGAACTCAGAAACTTACAGAAGGAAGTCTTTCGGCGTGTGGGGTGCATGGACGCTGAAGTTGTCTTTGCAGCAAGTGTGGGCCTGCCTTGGTCTGGATGCAGCAGACTTAGTGCAGCTGACAGCCTCTGTTGACAGCAGCTCTGACCTCCTCCTGCTGCTGCTGCTGCCGCCCAAGAAGACACATAACCCTCTGGACATATGCCCTCTGTCTGGGTCGGGATCATCCTATACATATCAAGCTCATTAAGCTTAATCATTTGAACCTAAAACTAGTAGCCTTTTATCCTAAAACAAATGTCTAGCAAAACAGACCCCAGAAAGATAATATGCAATGTTTTAAAATAAAAAATAGGAAAGAAGCACACCATTTGCCACTAGTACTCTTAATAGTAACTATTTGGCCTTGAATTTCTATAGAACTAGCTCAGAACCATTGCCAACGGCATTTTATCTTTTTTAAAAAATTTAGTTTTCAATTACAGTTGACATACAATATTATAATAAGTTTCAGTAGTACACATAGTGATTAGACATCTGTGTACCATAAGAACTGATCAACAATATCATTTTATCTTATCCCAGCAAGAGCCCCGGGCAGGCAAGGAGAGGAAGCCTGTTTGCCAGGGTTCCCCAACAGATCACCTGCCTCTATTCCCACACCCACAATCACCCATGAATAGCAACTCCCCTCAAAGCACTTCTGAGATGCCACTACAGTCTTATGAGAGACAGAGTAGCACTGTTGCCCAGAACTCCTTACTGGGTGTGGAACTTCCCCAATAGACCATTAGTTGGACCCTCCACCTATTGTAAACATTCTTTGCAGCCTCAGGATGCAGAATATCTCTTAAAAAGTGCATTTAATTTCTGCTGCCCAGGCCTTTGTGAGTGGACGTCAGAGGCATGAGTCACTTGCAGGAGAAAGCTGACAGTCCATGTTTGAGTGGGTTTCATCCAATCTACTGATAGAAATCATTGCTTTCATTTCAAGGAACATGTGTATAGAAGTAAATCCTAGAAAACCAAAATGAATATAAGTCTTCTTGCTAAATTTCTAGCTCTTGGTGAACATTATATAATACAACTTGATGAGAACAGCAGGTACTGAAGTGTTAGAACCTTCTCGCCATACAAGTCTCGTCTGAACTTCCTGGAAATAATAAAACTTAACAATACAACGCTATGCAGTTTTGCTAGGAGCATCCAAGAAAAACATTGTCTTCTTCACGATCACAGAGGTTAGGCGCTATGAGAAAATTCCTTTAACAAGTGTACCTCGATCCAGAAGCTGGAGTTACTCGGAGCCCTTTTGAGAGCTCACCCATTGTTCCCAGACATTCCACTGAGCTACTCCAGCCTTTATGTGAATGTGTCTATTAGCCCGAATCTTAGACACCTCCGTGCAAACCTCCAGAGTTTGCCGCACTGACAGTTGAAATCCTTAGCCTCTCTGTGGGTTGCAGAATAAGCGATTTAAAACTTCTTACCTAAGTTCTGATGGTTCTCACTCACTGTTGAACTGGGAGAGTTTTGCACTTGCACAAATTCTCTCTGATGTGCAGTTATCATCAGCAGAAGAGCATGTTTCTGAGCAGATTGGGCAAATAAAATACAGATGCAATCCAGTGATACATCCTAGTTTATTCTAACTGTAATTGCAGAAATATTTTCTTTTTAAAAAAATAATTTATCTATTTGTTTGCTTATTTTATTTTTAGAGGGGAAAGGAGAAAGAGAGGGAAAGAAACATCACTGTGTGGTTGCCTCTCACTTGTGCCCCCAACTGGGGACCTGACGTGCAACCTAGTCACGTGCCCTGACTGGGAATCGAACCAGCAACACTTGGCTCGCAGGCCGACGCTCAATCCACTGAGCCACAGCAACCAGGGCCAGAAATATTTTCTATTTTAAAAATAAAGGTGTACCCGAAGGAGCTGAGGCACGTTACTGTCACTGTGCGTGATGTGTGCCTAATTCTTTCCAGTGCACCACCTTCTCCCTCCGCCCACCAAGGTACCACTAACACAGATCCCTGGAGTGAGTGGAGATGGACAGATGTCCTACCCTCTGTGATTTGCATTTGGTCATGGAAACAGTCTGTCACTCAGGAAAGTAGTATGCCTTAGAGGCTGGAAATAAGAACATATCAGCTCATCCAGAGCCTGTGCTAGTGGCATCTGTCAGGGGAAGAGATCGGAGAAATGGCTTTAGCCTCTGAAATCAAGGAAACATCAACCGTTCTTTTTCAAGTGGAACTTGTAACATCTCAGCTTGTATGTCTTTCATCGGGCTGGATGCGGTAATCTGTTTTCACTAGTCTTCTCTGAGACTAATTGGGTCTATGATGAAGCAGGAGTTTCTTTTCCCTGCTGATTTTCACAGCTGAGGGCCAGGCACACATTGGGTGATGGGCACACTGAGCAGGGGCACTGGGGTGGCCTCAGCAAGGCTCTCAGATTCAAGGATGTGTAAGAAAGCATCTGAGCCTTCTGCTTTATTTGCTTAAAATTCATTTTAACAAAGGCTTTGGGGCACTTTTTATACTCAAGGAAAGGTTGTGCTAAGTTGCAGGAGCTAAAGAGATGGGTGAGATGCACAGGCCTTTGTCTCACAGGGGCTTTGACACAAGCCCCTGAACACAGGCCAGGGCGGGTGGTCTGCGTTACAGGAGGAGGTTCCAGAGGCAGTTGGGAGGGAAAGGATCAGAGAGGCTTTAAGGAACCAGAGGGCTGGGAAGATGATGAGCCCTTAATAAAGGGATGTTTTTAACAATCAGAAGATCCCATGAGAGGAGGAGGAACAAAATTACAGAAACCTGGAAGCACCATTGGGATAGGGGAAGAGAAAGGGGTTCCCTTTGGGATAAAGGTCAAAAAGTCATGGCGGGGAAGTGAGTCTGGGTCAGAGCAAGGAGGGCCTTGAGTGGCCAGTATAACTTACAATCCACTTCATGGGGACACAGGGCCCAAAGGTCACAGAGCAGGAGATGCCCACAGTGCCAGGGGAGGGCACAGGGCTGAGGCCCTGGACTAGCTAGGTGGCATCCAGCACCAAAGTGAGGGGGCTGATTCCCTCTGGTTAATGAGAGCTGTCTGAGTGAGAGAGACTCAGAGGGACAGCCACCTTCCAAGCTGTCACTTGAAATCTATACTTTAGACACATCAAATGCAACACCAACGAGATGCTCTTTCAGGTGCACATGAGGTCAGTCAAGGATGACCCGGATGGAGCCCGTCACCATTGTCCTGTTCTTCCCCCTAGAATAACCCCAGCAATAAACTGGTGAGCACAAACAACACGGTCACGGCAGCCCACATCAAGAAGTTCACGTTCGTGTGCATGGCCCTGTCGCTAACGGTAAGGAGAGAGACCGACCCCTATCCCCTACCCCCTCCTCTTTTTTCTTAAGGAGAAATAGTTACATTAAAGGGAGAGGTTGTGTATTCTATAATGCGATGTTATGCTAGATTAATTAACAACCTCTTCAAAACAGTTTCATCCCAAAATATGAACAATTGTTATTTGAGGAAGTCCTTGAAGTCAGGAACAAAGGGTCATCTTCTGGCGTTTCTTGGGACTTCTTATGTACTGAAGAAAGGCAGACTTTCCCTTTTGTTTAAATCATACTGTTGCCTTGCTGAATAATTCCCAGTGCATTTTTGATCATCCGGAGTGACCCATCCCTTTTTCAAATTTAATTGGTGCTATTTTGATTTCCCCAGTAATCGTTGCTTTCCTAATGAGGTTTATGCTGATGTATCCTACTTTTTTATTCACTATTCAACATGTGTTGTTGGAGCTCCTACTGCCTCCCAAGCCCTGTGCCATCTTCCCAGCTACAGCTGTGAACAGGTGTGGGTCACACCGCCCTGCTGGCGGGCCAGTCGGTGACTCTGCACAGCCTTGAATAAACAGCACACATCCTTCCTTTATCAACTCCCATGGCAATTCAGATGCAGAAGATAATGTTCAAAAACAGGGAGAAAATACTTCCACGTGCTATAATCCAGAACACATGGTATATACCTTAAAGTTGTTTATAACACTTATCAGCGGTAGCAAAAACAAAACAAAACACTCTTAACATTTATAAACATGTAGACTATGCCCTTTGGATGAAGAGGATCAAAAGATAAACAGGTCTTTTGAATGCTGTTTGGTTTTCCTCTGTTGTGGTGGTCCACGTTCCCTGTTAAGTCCTGTAGAAATTCTCCATTTGTGTAGTGCGATACCAGTATCTTCTCAGAATGCCTGTGTGTGTGCAGTTCTCATCATAAGTGACCGAACGTGGGACCTAAGGGAGTCCAGGGTGTTGGCTTCTGCTGGTGACAGGGACACAGTAACTGTTGTCCTTATTACCGTTTTCACAAGAACTATTTAGCTTGGTGAGTCCTTTAAAACAAAGCCCTACATATGTTTTGAAACCTTAGTGGGTGTTTTTTCCGAAGTCCACTGCTTAATATTGGATCCATTGATCCAACACCTGAATAGGTTGTAACAAGGGCAGGGCAGCACGAGACAAAGAGCCATCACATAACACCTCTGACAGCCGAGTCATGACCTTGTGTCCTCAACCACCCGTCGCTCCATCCCAATCCCTCCCACCTGTGTGTCTCTCATGAAACCAGGTGGTGGGTGCCAGAAGTATATTCCAGTGCCACCTGACCAGAGGGCTTTCTGGTAGCATGCCTGTTTGAATAGGGACAGGTTAGCCCATGCGACCCGGCTCCTATTTGCATTAGTTCTCTGTGGTATGCAACTTTTTTCATAATTCCCTAGAATATTAGCAAAACACTGAATAACCTTGAATCTGTTTAAAAGTATTTTAGGAAAAATAGAGAAGGCTTCTGTTCCAGGAACAGACTTCAGCTTTTGGAAACCATGTCAGTATAATACTGCAAAGCCAAAGCACGTCCCCAATTCCCAGAGAACAATTTAAGTTACTAGTATTTTATCTAGTTGTACTTATCCCCCTCCAGTAGTCTCAAAACCTTCCCTTCTGCAGTTTCCCACTTGAACTGTATAAATGGTGTCTGTTTTGGCACAAAATTATAAAAATTACATAGCTTCTGTTTAACATGTCTGTAAGTTTCCCACTTGAACCTTATAAATGGTGTCTGTTTTGGCACAAAATTACAAAAATTGCATAGCTTCTGTTTAACACATCAGTATACGCCTGCATTCTAAAAAGAACGCATGCAAAGCCACCACCTGAACAAGTTAGAGAACCACAGGGAAGATGCTGTTCTTCCCTGGGGACCCTGCGCATGCAGAGTGCCACTGGAGCCCCGTCTCACACCTGCATGTGCAGGGTGCCACCGAAGCCTTGTCTCACACCTGCGTGTGCAGGGTGCCCCCGGAACCCCGTCTCACACCTGCGCGTGCAGGGTGCCATCGGAGCCCCGTCTCACCAGAGATGTGGTTCCCAGGCTGTACCCCGAGGCTGTCCTGGTGCAAGAGCAGGTTTGTCAGAGGTAGCTGGCAGTCACAAACTGTTGTGCCACGAAAATGGCCAAGTCACTCAGTGAGGTTTAACTCCTAGACATCCCAGAATTTTATTTTATGACTTTCTATGGCTTTTTTAGAAGTCATTTTTATTAGTCTCAGCTTAAAGACAGAGCCAGTCTGGGGAGCACTTTTCTTCTTACCCAGTGGGCACATTAGAGTGTGTAGGACCCAGACCTCCGTGGGATCTCATGCATAGTCTCGGCCCTCCTGACAATAATCACGATAAGACGTGGGGACCAAACAAGGCTGTGCGCTCGTGGTGTCCCGGTTTCCAATTTCAGCACCTGCTCACACTTCCCCAGGTGTGTCAGGCTCCAAACATGAGCCCATTCCTGGCGGCCTGAAACTCCCGATGTCCTATCGATTTACATCAATTCAGCATGTGGGGGGTCAGCAAAGCCCAAGTCAAACAGCTCAAAAGTTTTTTTGTAAATTATCTCAAAATACATCAAGAAACACCCAATAGGTGTACGTACAGCAAGCAGTGTGTGAAATGAGCACCACCGGGACGTGAAACACCCGATGAGTAGGCTCAATGGCCATTTGTATGTTTAAGGAAGCCAGAAACCATTCACGCAGGAACAAAAGAAAACAATGGAGAAACCACCTGGTCCCCTGGAAGTGTTGCCCTGGCTTGCCTCTCCCAGCGCTTCGCTGTCCCCTACACCTGCAGACAGACTATGAAAGTGGCCTCGAAAGGAAAGTCACTTTTAGCTGACTGATATATGGCATTTGCCAAACACATTCTTTATTTTTATCTTAATGAGTTTATTTCTGCATTTCCAGCTCTGGGTTTGACAGCCCACTCATTCAGGCACGTGGAAGTCAATGCCATGACTTGTACCGTGAGATTATCTTGGGGGTCTTCTTGGACCTTCTGAGCCCAGGGCAAGACTCAAAGAACTACACTGTGATACTGAGGAAAAAAAAAAAAAAACAATAGTGCTTGGAAAACCTACTCACCATTAATCAGGTGCCAGGAGGTTTTCAGGGGTTTGTCTCTGATCCTCCCTGAGAAGTGGCACTTAACCATGTGGTTTAAAGAATGAATTGTGAATTGGCCCTCACCAAAAAGAGAGAGAGAGAGAGACAGAGAGACAGAGAGACAGAGAGAGACAGAAATTTCTAGAGAGCTATGATGCACATGCCAGAGCCAGTGACTCTGAACTGGAGGTGGGTTCAGATGCCTTGAATGTCCCTGGGGCTCTTGTGGCACTTGCCTGCCCTCCTTTGTTTTAAAGGGTTGAGAAGAGAGACCCAAAAAAGAGGGATTTAGCTCAACCTTGAATTCGAGGCCGCATAGCATGGTGGTTATAGATGTGGGCCTTGGAGCCCCAAGACCTGGGTTCAAGTCCCCGTTCCACCACTCACCATCTGGGTGGCTTTGAGAAAGTCCCTTAATACTCTCAACCTCAGCTTTCCAAGCTGCATAAGAGCATGATAAGAATACCTGCCCTTTAAAACTTCTTAAAGGATTAATAGCTTACACAGCACAGGAGTGGTGTAAGCAAAGAATGCCAGCTGTCCTCGTCCGCAGTTCCCAGGCTCATGGGATTCCCACTGAGGATAAGAAGGCTGTACCTGTAAACATGCAGCTCTTGATAGAACTCATGCCAGTGAATAATTTTATGGGCTTTTCAAGTTGTATATGTAATATCCTTCCAGCTTTTTTGTGGGATTTTCTTTTGGTGTTTTTTAAAAAATTAGGCTCTTGATAGATGCACACCTCCTTTCCATAGGTGGACCTCATGCATGCATGAAACGCATGCACCCATTTTTCTCCCTGAGGCTTGGGAAAGCTCTCGTTTGTAGCCCCCACCCGCCCATCGCAGGTGGAGACAGTGCTCATGCCAGCCTTCAGGTGTCTTGCTCATTTGAAATGTCAGTTCCCCCACAAGCTGCAGCGAGCCCAGAAAGAGAGAAAATGATATAGTTAGGCTTCTGGCTTAGACATCCCATAGATCTGTACACACCAGCGAAATATTAGAAATGCCAGTAAGGAGAGATTTTAAGCCACACGTGTGTGCATTGACCAGATTATGAAACACCTGGGCAGCCAGCAGAACAGACATTTTCAACGGGATAGATGATACTTGGGGAGTCAGTGTGGCCAGGCGCAGCTGCCCAGAAAAGAACACATACGTATTTATTCCTGCAGTCATTCTATGCATGCCTGAGCCCCAGCGATGTGCCACGCTCTGGGACTTCTGTAGTGAAAGAAACCTACAGGCTCCTTTCTCATGGAATTTACAGTCAGAAGACAGGCAATAAACATGCATTGTGGAGTTGGGGAGTCTTATTAGTTTCCTGTGGCTGCTGTACAAATCATCACAAAGCTGATGGCACAAAACAACAGAAATTTATTCTCCCCCAGTCCTCGAGGCCAGAAGTTACAGTTTGGTTCACTGGGCTGAAATTAAGGTGTCCACAGAGCACGCCCCCTTCCGTGGCTTTTAGAGAAGAATCTGTTTCTTGCCTCCGGCTCCTGGTGGCTGCTAGCATTCCTTGGCCACATGACTCCAATTTGCGTCTCTGTCTCCTGTTGCCTCTTCTTCTCTGTGTCTGCATCAGATCTCCCTTCGCCTGGATCTTACAGGGACATTTGTGATGGTATTTCAGGCCCACCAAGACAATCCTAGCTAATCTTATCTCAAGATCTTTAATTTAATCCCATCTATTATCATAAAAAGTAATGAATACTTGTTCTGAGGAGTAGGGGGTGGATATATCTTGCACCGTTGGCCATTTTGCAGCATACTACAGGAATTCACAGGTGCTTTGGAGAAAAATTAAGTTAAAGGAAAGAGGGTAAGGGAAATGTCATTTTGGACAAGACGATCAGGGAAGGTCCCCCTGAAGGGACACATTTACATATAAACAGAAAGTCCAGGAGCCCAGCAGCCCAGTGCTCCCCGTGCACATGTATCTGCGACCCACGAGGACGTCCACCTGTGTTTGAGCAGCACCTCGGTGTGTATTCCCCTGCACTGCTTCACCCTGTCTTTCTGCTCAGGCACTGCCTCAGTCCTCCCTCTCTCTGCAGTGTCAGCCTCTCCCAGCTTACTCCTTTAAATATATTTAAGGCTTCCAATCTTAAAAAAAAAAAAATTAAAGAACACATAAAAATCATGTCTTTACCTGCAGGCAGACTACATTTCTCCTCTCCTTGGTATTCGAACTTCTTGAGAGAACTACCTGCAAGCGCCCTCCCCCACCTTCCTGCTGCTGTCGACCAAGGCCATCTGTCCAGTCTCGAGTCACCTGCCTCCTCCCTCAGGGAGCAGGGTGGGGCCCTATTCCTTCCTAGATCATTCTTTTGATTTGCGTTGTTGCCCATTACTTGTTATCTCCTTACAGGACTCCCCGAGGTCCCCACTGTCTCGTTGCCCCAACTCCAGGAAGCCCTGACCAGTTCTGATATTATGGGTTTGGTGCGGCCCTGCCTCCCTCCCTCCTCTGCTCACACCCTCACCTTCTGTGACACTCCCCTGGGCTGGGTTCCCTTCTTCTTTCTGATGATTCCTTCACAGCCTCCCTGGCCAAGGTCTCTGTTGCTCTCTGAGCGTGAGCCTCACGCTCTGCCCAGCTGTTTGCCTCCTGACACCCTCTCTCTGTAGGGCCTGGATGAGGACATGGTCCCTCTCTTGAACATGAGCAGCCAGCTCCTCCTGGACCATCAGACTGGGTCTCCAGCTTGTTGCGATGAGCCCTGTCTGGGAGGGGTCAGGTTGGAGGCTGCTGGGAAGAGGAGTGTGACTGAGTGATTGGTGAAAATCGGGTTGTCTCTGCACACCATGCCTGCCAGAGCCCTTGAGGCCAGGAGGACAATAGGTGTCATCAAGGGAGGCCACTGTGGAATTCAAGGTGAAGATATTTAAAACATTTTAGTCCCAAAGCTTCAGAATGTTAGCCCTCTCGGGACCCTGCCAGCAGGGAGGGAAAGCAAAAGGCGGCACCTCAAAGCAGGAAGCTGACAGAGAATCTGTGCCACCAGGTTATGTCTCTGTAATACCCCGAGACTGCTCCTTTCGGTGAGGGCCAGACAACAGTGTGGCGAAGGCCAGGGGTGGGGAGTGGGGGCCGGGGGGAGGTGGGCAAAGGGGGGCATCCGTAATAGTGTCAACAATAGCAAAAACATGGTTTATGCTGTTCACACTAGCAGAGGTGACCCGGCCTCACCTTCCTGCTGCTGCCCTGCCCCACAAGCTGTCATTCAGCCATCGGGGCGGGGCCACCATGTGCCTTATTCTGGCCGTGGTGCCATGCTGATCCTGCGTCTCCAGCAAGAATGGCGTGTTTGAGGCTGTGTTTCTGCTGGGCGGCCCCACCCCTGTGCCCCGCGACTGCCTTCTCATTGTTCACATTATCCAGCAGAAAATGACCGTTGTGCGTGGGAGAGGACAGACAGGACCAAAGGTAAAAATAAACTGAATTGAAAGCTCTTATCTGGCGTTCCTGAGAGCGTAGTGTATACCAGTGGGTCCTTTGGACACCTTTAGATGTTCCAGAAATAGGGTGTGAGAGAGGCTTCTGAGTCCCCAAGGCCAGGGCTGAAGTCTTGGCCCCTCCCTTTACCAATGGGGTGACTTGGAGCATGTCTTCTAGGCCCTGGGGTCCTCCTTGGTAAAGGAGTGAAAAATACTACCGCTCCCCTGGGACTTTTATGGTAATTAAATGAAATAACCTATGGAAAGCTCTTGGTGTATAATAGTTGATAAGTAGTTCCTTCCCACTGACCCTCTGCTCCCCTTCACACTTCTCTCCAAAGCTTCAGTAGTCCAGCATTCACTTTGTAAGTCACCACATATTGCAGATTTGAGGGGGGTGACTAGTTTGTTCAGAGGAACTCAGAGAGTAAAGCAGTAAGACTGGTCCCCAAACCTACCTAAGCCCTCATGATAAAGTGACAATACAAATCCACAGTGCAGTCTTAAAACAACTAGCAAATGAAGGAGTGCATCCTGATGTTGTGAGCATGTTCCAATTAATTGTTTTTAAAGGTTTTATTGTGACAAAAATACACCTAACATGAAATTTACCATCTGAACCATTTCTAAGCGTACAGACGTTCACATTATGGTGCTCTTATCACCACCATCCGTCTGCAGAATTCTTTCCAATTCCCAAAACTGAAACTCTAGACCCTCCCAAACCCTCTTCCCCCAACCCGATCAAGTTCATTTGACGGTTAGCCATCAAGGAAAAGCAAAAGCTAAACAGAAGCTGGATGGGAACTTTCTAACTATTCTTCAAATCGGATTAAAACTAGGAAAGAATTAAACATTCTGCAGGTAGATGGAATAGGCAAGTTTGACAACCGGGTGCCTTCTGCAGGCTTGGTGCATGGCGCCCCCTGCTGTTAAAGTGTGTTTTTGCTTTCAATTAATATGCCTTCCTAAGACTGTACCATCTTCTTAGGTCAGAAAGGCGCACTGAGTGCTCTAATGAGTGTATCTGTTTAGCAGTTTCATTAAACCTAAATGATAGTTAGGGTGATTGAGTTTTCACAGTCTTTTAAAAATAACCGATTTTAAAAACTACATCTGAAAATGTTAACGTTTTACCAATAGATGTGCGATACTAGTGGTTCCATCAACTCCCTTATGAGAGTATTCCAAGTAGATGTGAAACAGTAGTTATGACAGTCAACAAGCCACACTGAGAATATTAGGTGCTGTGTAAACACTTCATAATATGCTTATCCCAGCTCCTTAGCTCAACCGAAAACTAAGCTGTTTCTCTCAGTTATAGGTGGGGTTTGTAAAAGTTTTACCTGTGTGACCTTACATAAGAAGTCCCTTGCATTTCCTCACTGTATATTATTGTAATAATAATATATATTGTAACCCAGTATATAATATTATGTGTTGTATATTACAGTGTATGTTATATATTATAATAATAATAACGATCCTTCCTCAGAAGGGCTTCTCTCCCATCACCCCCTCCTGTGCTGTCCTGTGGTTTTCCTGCCCACCTACATGGCTTTTCACCCAGTCCCCCTTCAGAGGACAGGTCATCTCTGCAGGACAATAGCCACATGCCTCTGGCCATTGCTACAGGCTGCTCCCTGTCACCCTCTATAATGCTGCTCCCCAGGAAGTGGGCTCATTGGCCATTTTCATGCGCTGTGTAGGCTTTAGGTGTTTGCACTGTAGTAGAATGGCTTTTTTTTCCCTTCAAAATTGGGACTCCCCCTGGTTCTAAGAGTCACCCTAATGGAATGCTGTGTCATTCCATTGGGGATGTGGTGACTTCTCATGAACTCACTGCTGGCATTAGGAAGGCTCTAAGAAATGACCACCTCTGATTCAGGTGGCAGTCAACAGTGAGAGTAAGAAACCATGCAGAGGACAGACCGCAGGGTCCCCAGAGGGAAGCCAGTGCTCACTCACGTCACATCTGTCATTCCCCACACTGGGCCCTCAGCACATACTGTGAGCACTAACAGCAGATACCCCCAGATCCCACCATCGCTCACCTCCCGATGACCCAAGGCCGTATCCCCTGGACTGTGCTGCTTCTGCCCTGGCCCCCACAGTCCATCCTCACACAGCCCGTTCAAAGGACCATCTGATCACATTTCTCCTCCACCCACAATCTCCCATGGCTCCCAGCTGTCTGGGAGCAAAGGCTAGGGTCATGACCAAGACCCACAAAACCCTTAATGAACTCCCCCACCTACTACCCCTGCCACATGTGCAGCCAGTGAATATAATTTAATGCTAAGAATCAAAAGGCCAAATGGCGTTCCTTGGGTCTACATCAGCTCCCAAGCGAAATAGGCATATGTGTTATCTGACAGTGTCCTTCCTTGTTTGGGCCCTTCCACCCCCAAGTAAATCAGATCAGTGCACCTTCGGCGTGGAGTGATGGGGGACTCAATATCCCAGGATTCTGGCTATGAAAACCCAGCTGTCAGCCTCTCCCTCTGAATCAAGGCTTCTCACATCCCGGTCATAAGCACATATTAAGTTTGACAGATACCAGGGTCCCTATTATTTTAAAATAGTTTTCTGGTAAAGAAAAAGGAATGTATGCTGTATGTGGAAAACAGGGGAAAGTACAGAGAGGAAAATAAAATCAGCCCTAATCTCACCACCCACAAATGGCTCCATGTTAGCATTTTATTAGGGTCCCAGGAAACCTTTTACAACACTGAGAGTAAGATCGATTGGTCACGCTCACTGTGCCCCTCACGGGAGAAGTATTTGTGCAGCTCATCGGGCCACAGACACACTGGTGGTCTGGCCATCCGAGATGCCTAAGGAGCTGGCACCGGGATGTAAATCAGCTTAATCACCAAGCACACAGTCCAGAGCTGAGCTGTAACCACCCCTTTGTATGTGGTATTGTTGAGGGTTAACCGCTGGTTTACCCAGTGGAGACTTAAACCCAATTAAAGGGCTGTTGAACCTTTCTTTCTAAATAAAAGCTCCAGATAAAAACAATGCCCAGGGCCAGCTATTTTCATTCAAAACAGCTGCATGTATTTTACTTCTTGTAATTGCAGGGGACAAGAATCTCTGATTTACTGCTAATTCTGATTATTGAGGGTAATGGCAATAGCTTTGGGAGTTCTGGAAACCAGAGCTCTTGGTAATTAATGTTCTTTGTGAAATGGGGTCCTCTCGGGGCGTGCAGAAACAGCTGTCCCACTGTGGCTGGGTTGGTGTGTGCTCCGAGTTCAAATGCTGAGAGAAACAACTGGCTTCTTCAATCCCAACCCCAAATTCTTGGGAAAAAGACTAGGATTGTCCCAGGGCAGGTCAAAACTGACTGTGGGTGAGGAAGCAGGTCTTGGGAAAGATGCCCCTTCTGTGGTTCCAGTCACATGAGCTCAGGCTGTAGCCTCTTAGACCAGGACTGTTATTTCTGTAAGGTTTGGGGCTTCCTTCATCCTTACTGCACACTGTAATACTATTTGGGGATCTTAATCTATGGTAAAACTTGATCATAACTCAGTTCCTCATTATAGGGATTTAGAAATAAAAGGTTAAATGCTGCCCCTAATGCGAAACACCTACATAAATGTAAAGCCTGCTTGTAACGGATTGCTTCTGTGAAAGGTTAAATTGCTCATTGAGTTGCCCACTAGAAACCTGGTGTGGCACACACGCTAACCAGAAACTGCATGTTAAGGCCACGAATACAACGGCTGCAGCCCAATGGGGGTTCGTTTCCAAGGAGGCAAATCAATGAAAGAAAAGAGAATGCCCATGATCATGAAGGCAGAAGGTATGTCTGCAGTGGGCTACATGAGGGATGAAGATACACTGAAATACAAATAAGTGTTTCAAGCAGGAATATTATGGTTCGTGTCTGGTCCTCAGAAGAAGAATCACAGTATCAGAAGAGCAGTGACTCTTAGGTCTCCTTCCTCCTCTCCTCCTCCTCCTCTTTCTCCTCCTCTTCCCCCTTCTTCTTAATAGCCTTTTTCTTTTAGAATTACTTTAGATAGACAGAAACATTGTGAAAATAGCACAGAGTTCCCTGCCCTCTTCACCCCTCACTCACATTTTACTTCACTGTGGTTCACCTAAGGCTCCTCAGCTAAGGAGCCAACCGTGATCCATGACTGTGAACCAGCCTCCACAGTATGTTTCACTGGCGTTTTCCTCACATCCTATTTCTGTTCTAGGTTCCCATCCATGTTACCACCTTGTCTCCTTAGCCTCCTCTGGTCTGGGAGAGTGTCTCAGACTCTGCTTGTTTTTCAGGCTTTCCCAGTTTGAGGGAATACCGGTTAGGTGTTGTGTAGCACATGCCTCAGTTGGGGCTTGTCTGAGGTTTTTCTCGGGGTTAGACGGGGCTTTGGATTTGGGGGCGGAAGACCACTGAGGTAAAGGGCCAGTCGCCTCATACCTTATCAAGAATACATGCTATCAGCATGGCTTATCACCGCTGCTGTCGGCCTTGATCCACTGGCCGAGAGAGGTCATGTTTGCCAGGTCTCTCTACTGTAAAGGTGCCATATTTCCCGCCTCCCCTGCTTCCTCTCCTTGGAAAAGTCACTGTGGTCAGTCCACACTCTGGATGGGGAGTTATAGGGATGCTTCACCTCTCTGTGAGGTGAGTATCTACATAAATTAGTTGAAATTCCATGCAAGAGATCTGTCCCTATTTATTTATATCAATATTGGCTCATGGGTATTTATTGTATACTGTGGGTCATAATTCAGTACCACATTATTTATTTTCTTGCTCCAACTGTTCCAGCTCTGCCCATGGGGAACGCTTTCTGCTGGGCTCTGTGTTCTTTGACATATTATTCCAGGCTGATCACCTTGTATGTTTCCAGCCCTAGTCCTAGAATGAGCTTTGTCTCCAAGGAGCCCTGGTTCCTTTTATTGCAGAATAAATAGAAAAACCAAGATCTGGGCACTAAGTGGGTGGTTCTATTTTGCTGGCTGCTTCCTAATGAGATATTATTGACAGCAAGCTCTGCAGCAGAAAACCCAACCCTGCAGCTGCTCAAAGGAACAAATCCTGTCCATTGTCAGTAGTTTATTAGGTTTATGTTCTGGTTTGGAAAAGTCAATGCCGTTAGGCTCTGCAAATATTTGAGGAACACAGCATGTCATGGCCAACTGGGAGGGCATGTTTTAAGTCAATACTACGCTGGGGGAACTTATTAGAATGACACTTTCCTGAAATATTCTTTGTTGGGTTCACTTCTAAAGCTTTTTGTTTTCTGAAACAGACTGGTTACATTTGGACTTGTTATTATGCTAGGGCTCTATCCTTGTCTGAGGGAAAATTGACCTGCAGATCAGTATTGCAGCTTTTAACCAGCACCATACCTATATCTATGTTGCATGTACTTCTTCCCGAGCAATGCAAGAAATAGTCTCTTGTTTAGGAACTTACTGGAAGTCAAGGAGCATTTTCATACTGGAAGCCTGGCAAAGGCAAAGGTTGAATTCAGAGACCTCAGGCAGAGAGAGAAAGGATGCTTCTATACGATACATGTGACATTCATCCCCTTTAAATAATTCCCTGTGTTTGCTCAAACCCCAGACCAAACCGACAGCTTTTAGTTACATTATTCTAGAAGACCCAACCTAGACTCTGGGTGTGCATGGCTGAAAACTCTGGAGAGGCACCTCAGTGGCATGTGGCCTTGACAGAGACATCTAGGGCATGCTTGGCACAGATAGGCACCAAAGATAGAGCAGAGTGGTTTAGTAGTGGCAAGTTAAATCACACTGTGGAATTTTAGAAATGCAGTATCGAAACCGCCCCTGTGAGAAGTTCTGTTAGGGACCCATCATACAGCACTACTTTGTTTTCAGGGCGCCAGCTCTGTGGTCACTGGCCTGAGTTCCTGGATGTATATGTAAATATCTCAAGTGATTTGAGTGTGATCACCATTGTTGTATCCTCAGATTGGACTTCCTCCTCCGAAGGTTACCAATCATGTCCTCTGAGCCCGTAAAAATCCTCCAGGTGAACATATCCATGCCAAGAACCCAGAGAGAAAATCACCTGGCTGTGCCACGGACACTTGCTTGCACCCTCCTCTCTGACATGCAATGACACCCTCCTTTTCCCTTGGTTTGTTGTAACCTAAAAGCCACTTCACAGTGATTTTGCAAAGCACAGAGAGATTGCAACAGGAGACATTATCTCACATTCAGATCATCGCTGGCTACACAAGACATGCAACATTACAGCGACTGTCCCGGAAACTCTGGTTTTTTAGCAGAGTATGGCCTCAGGGTCTCACTTCAACCACTGAGGAAAGCCAGGATAACGTATCCTCTGTGGGTCCTGAGGCGCAAATCAAGTCCAGACTTGGTGGGGAGGGAGAAGGGGGGTCCTTATCTTAATCTGTACAGCTTTACTGCTATGGAAAATATTTGTCAGGGAAATAAATTGTGTCCCCCTGCTGTACTCAGTGTCGTTCTGCTGGGCGGTAGGTGTGAGCGATGCCACAGCGGTTCAAACTGGCAGCTTTGCCATGAGAATAAAGACAGCAGGCCACTTGTGTAAGCCATGAGGTAATAAAGCCTTTGAGCTCCAACTGGCTACAGCTCAGGAAGTATGTTTCCCTTCGTGTCGAAGACGGGCTGTAAGTACAGGCAGCAGGCAGTCGGGTTAAGTGATAGTATATCTGTCGCTTTTGAAAATGGGATACTCTTTCCAGATGCTGAAAACTACATGACAGAATAAAAGCTCCATTGCATTTATAAAGTGAAACATATAATAGATCCTCCCCAGGATTTTCAAAAAACAATTCAACATGAAATAGCAAATAAGACCAGCCTAATTCCATGAAACTTCATTTGCCCAAAGCCTAAAGGATGTTACAGTATAAAACTTCAGTGTTCTGTTTTTGACACAACTGTAATTCATTTTATGATGCATTCACTTTTGGTCTAGAGTATAATCACTCACTTGCACCTTAGAAGGGGGAGAATTACTGAATGGAACCGGCATGATGTTAGGTCCACTTTCCCTTGTCCACGTAAGATCCCTTTTTCTCAAGACTGTTCCATCAAACTACCACTTCCCCTCTGTTCTCCAAAGTTCCCGACCTCGTGGCTATTGTCTCTTATTCTCTGAACCAGACCTTACAAATTTTCCAGGCCTATAATTAATACTATTTCCTTTTCTTTAGTTGTGCTGATTCCATGTGGTTCTGCATACACCCAGATGCTCTCAGGCCACTGTTTGTGATTTGGTGAAAGCTGTAAGAATTACATTTATAAGCAGTCCACCCCCAATGGACTGAGCAGGTTAGCAGTCTAGTTCAGCCTCCGTGAGAGCACGCTGGTCTCCTGTACTAGCCTGGCTACCCACTCAGATGCATCCACATCTGCCCCGTGGACCGGGTCCCTGTGGGGCATATGCGGCAGGTGGGCCAGGGCCTGTGTCAGCCGGTGAGAACAAAGCAGGGTGATGGCAGCTAGAGGGCTGGTGCGCCAGCCACCTGCGTGGGCGGGGTCGCCCTCTCTCTGAGCACCATTGGAGGGCAGAATGCCTGGCTTGCTCATTTCGCTCGTCTGTGCCACGTCCTCAAAACCTGGTTGATGATCTCTCCCCCCAGCTCTGTTTTGTGATGTTCTGGACCCCCAACGTCTCCGAGAAGATTTTGATAGACATCATTGGCGTGGACTTCGCCTTTGCAGAACTCTGTGTCGTCCCTTTGCGTATCTTCTCCTTCTTCCCGATTCCAGGTAAAGAAAAAGAGAACAGAAGAAAAAGTCCTATTTACCTCCATGCCTGAGTCAGTCTTCTTTCCCTGGAATGCTCACAGTCATGTCCAAACCACGATGTGAATGTTCACAGTGGATTGGAAACATGCAAAGGCCTCATCCAGGAGAATGAAAGTTCAAGAAACAACTCGAATAGGAATAGTTTGTTTCCGAAAGGAGAGCATTTGCAAACACAGTGCAGAGGGAGTAGACCCAAAGAGACAGTGTCAGACATCTGGGGGCAACAGAACCGCTCCACCTCCTGATTATAGTGGTGGAGACACGGATCTAGACCTGTAGTAAAAGTCTTAGACCTGTACATTCAAAAATCGATTTTTAGGTATATTAACTTAAGAAGTAAAGGGTGGGGGCAGTAGACTATAAAATCTGGAGCAGCACGAAGAAAGAGAGGGACTGCTGGAGGTAAGAATTTAGGGGCAGAATTGAGGCCACCATGGCAGGTGGCCAGAAAGAGAAGGCCCATAGCCAGAACAGAAGCTGGTGGAACATTCCCACACCAATATAGTAGCATGAGGCACACCATAAAGAATGAGATAGTTCTTTATGAAATGGGAAAAGTGGGTTGCGGAATGATCGGTTGGTTTCTATAACAAAGTTATCACTCGTATATGAATGTATGTGATATGTTTAGGATAAGTGCTTGCATGTCTAGAAGTAACCTACCCAAGTGCTAACAGTGGTCACCTCTGGGAAATGGGACAAGATCCCTGGGGAGTCAGGACCGGGAGGAAGACCTTTGTATTATATTCCCTTTTAGTACCAAATGTATGTTATTTCCTGTTATAAAGGTTATTGCCCCCAAATTCCACCTAAATCACTGAGCTGAGAAGCCAGAATCTAGAGAGCCACAGTGAGGTTAAGAAATGGGCCGTGCAGCTAGCTGAGGCCAGAACCAATGGTGCACCTGGCAGCCCCGTGATACCCCTGAGCTGGCCACAAGCTGCCCCTGCTCTTAGAGGCTGAACATTCCTGGAGGCTGGGGCTCTCGGTCACCTGCTCAGCTGTGGCAGAAATGAAGGCATGGAAGATCAGGGCCATTTGTTGTGCTGGAGGGGAGACAGGCCACTGGGGAGCCAAGCTTGGGAAGGTGCCGCCACTTAGAGGTGGCTACCCTCAGTGGCGATTAAAGCAGTCATAACTCTAGGAGGGGCTGGAGGTACCAAAGAACTCCAACTAGACTGGGGAGGGACTCCCGAAGATCACCTCTGGCCTAGACTTTACTCCATCAGTTGTAGACAGCCATCAGCTCCCACCTGTCTTTGCAGCCTGCTGGGGTTAGGCCAACCAGATCGGCATTCTCCCTGTGTGCCCTCCCCTTTGCCCTCGGCCAAGGCCAAGTGTGCGTCTGTGCCTCTTACAGGCAACCCTCCACCCTGGGGCCGGCATCCCGTTAGACTGGGAAGACAGCATGTCTTTGTCCCAGCATACCAGGGATACTAATTTTCACCCCAGGAGTGAGCACTTCCTTCGCCCTTCACAAGGCCTTCCCCACCCTCCGTGGGAGAAAGAATGAGGCCTCATGCTTCCTTAAACCCCCTCCAGTTTCAGATTCAATATAAACATTCAGGGCACTTCTTGCTGATAACAGTGTCTGTTTCCTCGCAAACGAAATTCAGTCCGTCCGCACCTGTTGCCAGGGCCCCTCCAGGCCCTCAGGCTGGGCACCCTGCCCTCCTGCAGTTCACGTCTGGAGGGCGAGGCATGCGAGGGCGAGCTGTTAAGGGAAGGAGAAAGGGAAGTGACCAAGGACCGAGTGGTCAGGGATGGCTGGGAGGAAACAAGGGAAGTGGACAAGAGGAGCCCCTTTCCTCCCGACGCCTCTATCTCTATGCTGCCCCAATGGCACTGTCTGCAGGGGAGCCTGGGCTTCTGGTCTAGCTTTTCTCTTCCCTCAGAATCAAATGTCATCACTGTCGAGTTCTTTTCTCTGAGTTTTCTCTTCTAGAAAGGAAGGATCAGAGCTTGAGGCGGGGGTGGGGCAGGGGGGGCTGGGAGTGGCAGGGGTGGACAGGACTGTCCCAGGAGCAGGCGGGCCCCCCTGGGAGGTAACAGTCACCCTGGAGGGAGGGTGCTGCCTGTAGCTCGCTTGCTGTCTGGGCGCTAAGGGCTATGATGAGGCAGGAGCCCAGGGACAGATGGGGCTGCCCCCCGCTCATAAGCAGGGATCAGGAGCCAGGCAGGAAGTCAAGGTGATGCCAGGGCAGCAGCAGCAAGGCCTGGGTCCCACAGGTGCTGCCCAGAGGCTGGAAGCTAAAGGCTGCAGGACCCAGACGAGCAGGTCATCCCTGACCAGTCCTTTGTTCTCCCCTTAGTCACTGTGAGGGCCCATTTCACTGGGTGGCTGATGACACTGAAGAAGACCTTTGTCCTGGCCCCCAGCTCCGTGCTGCGGATCATTGTCCTCATCACCAGCCTCGTGGTCCTGCCCTACCTGGGGTAAGTCTCCAGGGGGTTGGGGCTGTGGGTCCTTCTGCCACTGAAGTACTCTGTCGAAAGGTTTACATCTGCTTTTCCTTGTGAAATCGCCAAACACACCTAGAAGTAGAAATGCAGAGTCATGCCGTGTTCTCTGCTCAAGCAGTAGATGGGAGGCTGTTGGGATCCATCCTAGAAAAGTACTTTCAAGGTCAGGCCTATATACAACGATATTCACTGAGCACCTACCATGTGCCCCCATCACCTGGGGCAGGGGCCTTACTCAGTCCCTCCAACTTGGAAACCCACACTGTGCAGAGAGGAGGCATGGGAGGTGCTGCTGGCTCTCGAAGGATGGAGACATGGCCCAGCCTCCAGCAGAGGCTGAGCAGAGAGAGCCCTGGCTCTGTCTGAAGCTGCAGGACCCTTCCCTGTGAAGGTTCACCATTTGTTAGGTGCAGATTTGACTGTGATTGATGCTTCTGTGGTCCCCACCTTTCCTGGATTTCGGCTGGATTCCGACTCTATGCATGCCTCCACGCAGCTGTGACAATCTAATGGCTTTACACTCTCATCCCCAGGGTACACGGAGCCACCCTGGGTGTGGGCTCCCTCCTCGCAGGGTTTGTGGGAGAATCCACCATGGTCGCCATAGCTGCATGCTACGTCTATCGGAAACAGGTGAGACGTGATGGCAGACACGCACCTGCGTGGCTGGGAAGCCTCCTCCCAGGTATAGGAAGACGTGGGTGGCTCCCTGAGGGCCCACAGTGGTGGTGAGACCTCACATGCATCCCGTACATCAGCTGGGCCCGCACTACTCACCATGCCTTAGAGACCCCTGCTCATGAACAACCCTCACAGCAAAGTGGCTCGGCCCTCGGTCAGGTGCCATAACAAGGGGATACCTCCTGACGTTCATGTAGGTCATTCCTCACATCAGGCCTGACTTCAGAAGGCAGTTGTACAGCTCAGGAGGGACAACTCAAAATTATAGGTCCTGCATTCTGCCATTGCCTCTAGAGAATTAAAAAATGTAGAAGTGAAATGATGGTTTTGACCACACAAGAAAATCCTGAAAAGATGATTCCCTGGCAACCATGTCCCCTGAGTTTGTAAGTCCTGATAAAGTCAGAGTTGATCACTAAGGAATGACCAATCTAGAAAATGTTGGGTGTCGGGATGCCCTCTCCCATTCTTTGCCCCTACAGATTCTTTTTCTTCTTCAGCCCCAGCTCCCACCACACCACAGGAAGTCTTTCCTGAACCCACCACATGTGCACGCACGTGTGTGCGCAGTATTTACATTAGCACATGAGTAGTTTATCCTGCAGCAGTATCTAATTATTTGGGAGTATGTCTTTCCTTTCTAAAATTATGGATAATCAGGGAGCAGGCGCCCCATCTTACATTATTCATTCAACAGAGAAGGGACGAGATTAACCAGGGAGTGAATGGAGGTGGAGAAGAGAAGGGGTCCAGGGGTATACCTCTGGGGGACACCACTGTGGGCCCCCCCAGCCATGGCAGCCAGGTGGTGACAGCTGAAATTGGCGGAGATTTGGACCTAACCAAGGTTGGTGTTTTGCCTGGCAAATATGATTAAAGAAAAGAGGGGCAAGGATATGATTACAGTTATTGAGCATTTCATTTAAGGTGGTGAAAGAGGGGAGAGGGGACAAGAAGGTCTGTGGGTTGTGGGGGCAGGGTCCTGGAGGGAGGGGCCAGGCAGTGGTGGCAGGTGGAGGATGGTGTCCCTGAAGTGGGTGGTGCTGAAGGTGTTGGTAGTGACCAGCTCTCCAGTGAGCTCATGAGCTGCAGAGGTGGCCCTGGGGAATCTGATCCGCCAAGAAGAAAGGTTGAAGCATCAAGAGGCCAGTTCCTGCCAAGGCGGGCACTCGGCAGAGCAGCCACCTGGAATTAGGACAGGCCACAAGCAGGATGGAACAGAACAACAGCAAACCTGGGGCTGGTCCAGAGGAAGGAATAGTCCGGTAACATCAGGTCCCATGTTCATCCCAAGGAAAAGGGGTCTGCCCAGCTGTGAGGATGAGGGTGGGAGAGCAAAGCCCCTATTGACAAGGGTGACAGGGGAGCAGGGAAGCGGTGTCCTCAGGCAGACACAGGTTTCCGCCAGCTAGTGGTACATTCCAGAGTACACTTGGGAGAGCCACTGAGACGGGATCCCCCAAAGGGCCTAGCACAGTGCCAGGCACACAGCCAGTGAATGCCCAAGTCACCAAACTAAAAGGCATAAGTTGAACCAAGGTCACCCCAGCCATTAACCAGGTCCAAGCCTGAGAACCTGGTGGCGGCCCCCCTACTCTTGGCTCTGCTATGATGTGTCCCTGTCACAGCCCACACTTATGTGTCTTCTTTGGTCTAGAAAAAGAAGACGGAGAACGAGTCAGCAGTGGATGGGGAGGACTCGGCCATGACGGACATACCTCCGGCAGAGGAGGGGACAGACGTCGTGGAAATGAGAGAGGAGAATGAATAAAGCATGGGACACACGGCGCTGCAGGGACAGTCGAGATGACACTTCCACATCATCTCCTCTCCCACTGAGTTTTGTTCCGTTCGGGTTTTGGTTTTGGTTTTGGTAACGAAAGAGGCCTTGATTTAAAGGTTTCGTGTAAACTCTCCGGCATACTGGGTATGCTCGCACGCAGGCGGGGACCTGGGGAATGATCTTCGCCGCTGCTTTGTAAACACCAACAAAACAGTTGATTTCACGCCCCCGCTTCATGAAAACCCAAAAGACAGCGCTGCCTCGTAGTCCGAGTTGTCCCCCTCCCTCGGACAACCTCCACTCAGAACCAAAGGACTGCGCCTCTGCCATCCAACGCCCGCCTCCACCGCTGCCCTGTCCCTTTGCCTCATTCTTAAGAATCAGCAGGTTACAACTTGGCTCTCTGTGATTGGCTTCGCAGTCACATGGCTGCAGAAAGAGCCAACCCAGGTGGCCTTCCACGACGGAGTCATCAATGGTCCCCTGCGCACGTGCAGAGGATCAGCCCGGAGGGGCCCTGCGGGTGGATGGAAATCACCTGCTGTAGGAAAGCGGAATGCCACAGGAGCAGCCGGCTGACAGCATCCAGCGCTCGCGTTTCACCTGGCCTTCTCCTGGGTGCGAGGGAGCTCCCACGCCCTGCCCCGCCGTGTACATACCCCGCTCGCGTGACCGTGCTCACAAAAGCGCATCTCCAAATTTCAGCGTCCTTCCGCATGGCTTCCCCTCAAGGCTTGTTCTTCACTCACCTTCCTGAAGATGGCGCTAGAGCAAGGGAAATGGAGCATTCTAACTCTACGTTTTAGTTTTTACAGTGAACTGAAGCTTTAAGTCATAATCTCATTCTAACACCAGGTTGCCGTATTGTAACTTTTGAAGTAGATGTATTACCTGGGTCAGCCATTCTTAGTCATAACCATGCGGTACAGGTAATTCCAGGTGTACTCCCCTCTCACGCCACAAGATAAAGCAAGACATTTTATAAACAGTATCAGAGTCACTATGTGATATTCCCTGAGATGACACATTTGAAATCCATTTAGTGCAGTATATTTTTCTAAGTTTTGGAAAGCGGGTTTTTTCTTTAAAAAATAATAATACGGACACAGTTCAGTAAATTCTTGATTTCCTCAAAATTCCTAGACTGAAAGAACCTAGACACAAAAATATTTTAAAGATATAAATATATACTGTATATGTTATGTAATTTATTTTAGGCTATAATACATTTCCTATTTTCGCATTTTCAATAAAATGTCTCTAATACAATACAGCGATTGCTTGTGTTTCCACATACCTGCAGGTGAAACATATTGTATCTATGAACATTGTCCCTTACTTGTAGCAGTTTTACAAGCCTGTCATTTGTGCCTCAATATAAGGATCAGTAAATAACAAGAGAACTATTTTTCATCCTGGGTAATGGGACTAAGTGGGTCAGCTGGTGTAGATCCTGGTGAGGAGGGATATAGAGACTGAAAGTCCACAAAAAGATGAAGGAAAAAGACAAGGCTTTTGTGTTTATTGTTTTCGGTGCTGTGTGATCCTATTGTTCCTCATGGGAAAAAGAGAAGGTCAGGGCATAAAGTCAGCCATGAGCAGCACTGGGTTGCATTCATATTTCTGGACACCGATGCCCCTCGGGGGTGCCCACCACAAGGACAAACCCTCCATAGACAAGGGTGCTGAAAATTAGGCTGCACAGCTTTGGGGTGGTTTCAGGGTAGCTGTGAGAAGATAGGGAAAAAGTCTAATTGTATCGGCTTTTTTTTTTTTTTTAAAGTACATAGAAAAGTAAACAGCAGTATTTTTTTAACATGGGTGACTATTGCTGTGGGGTTAGAGTTTAAAGGTTAAACTGGAGAAGCTAGTTGTTTCCCTCTAAATCAGGGAAAGATCAACTAGAGACTCCATTGGCAACTAGAACATACCATGATTACTACAGACGCCCCTTCGGTGACAGATTTACAGATGATGATATTTTGGTAGAATTTGGGAGACACAGGAAGCAACCCCCCAAACCCACCATGACAAAGGAACTGTAATTGTGAAGGAGGTGTCCAAGACCTCTGACCTGGAAGCACACGACTTCTCCCACAGCTCCTTCACTTGGGCTGCGGACATCCCAGCCTAACAAACACAAACCTTAACTTCTAAAGCAAAGCCCATTTACTGGCAGGTTCTTCTGCCTCTGTTCTGACTGCGAGGCATGGGGATGGCCATCAAACCAGAGAAGTTGGGGCACTTCTTCTCCTCACTTTCCAGAGTAAGGAGGGGGCAGTCTTGACTTTGCTGACCAAAGACATGTCCCCCCAACACAGGTTTCTTTTTAAATTGCACATCGCGCAGCTGATAGATATATTAGAAGGGCATGAAGCACACCATGAACAAACCAGGTGTGACTTTCTCAATGTTGAGCGATTGCTTGAGACAAAGAGAATCTAAAACTATAGGGGCATCAAGGCATTTTTAATTTAAATGCTGAGAAGTGAGTTCGGGCAGTGCACAGCAGTCTTTCTGGAGGGAGGGTTTTCTCTGCGCAAGCCCAAGTCAGAGCAGCTCCTTCTGGGGCCTCCCTGCTCCTTTGAAGGGCACATGTGAGGTTATTCTAGACCCATAGCTGTATGTGTTCTGGCCCAATTAGCAGGATCTCCGGGGCACTGGCCATCAGTGAGGAGCCCAAGAACTGAGCAGAAAGAACTAGGCAAGGCTTGCTCCAGGAACGTCTTAATAGGGCTGGGCCTGCTGGCCACGTGGCTCAGGGCATGTTGAGAGGTTTGAGCATTGGCAGGAACCCCTCACCTGTTGGGGATTAATTAATGTGGGCACAGAAAGCCGTTGGTTTACATCATTGCGTCAAAGCCAGCACGCCCCCTCACTGCCTGTGTTGGGCTCACCCAGTACCAAAGGTCCTCCTCTCCCATGGTGTGTGTGTGTGTGTGTGTGTGTTGTGTTGTGTTGTAGCACTAGCAGGTGATTTGGCTTGGGAAATGTCCAAGAATGACTGATACCTTTGGAATCAGAAGCTTCCAGGGTTGGGTCAGGATATATTGGAGGGGGCAAGTCAAGTCTCGCTATTGTAAATGCACTTTTTCACTCCTTGAGTCTCCCAAGAAATAGACATGGGAGGGGCAGGGGTGATGAGGGAGGCTTAGTCTTCACCATAGTCCAGCTCCCTCCACTGAATGTTCTCTGGCCCCCTGGGTGCTTCCCAGCCAGGGGCCAGCTCCTTGGTCCTCCCAAGCAGCCTTTTCTGGGTCTCTCTCAGGATTGGGATAGTCATTACATCCCGAAGTCCCAGAAAAGTTATGCAGTGATATCTTAGAGTAAGAAGTGAAAAAGTCAACAGCTCCCTCCCCTCCTAATCGTTCTTCATTTGGGATCTTTTCCATGGAAAGGAAGGGGTGGCGGTAGAGTAACTTTTTCTGTATGCTTAGTTTCTAGAAACATGATGATTTAAAGACTCAGCAGTTCTCTGACTGGGTTTTTTTATTTTTCCACTCCAAGCTGAAGTGGGAGGATGAGAACCTGTGTTGAAAAACAGGAAGTATGTATCCTGTGGTAATTAAATTACATGACCTTGAGAAATATTTTCTTGTATTTAAAAATCTTTCTACTCCAGCAACTCTACGCAGACGAGTGCCCAGGACAGCTTGTGCCTGTGTGCCCCACCTGGCCTGGTCTCTGGCCTCTCTCTTTGCAGGTGAGCTGACCTCTGAACTTACAACAAAGTCTCCAAAGTGATGCACCACTCAGGAAAAGGGGTCTTTTATGATCCAAGTTCTGCCTTTTTTTTTTTTTTTTTTTTTTTTGTAACCTAAATTGCAATAGGCAGGCCTTTCCAAGACATGGCAATGGGTAAGTGTTGAGACATCTGCTTTGCACGTGCAGCCAACTCCCTAAAACCAGCTGTGCCCGCCTACCTTCTGTAGGCAGGCAGCCCCACACATGTACAGTGTTTTCATGAAAAGCATGTGAACCACAGAAAAGCATGTTTTTGAGCAGCATGTCTGTTAAACACACGAGATGCTCCTCTGTGTGGCTGAGTCTCTATTCCTGCCATTTGCTGCAGCAAAACAGCATGTGATTCGTCAGCTGACCTGACCACGCATAAAACAGGATGCAGAGGAAATCTGAGGACAGACTCACCAAAGCCTGTCGCCTGCCCTTGTCAAGGCTGCATGTCTGAACTGAATTGCATGATGTTCCAAATGGGAGGAACTGTATTGTGCAATCAAAATAGTCCACTTCAAAGTCAGAAAAGGTGGGACAAATTATGTAGTTTGCTGTCCAGTCTCAGAAGGGAAAATCAATGAAAAAGGATGGTGAAGTGTAGCTTTAAGTTGACTTCATTTGCTTCTGCAGAGGGGAGGTTAAAACTATAAGCCATTGCAGTCTGTCTGCTAAGAAGAGCACCAAAGGTGGGCCTCCCAAGTCATTTGTTGAAATTACTAGTGCCAAGTTCAAGTGGTTCCAAAGGATCTTTTTCTCTGCTTCATCTGTAATCAACCAAGACCACTAACAGCCTGCCTAAGATACACACACTTGCACAAACAGTGGTCGGCTCCAGGGAGATTCAGCATGTTTCTTACAGGGTACCTCTTTTTAAGTTAAGCAACTTAAAGTACATTTTGCTAAGAAACCTTGGCATTGGCTTCTACAGGCCCATGTAAAACAGAAGCACACAAGAGCTAGGGACCTGTTTTCTCTCCAGAAGTATACCTGGTCTCAGGTTAAAGAAGGGGGCTGGTGTAGGCAGACCAGCCAAAAACAGTTGTACCCATTCACTGTCTGGCTTTGTGGAAATTCAGTGGCCCATCGAAATTGGTGATTACTCTAAGATTTAGAGGTAGATGTTCCCCAGCTCTGAATCAGGGACAAGAAATGGTGCCTTTGGAGTTGGGAAACGCTACAGCCAGGGGGATTCTGGTTACCTGAAGTGTGGGGCTGTGAACATGGGGGAACCACAGTTTGGATGAACCTGCTACTGAAGGCAAAGTTCCAACCACCCTGGTCTCACAAAGGAGGCACGGGGTACCCATGCATGCCACTCAGCACCCTCAGCATGGACCAGGTGCCACGAAGCAGGCCCTTCCCCCGGGGGTGCCTCATCCACAAGGCTTATGGGACAAACACACAGCTCCTTGGGTCTATGATCTAAAGCCAGAATGGCCAAGGAGCTAGTTGTAGAGCTCCAGAAACCTTGACAGAGCCACAGGCAGGAGTCTGTCCAAGCCCACCCTCATTCACTGAAGGAGCACGTTTGTGCTGGAGGCCTTGGACTCACAGAATGCCTTCCCCTCACACCGTGCTCTGGCCTCACAGTGGCCGCCAGTCCAATGAGGAAGGGGCCTGGGCCATTCTTACTCAGGCTCCTCCCAGGGCCCTCATTCCACGTATGATCTAGGGTGTAGAACACGGTACAGGATCCTGAAATGGAAAAATAAAATTACCTCATTCTCCTTTTCAGATCTGATCATCAGTAGTGATCTAGACTTTTTTTCTAAATAAAGTTAAGTCTATTGGGATTTATTCTGTGTATGCTTGGCTGTTGGTTTACAGGCTTTCCAGTTTCACTGAGAAACTGTGGCTTTAGTTTAAACTGTTAAAACCAATCAGGTTGAAATATTTAGGCAGCCTTTGATTAAAACTGACTGCAGAGGTCCATATAAAATTTGTGTTGCATTTAAACAAGTGCTGTGTATGTATTTAACAGATGTAAGTTTTTGCATTGTTAAGAGCATTGATTAATGCTTTACTTTTTTAATTTTGGGGGGTATTTGTGCTCATCTATTGTTAAGTAGCTTTCATACTCTAATTTTTGTGTAAGTAAAACTTCAACAGTTGGCATACAATTGAGATTGCTTTACCTTCTTCATTTTCTTATTCTAACCAGTGGTCTGTTTACACACCTCAAATCACATGGTTGCTGGCTACAATTTCCTTTTTTTTTTTTTTTGTCAACAAACAGGAGATACTAAAGTTTCACCCTTTGCCTTGGTAGCGAAAACTAATCACTGGGATAGTTCTCATACTATCAGTCTTATTTAAATATGACATATTTCTTCAAATTTTACTCTGTATTAAAATGAATTTTTACTTCCCATAACTAAAGTAATATTGAAAGTACTACTCTGAAGCTCAACTTCTCTACAACCCTTCTATAAAGGGTACCCAACGAAGACGGGTGTTAGGGAAGCCAGTGGGGCAGAACCCGAAAGCAAGTCCTTCCTGCCCACATCTGAAAGACTGTCCTCATCAATCTTTATGTGACAGGCATGACTCTTTTAAAACGTAATGTCTTAACCACAAAGAATCTTGGCTCTCATTTTTTTTTCTTTTTTTTTTAAACTTCATATGGGACATTCTCTGGAGAAGGTGTTTGAACATCCCTGTAATCAACAATGATGTAAGCATTCCTCGACTTGCTTGAGATAGCCTGTTTTCTTCTGAGCTGCTTTATAACGTCTTTGAGTTAAACTCCCAGGTTTCAGCCCCACCTCCACGATGCTTCCCTTTGACAGCCTCCAATGCTACCGTAATTTTGAATTCTGAGAGCCATCTTTTTTTCCACCCATGGCTCTTGGGATACGGCATGTTCCCACCCAGCTGCATGTGAGGCTGGGAGTGTGCTGGCCTCGACCTGTGCATTCTCCACAGCACACGACCACCAGGGCAAATCTGCTCCCTTTCCATGCTCCCCCCTCACAGCCCAGATGAATCACTGTATTATCCACCCAGAATAGAAATCTACTCCATGACACCCCCACCTCCACCAGGTCGGTCCCACTGACCCCACCTGTTCTCCCTCCTAGTATCTCCCACTTCATCCCTCCTCTGCATCCTCTTTAGTCCCGCTGGCTTAGCTCGGGGGCTTCTGGGTGCTTTGAATCCAAAGTCTAACACAGAACGAACAAATACAGTACTGTAATCATCATTAAAGTCTGCAGTATATCACACACCTAAGTTCTTCCACCTCATTCATGTAAAAAGGCAAGTGGCTGAGGAACACTGGCTGGGGTCAGCTCCTGGCACCCCTGGTCCCCGGGCCTGGTTTGGTTAGAAGCTCCCAAGTTCATGCAGGATGAACTGAAACAGCAGGTTCTCTCCCACACCTGGCCATGCCCCGTCCTAACTCAGCTCTGGTCTGCCTCTCGGCAACCTGCTGCCACTGCCCAGATTTCCGCAGCCTTCCTCGCCCCGCAACTGTTTCTGAACACTGTTTCATTCCGCCTTCTTTGGAAAAGAATAGCGATGGCCCCATGCCCGGGCCCCAGGGCTGCTGAGACCTTAGTTGGGAATGCAGTTCTACACGCTCCCAGGTGACCTAACCTGGGTCTGTTTCCAATTCCAAATGCACACGGCAATCCTAGGGGCTGTCTTCCCAGCCTGGACTTGTTCCTGAGCTTCAGACCAGTCACCTCCCAACATCTCAGGGAGAGGGGGCGGGGCAGAAAGGCCTTGGCCTTCAGGCCCTCTGGGCACACTCCTCCCCCACCCCTCCCACACTTTCTCCCGACTGATGAACCTCATCACCACCCACCCAGAAACCTACTCCATGCCCAGCCTTGCTCCTCCTATCTCTCACTCCTGTCCCTCCTTCTGTCGTCTGCTGACCAGGTGCTCCTGGTCACCTAGGGCCCGGATGCGACCGGAGCCTCCTCCAGGCACATGTCTCCCTGAACTCTGAGGTCACCTCCTGGAATTGAGCCTTGCACAACCGTCCAGCCATTTCCAGCAGCCTGACCCCCTGCCCCCAACCCACCTCGCCTGCCTTTGTAGGCTGGCCCTTCCTCTCACTCCAGACTGCTGCCAGCAGGGCCCCGCACAGACATGGGTGGGCACCAGGCTGAGCCTGGGCTACAGGTAGTAAACAAGAGCCCAGCCAGAGAGGAAGAGGGCACTGACCCCAAAAGAGAAGCCGCAACACAAAATGGGGCCCCTGCTAGTACCCAGCTTCCTGCTCCAAGCATCTTAACACAGGGCGCCATCCCCAAATCTTCTCCCTGACTTTTCTGCTCCTCATTCACCAGGAGGGCATAAAAGGACCCAGAGTAGATATTCAGAAAGAGAACCTGTAGAGATGGCTTCTTTGCAGAGGAGCCCTTTCTGCCTTTGGGGTTATGCGCGTGTGTGTACTGGGGGGGAGGGGGTGGGGCACAATACCTTAAACCTAGTGATAGGGCTTTGCAGGAGACCCTCCGAGAGCTTGAAATGGGCCCACCCTAGTGGGACTGCAGGAAAGGGGACACTGGGGCTGGCTGGCACGTGCCAAGTCTGACAGAGCTAAGGTGCTAAGGTCTTGCCCATGAACTAGACCTGGGCCACACAGATCAACAGGCTGACTGGGGTCATCTCAGGTCCTGAGCAGGTAAACAGAGCTCAGAGAAAAAAGCTGGAGGTACCACTGGATTCCTAGGAGCTGCAAAGGCAGAAGTGGTGGGTCAGAGGGGAGAGCGTCAGCCATGTCAAGGGAGCTGCCAAGAAGAGGCCCTGACGGGGGAAGAAGAGGGGAAGGAGAGGGCGCTGAGGTGGTCTCCAAAGATCCCTGAAAGAGCCCCAGGCAAGAATGAGAGAATGAGAACTGGCCAGGCCCAGGAAGTGAGGCTGGCTTAGGGCAGCAGCCTTCAAGAGTAAGATCTTCGCTCCCCTGCACTCCTGCCCCGCCTCCTCCTTCCCGCCCCAACCTGGAGGCCAGACCAGGAGTTAGCAATTAGTCATGGCTTTAACTCCTCTATGAGATGGGTTTTTCCCAATTTTACAACTGGAATAGCATTTGGCAACTTAATATGGTTATAAGGTCTCTTTATTATCCAAGAGTGCTCAGAAAGGTCATGGGATACCCTGAGTTGAGTTTTCATCCAGGAGCAAGGGAAATGTTCTCCTACTGAGTATGTCTTGAACTGTGGAAAACAAAAGCTTTGCGATTCTGCCCCTGGAGTCATGCCAGTTCAGTTTGCGAAGGTTGGGCAGGGCAGAAGAGGGCCTGGGAGGGACAGGGCAGGGAGGGCAGGGCCAGTTCATCCTTGCACCCCGAGTCTGGAACTGTGCTGTTCAAAGCAAGCATTCAGGCCTTCCTTGCCTGTACATGCTCTGACCCGGGTCCCCTGCCCATGAGCCCTACCTCCTGTAACCTTCTCATCTCTAACCCCCTCTTCCTGATGAAGGCTGGACACAGAGCCCTGAGCACCCCTCTGTCAGCCTTCCCTTCCAGATGTTCCCACCCCTCTCTGTATTGTGAAATCAAAAGTATTCTCACAGGAGTCTCTTTAGAAACTGTAGCACAGGGGCAAAGGACGTGAGCAGATGAATGACTCAGGAAATGACCCATGAATGACTTCTACAGATGAAAACAAGCTCAGTCTTGCTTCAGCAAAAGAATGCAACCTGCAAGTTTGCCTATCAATAGGGCCATGATCGGAGTTGGGTAGAGCTTGGCATGGGCAAGGGCCTACAGTAACTGGCAGTCCTACTCCCCAGTGGGAATGCCAATCAATATACCTCTTCAGAGGAAAACATGGCAAGATGCTTTAGCACACTTGACTGAAAGATTACCATCATGGCAAATAACATTTTAAAAAATGCAGGAAAGAAATACAAGGGACCAAAAAGTAGCCAAGAAAAATGTTCACCGTTACTAGAATCAAAAACCAATTAAAATGAGACATCCTTCCCTTTCCATTTTTTTCTTCTTCCTGAATTGTCCAAGTTAAAAATTAAATTACTCCTACTGTCCCCTGGGGACAACGAAGCAGGCTCTCCAGGACCTGCGACTGACAGTGAAATTCCTGCAACTTTTCTGGAGGATAGTTTGGAAATCTGCTTCAGGAACCTTAACCATGTTCAACTTAAGGAATACACCAAAAGATTCATTAAGAAGGCTCGGTGGGGCCTGTTCACCTTGCACCCTGGGCGCCTTCTTCCTCCCGAGGGACTCGCAGACCGCTTGTCCGGCTCCGGCACCCGCCTTACAGATGTTTGCCAGGACTGACATAGCTGATGACATACCTGCCCTTTTCTACTCAAGAGGCTGGTTTTAATTGATTCATTTTCCTCGTAAGTGTGTGAAGTCAAAAAGTCAAAGTTTCTCCTAATAAAACATAACAGTTTGAGTCTTCAACAACAATATCTTTTGACTTTGGTTATTCAACATGCAGAACAGACAAGGATATTGCAGCTATCGCTGTGTGCGCTATATGCGCTATAATAATCTGGAACAGCATATGTCCAGTCCTCAGCACAGATACTTGACCACACAGAATAGACAACGGACCGGGTTCCAGTAGTTCGATGGAACGTTTCTTGCAGGATGTACTGCGGCACCACCCATATCATTATCAAGAAAGCAGGATCCCATCCGGGATAATCATATTAAATTAACCTGTCATGTGTCCTCAGGCTCCTCTTGGCATTTTTAATTTTAATAGACATTGCCAAATTGTCCTTCATAGAGATTAATCTATACTTTTACCAATGGTGTATTAAAGTGCCTGTCATTGAAGCATTGCCAAAACAATGTGCTAAAATAATAATAGTTAATGATTACTATTTTCCAGGCTTAAAAAAAATGTCCTTTGCCCTGATTGGTGTGGCTCAGTTGGTTGGGCGTCGTCCTACAAAGCAAAAGGTTACTGGTTTGATGCCTGGTCGGGGCACATGCCTGGATTGTGGATTCAGTCCCTGGTTGGGGTGCATATGAGAGGGAACCAATTGATCTCTTTCTAATACATTGATGTTTTTCTTCCTATCTCCCTCCCTTTCCTTCTCTCTAAACCTAAATAAAATCTTTAAGAATTTAAAAAAAAAAAAAAGGCTCATTCTAGCACTGCTTATAACTATGAAAACCAGAAATACTCAGTGGTGTTAATTATATAATGTTTTTTACATTATGTAATTCCTCATAGTTCCTCACCACCTAGCCCAACGGTATTAATTATATAATGTTTCACCATCTAGCCCAGTTAGGACGTGATCATGTAAATAAGCTGACAACTACTGTAGTGTGCTTGGTTTTTATTTCCTCCGCATTCTGACCCTGTGGGAAGTGCCATTTCCTAAGTAAACAGCACAGCAAGGTCACAAGAGCATTTTATGTGCCCTCAACTGCACTCTAGTTCTTGAGCTGAGGCGATGACTCTCCAGTATTTGGAAGGCATTGTCCCAGGTGGTAAGAAATATTCTACATTGTCACAGTGGATGTAAAGCAGCAGCACCACTGTCACCAAACCCCACACCCACCCTTGAGGGTGGAAGGCTGAGCTGCAGGGTCGTGGAGGGAGTGGGAGAAAAATCCTCACTCAGCTCTAGGGAGCTGCGGGGTTGAGTGCCTCTCCCAGAACTTTTCCAACCAAGGGCCACTTCCGCTCTGCCTCTCTGGGGCTACCCTGGGGCCAGAAGTCTGGAATCAACCCTCCAGATCCAGCACATCGGATCTCACACTGAGTCCAGATAAGAGGCAGAGGGAGGAGTGGGGAGGGGAGACAATTCTCAGAACCTGCAGAAAGGCCCAAGTTTCGAGCAAGACAGAGACGGTAAGTGGAAACGCACTGTATAAATACTTCCACCTTAAACACATAACACAGTTGGTATTTCCTTGATCATCTGATGCTTGTAAAAATATTCCTAAGGGCTTCCCTAGGACCCACAGCCAGGATCCGCCTCCCCACCTCCTAGGGTGGTGGGAGGCCATGAGAACTGCCAGAAACACTGCCTTGGAACCGAGGACAACACCCTAATTCAGACAAGCAGAGGGGCAGGTAGATTTATACCTGACGGTTTAGTAACCCATCTGAATAAGGCAGAGGAGGAGGAAGATGGTTGGTGGTGTTCATTACAGGAAGGTCTTTTTCTGCCCATTACCAAGCCAGCACTGCTTTCTAGACACCCAGCCCGACTCATGGGCTCTTCAGGGGCCCAGCACCATTTTGCAAAGACTCCCAGACTCAGTAGTTCTTCCACTAACAGGTAGGCAGGTCCCTACTGACTCATTCTTCATTCTCTATCTCCAAGAAAACCTTTTAGAGACCACTGTCTTTCCCCATCTTTAGATCACTAACTTCTTTCAGTAGAAGTCTGATTCTCGGGCAACGTGCAGACGTTCTTGCTATCACACTCCTGGGTACATTTCCATTGGCCTGAGTATTTTGAACACCTGAGAATGTTGCATGGCCCACAGGTCTCTCCTTGGCAAACCCTCAGGGCAGCTGGGTCTGGATTGCAGCTGCAGCCCTGCCCTGAAGGCCTAAGAGGTCTTCCTGTAAGTCTCTCAAGTGCTTACACCTCACTGCACCCCACCCCCATCCAAGACAGACCGTGTGGCAGGGATGAGGACAGATGGCTGGCCCGAGCTCACCCTAAGAGCAGGGGATGGTACTGCTATTGCACCCAGACCCCAGTCCAGAACCAGGTACCTAATTTGAGGGGAGCACTTCCTATGGGTTCAGCGCTGTGAAGTCATCAGGTGTCACAGGCCTGTCTTGGGGTGCTGAAAAGTTAAATCATGGGGCCCCAATCTCCCAAGGTCCTCAAAGGCAGGCACTGGACCACAGCAACACAGCCAGCCTTCTGAGTTTTTTTCTTTATTTTTTATTTACCTCTTTTTTTACAATCCTCAGTGGCCAGGTTTCCTTAAAGGATCAACAGCAAAGCCCCGAGTTGTCTGGGCCTCCCACGGTGAGAACGAGACTAGGCAAGTCACAGAGGATACTCTTGCCCCCTGAGCCAAGGGTCCGGCCACAGGTGCAGGTGGGAGGCAAGGCTCCAAACTGACCAGAGCCTGGGGGCATGTATTTCAGAGTAGGATACTTTTTTTGACAAATGTGGACATTTTACAGTGTAAACAGAGACTCTGCTAAAACAGCCAAGGTGAGCAGGGCCGGGGTCACACCGTGTGTGCCTGCTGCTCTCTCTCCCTCCCCAGCCCAGCCTGCGGGGGGCGACAGCATCCCCAGGGCAACGGTTGGAGGGTTTCCTCTCCCAATTCGCACTACAGAAATTGGAAGCTGCTAAAGCACAAGTGACAACACCAGAACATGTTTATAAAAGCAATGGAATCAAGAAGATAACTCATTATATACATTCATTTTGGATTTGTTCCTGTATCTAAATACTCGGATGTAATCAAAGCTAACCTTGGACTGCTGTGGCTCCTGAAAGGCAAGGGTACCATATTCTAGCACCATTTATGCAATGGCATTTTTCAATATATAAAACCCATAAAGTTAATACAAAAGTATTTTGAAGTTCATAATTTAAGTTCAACCACTGGGAAAACGACTGCCAAGTCCATGATACTTCGAGCCCCAGACCGTTTTCTTTCATTACTCATGATTTGGCAATTTCATCCCTGACCCAGACTTACACCTAAGAAATCAACAAGACTGAGCTAAAACTCCAGTGTTCTTCATTCATAGCTCTATTAATGAGTGTTCAAATTTTAAATATAACATGGCCATAAGGCCTGGAAACTGACATAAAATTAATGGTTTGTTGATATGACATTTCAATACAATTAATATACTTCCAGACTTAATGGACACTCTGTATAGTTTACTTAAACATACTAACCCATTCCACCATTCTCAGCCATACGTTTCAATTTACCCTACCACATTCTGGGCGGACCCCTGCTGCGCACCACCTGCACATAAGTCACCATGTGACTGCAGACCAGCACCTAATTTACATGCATGCACAGGCATGCATGCAGATACACACAATGCTCACGCCCCTCCTGGGCATGGCCAGCCCACCTTGTCCCCCGATGCTACTGCCACTGGGGGTGCCGGGCAAGCCAGTTCAGTTTTGTGCTTTTCACGGCTTCAGGTTATAAACAAAATTACGCAGGCCTTAAGATCAGTTGCCTCTGTCTTTATTCTCTGTACAGCTCAGTACTGCCTCCCTGGTCTCTCCACCCCTCTCAGAAGAGATCACCGATGAGGTTTCCCAAAAGTGTTAAGCAATTAAACGTCACATTTCTGTTACATGGGGACTTAACATACTTTATGAAAAAGAATTTGCAGAACCCATGCACAGAAATCCTTCCACTCCTTCAGACTTTTATCCTTTTTAAACTGAAGCCCAGGTCTGTTAGGCATCTGTTGTTTGGTTTCTAAATGGCACTTTTCATCTAAAATCAGTCCTTTTTCAATTTACTTCTTATAGTTCCTGGGGCCATGTTTAAACTACCTGACATTGTATCCTGCTTCTGCTAAACTATTATATTTGGGGACTCCAGGTCTTTTACACTCATTTCAGCTTCACTTCACACACAGAGGGCTTCCTTTTCGACTATTTAAGTAGTTACAGATCTCTTTGAAAAGGCATTTATTTTTATGTATGCCTCCAATTGAGATTCCCTGGAATTTCAGACTCCTGAAAATACTTCTGACTTTCAAGGGGGAGTACCTGCAAAGTATTGCTTAAGAAAGAGAGAAAAGAAAATGACCTAACTTTATTTTAACATCTAAACGGAGACACAGCCAGGAAGTCTACTGGAGTCCTATTTATATGCTGGATGGTAAGAGTGCTAGATCATTAAATGCAATACAGCACTTCACAGTCATTATTTGGAAGATATTCAAAAACTAAACTACAAACTCACAGGTAACAGAGCATCTTGGGGTGAGGATTAGAGCAAAAGGAATAACACAGCTTCTTAGAAAAAAAGAAAAAAAGAAAAAAAAAAAAACCAAGCACATAACTCAAAAAGGTCTTCTCTTCCATCAGGGGTGTTAAACTCATGTGGCCTGGGATTTCACCTTATGATAAGATCTCGCATTGGACGGGAAAAGACTAATGAAAGAGCATAAAGGCAATGTCTGTTTTCCTTAAAGAAGTTTCATCAGGCATTAACTGAATATGTAATACTAGTATAATAAAAAGTAAATGGCTATGTAAAGAAAACAAAGTCAATCCTGTTTTGTGCATTTAAAACATTTTCAGATATGTCATACCCAAAGGAAGAGAAACGGCAAACATTTCAGATCAAATTCCACCTACACCCAGATCATAGGTGAAAGACCGCACACTGGCCCCTCTTGTTCACAGCCCCCGCCATCACTGTTCCATGTGTGCAAGTGAAATGAATGGATGCTGTACATGCAGAAGTTGCTGAGCAGGTAAGGAGGGGAACTGGGAAAAACTCCAAAGGAGCAATGTTAATTTCATGCAACCTGTAGATGGAAATTCTTTTAATTTTAAATGCACCTAAAATGAGATCAAAAGTGTAGTCATGCCTGCGTAAGGTGAAGAGCTTTCTGCCAAAATCATATAGGGTCCAAAACCTCTGAACTCTTGCAATAAAATTCAGGGACTACAAGTTCAGTGTAGTTCCCACTGACCTTCCTCCTAGAATAGTTTTATCATTTTAGAGATCTCTGAATCCATTTTGGTCTCAATTCAATTTCTAGTCTGTTCATGTCACCTGACCAGTCCAAGACCAGGAATGAGAAATGGAATTAGGACTCTGGGTAACTGAAGTCATATGTTGCAACAAAGAAATATTATTTTTCATGCTGGCCAATTATCTATATTTCCTTAGGACAGTTTCACTGAAAACTGTGCTTCTCTTGTGCTATGATCCCTCTAAGCCCTAAGCCTGGATGACAGTCTGAAAGCAGAATCCAATATGAGGCCTTGGGACTGAAAATAACTTCAACTCATCCTTGTACATATTTATCAGTGTAGTCGTTAAGACCACAATTTCTGCATACATACTATAACCAATGGAAAACGAGTTCTTGTGGTATCATGAAAAAAAATTTCTTGAGACCTGCACAGGAGGATATGGCTCTGTGAACTTTATTGATGATATACAAGTAAGGGGGTTCCCCTCCTGACTTCCCAATGTCTAATTCCCTTTTGCTCCCCTTTCCCAGCTAAATACTGACAGCAACAGTTAAGATCACAATTTCTGCACACACTCTAACAATACCATATATAGGAACAAGAGAAAAGTATAAAATGTAAACAATTAAGTTGCCCAGAACGCAAGTTCAAGTTCACCGAGATTATTTTCAAAATTCAAAGACAGATGATTATGAGTGTTATTATCATGAGTATCATTAAATTCAATAGTGGGTATGAACAAATAAGTCAAATGAATACAGACCACTACTGCCCTGTTCAACCTAAACATTTGAAATTACACTTTTTAAAATATTTGAAAATGAATGGTACACATTTCAACTGTTATATTACAAATACTAAAATGAAGCACTGAAGCCAACAAGAAATCATTATTATTACTTGAATATGGCTTCTAGGTACCTCCTATCCAAGGCGCCATCGCATTTCACAGTGAAAAACATGAGCTTCTCCTACTCACACACACGGAGAGCAGAATCTGATGCAACAAGTTGGCATCACCAACATGTGGTGACTCTGTGGATGAGGCAATGGGGGAAATACTAACGTAACAGTCTGCATAGTTTTGTGTGCCCTCTAAGTTTTCTCAACTAAGAATTGTAATTTTTAAGTGAAAGCGAAATTTAGATGTTCAAAAAAAGAAGGATTACCCCCCCCCCCCGAAAGAAAACAGATCAGCTAGTTTATAAACTTTATTAAATTGGGCCAAATAAAGATTTAAGTTATTCTAAACGAAAGCTCAATTCCTCAGAGTAACACACCTCCACAAATGCTGAGCAGTTCCGGTGCTGCTGACATAGCTCTGAAGAGCGACGTGTCCTGTTCCTGCGAACAGCATCCGCAGTCCCCATCTCACGTGGACGACTCAGGCCCTGAGGCAGACCGAGCTCAGCGGGGCTGCCTGTAACGACCGCGGTCAACACGCCAGCCTATGGGCACGCAGGCAGGGCTGCTTGTGGCCAGGAAGACTGCCTCCCTCGAGCTTCCGAAACCCAACCAAGGGCAGACGTAGCTCCGCCACACTTCCACACTCAGTTTTAGTACATGCTCCTGCTTAAACTGACTCATGGGGCACCTCAGACACTGTGCTGTTACTGTTCCCTACCAGCAGCTGAGTTCCGTGAATTTGGCAAAAAAAGAAAAAAAACAAAGGCATGAAAACGGCACAGGAAGGCTTGGATCCAGCTCATCCCACCTCCACAGTCAGATGAGTGCCTGCAGTTGTTTGGCCTTGGTTCCCTCCTCTAAAGAACGAGGTAGATCTGAGCTCTGTTCTGACTATAATGGTGAATCTATGGGCTACAGAATAATAAGCAGCTCTGGGCACCAGAGCTCAGCCACAGGCAGCGCTCACCTGGCTCACAGAGCACACGGGCACCCAGCACCAGACCTGGTGTGCCCACGGCTTCAGGCACCTGTCATACCCTTGAAGTGCAAGTGTTTCCGGGTGCCAAAACCTCCCTTCTATTCCAGCTCCTTCTCCAATCTTTAAATAACTCACTTTTGGACCCAATTCTTAATCTTCTATTAAATAATCTGTCTAGAATAGCTTTAATTAATATGTAAATCCAAACCACTGCTTGACGGGACCACGAGAGGAGGTCCAGCCTGTGCCATTAGCAGACTCCGTCCCAGAATCACATGGCGTCAGCAGAGTGCACAGCAAGGGCACCAGAGCCCCGCTACCACCCACATAAAGCAATGACTACCTTAAAAAACTGAGAGCCAGTTGACTATTAGAGAAAGTTTCACTTGAGATATAAAGAACATATTCCTCTCCAAAATGAGTCTCTTGATACAAAAGTATTTGCTTTGTGGAAAAGATAATAGTTTGCACCTTCCAACAAGTGTGCTCTGAAGGCACCCAGGACAAAATATTGCTTCATAAATGAGGGAAAAACTTGGTTAACTCTTATCAACAAAAGCTAGTCTTCAGAACCTCTGGCCAGCCTGGCTCCCAGGCGCCTGTAAGTCACTGTATGAGAGCAGCAGGCCGAGGCCTGAGAGCACAGCTGCATGCACACCTTGGCCCCGTAGTCAGACTGTCCAGGTGCACAGCTCTCACAGACTCGTCTCCTCACACACGCGGACGGGGACATTGTAGTGCCGATCGTCCTCGGCGATCAGGGTCACCACCGGCCAGTCCTTGGGTGGGTCCATGGGGTAGACCGTGATGAACTCTTCAGTGCTATACTTGGAGAGCCGGTATACCTGGATGGTGTGGCGCACAGCATAAGCGAGAAGGAACATTTCAACCTGGGGGAAAAGAGCAAACACATAAGTGGAGGGCGGCCACCCTAAAGATGCCACGTCCTGCCTGCTCCATCCCACGTGACTGAGGCAGCGCACGGCATGGCTAAGCCAAACCTTCTTCCTCTCCACAGGCTCAGTCCCAGACTTCTTTCACACAGTCTTTATAAACAAACAGATCACCAAAATGGATTATATGTCTGTGTCACAAGGGACTTGTAATCAGAATTTATAAAGAGCTCGTGCAACTCAACAATAAAAAAAATGACTGACCAGTTTAAAAATTGGGCAAAGGATCTGAATAGACAGTTCTCCAAAGAAGACATGCAAATGGCCAGTGTGCACATAAGAAGGCATCAGGGGACTGCAGATGAAAACCTCTGTGAGATACACTTCACACCCTCTGGAATGGCTATGATCAAAAAAACCAGTGATAAGGGGGAGTGGCTGCTTACCAGGTAGGTGCTTTTGGGGGGATGATGAAATATTTTGGAACTTGATACAGGTGGTAGTCACACAACATTGTAAATGTACTAAAGGCCACTGAGCTGTACACTTTAAAATGATTCTTTGTATGTTACATGATCTTTGCTTCAATAAAAAAGAAGTACTGGCAAGGATGTGGAGAAATGAAACTCTGAAGCATTGCTAGTAGGAATGACAAATGATATAGCTGCTTTAAAAAAGTTTGGTAGTTCCTTAAAATTTTATACAAAAAATTACTATATGACCTAGCAATTCCACCTAAGAATATACCCAAGAATACTGAAAACATGTCCACACAAAAAACTTGTACATGAATGTTCGTAACAGGATTATTCATAACGGCTAAACAACCCATATGCCCATCAACTGATGAATGGATGAATAAAATGTGATATATCCACACAATAGTATTTGCCAATAAAAAGAACTGAAGAACTGACACAGATATAATATGCATGAACCTTGAAAACATTAAGCTATGAAAGAAACCAGTCACAAAAGACCACATATCATATGATTGCATTTATATGAAATGTCCATAACAGGCAAATCTATGTCCATAGATTGTGGCTGCCCAGGACTGGGAAGAAAAGGGGATGAATACTAATGGGTATAAGGTTTCTTTCAGGGGTGACAAAATGGACTGTTGCAATAATGGCTGTAAACCTCTGTAAACATACTAAAAACCATTGAGTTGCACACTTTAAAAGGGTGAATTTTTGGTAGGTAAATTATATCTCAATAAAACTTTTTTTTAATGGACTCTCCATTACAACAGACCTTCTAAAGACCCAGAAAGGACTAACTTCAGTCTAATATGTAAAACATGCTTTACCAGGTTTTTCACTGCAAGGTATTTGCTGCCATTTAGGAGACACAGGTAACATACATTACAGGTACAAATAATTTTTTAAATAATTATCTTCAATCCTGCCTGTCCCACTGTGACCATCATCTTTGTTCTTTTTTGTAGACCAGGAGAAGGCAAGCCAAAAAGTCAGCCATGGAAGTAAGAAGGTAGTGCTTTGGAAGGATAGCCTTAATGCTATTTTAGTGGTTAGCTATTCAAAAACAAACAAAAAACCCCTAAGCTTTTTAGCGCAACATAATGAACTCACCAAAGATAGAAAGTGCAAAGTGAGTCAACTGGTTGCTCATGGGACAGCAATGCCTTGGGTCTCTGTGTAAAACTCCCAACTTAGCATATCTGCAAAAGATCCAAGAGCAGGCTGGGCTCTATGGGCTAAGGTGACTCCCTATTTTTAAAGGATGCTAGCTAATACAGCGACAGCTGCCAAGATTAAACAAGACCTTTCAGAGGACTCTTCCAATTGCTTCTTTTATTTGTAGACTACCAGAGCCAAAATTACTGATCCCATCCACCACCCTGCAGAAGGCGGCCCAGGCTGAGATAACCATGGCGGTCCTAAAATAGGCTCCCAATTCTTTATCATGTTCTTCCTTTAAGTGTTGGGAGGACTTAGTGACTTGCTAACAAATGTAATATGGTGCAAGTGATGATGTGTGACTTCCAAGATTAGATCACAAAAGGCTCTGTGACTTCTTCCTCTCTTCTTGAATTACTTTCTGAGAGAAACCAGTTATCATGTTGTGAGGACACTCAAGCAGCCCTGTCTATAGAAAGCCCCACATGACAAGGAACTATTACCTCCCTGAGGGACTGAGGCCTCCTGCCAATGGCCAGCTGAGTGAGCCATACTGGAAATGGATCCTCCAGCTCCAGTGGAGGCCTCAAATCATTTTAACCACCTTAGACCCCAAGCCAGAACCACCCAACTTCACTGTTTCTGAATTGCTGACAAAAAATGGTGAGATAATGTTTCATAGCTAAAGCTGGTGTTTTGGGCTAATACACTCTGAAAGGTATAACTCACCTGTTCAAGGCCACCAGTGTGTCCCACCTGGTTTAGATGGTTCCTCAGTAGCTGCCCAGGGTCACTTGATGTGTCCCGAGCAAACAGAAGCACAGAGAAAAATGGTACTTCCTTTCCCTTTTCTTTATCATCATATAGTTCAATGGCTCTGTTTAGCATTAAAAATTTTACAGCTTCATAAAGGCTATATTCTTCCTCTTCATTTGTGAACAGTTCATCACAAGCTATCTGTCTTGCTTCAGCAGTTTTCAGTTCAGCCAAGGCTGCCCACTGCAAAAAAAAAAAAAAGTTACATAATAATTACATTTTTGTTCTAAAAGTCCCTGGTATACTTCCATACTATGAGCATAAAATCATTTTCAAAAGCAGGCGACCATGGGTCACGTACCAATGATCACAATGTCAAGTGTCCAGCTCAAACAATGGTACTCCTCTTTAGACCACACAAATTCCTGACTCAGCTTTTGCCCTACTAACTTAAAACAAAAGTACAATGCCCTAGGGAGAAACACTGGCACTGTGGGATGACAATTTTGAATTTGAATCCCTAATGTCCCAGGCAATGAGAGTGAACCAGTCAATCAGAAGCACTTACAGGCGACCTCACGTGCGTGAGTGTGAGGCCTGCGTATGAAACTGTGAAGCACAGCAAAAATCACTCCTCTCCGCCAGAGGTTCCAAGGTGCAGTCTACCCAGAAACCCCAAGCCAACCTTCAAAAATAAGGATGGGCAAGGAAGATTATGGGGTCTCCTGAATATTAGTTTACTAAACTTAATCTTCTCACCTCTTAAAAATATATGAATTTCAAGTGAATAAATCCATTCAGGGAATTCTTATTGACTCCTGATTATGAATAGAGCAGTGCTAGGTATTCAGCTAAAATAGGCAAACTCTTTATGTGCACAATAAAACCCCATAAAATCAGGTACTTTTAAAGTAAATGAGAATAAAAGATGCTGACATAAAACTAGTCCTTACGAATCACCACTAACTACTGCTCTTCTGAAAAACCATAAAATTTCACATTCAAGAGTGAATTTTAACAGTAATGACTATACCACAGGACTCTCCAATATTTGGGTTGAAAGCTGGAACATTTCCTATTTTTCCAGTAGTAGATCAAATTGCCAGGCAAGAGTATGGCTCTAAAGTCAGGGTTGGGATGGGAAAACCAAGCACTGGGCCTTAGTTTTCTCATGTGTAGAATGAGATAACCACAGCAATAACACTTCAGGAGTTGCAAGAATTAAATACATAAAACTTCTAGGGTATGGCCTGGTCCACGAGAAGTATTAGTAATGCTGGCTCAGATTATTAATGAAGAACTTTCATATTGTTTTAAATTGAAATCACTTAAACATTCCCCAAAATGAGGATCTAGTTACAGCTGACAATGTCATGAGAACTTGAAAGAGATAAAAAGGAAATTGTCATCAGCGGCTGAGCTGAAGAGCCTTCCCATTCACTCACTCTCACGGGGCCAGAGCCCTGCCCTCAACCCTCTACTGACCTGTGGACTGGGCAGCACCGGCCTCCAGCCCCCACAAATCCTGTGCTCTTCTTAACAGGCAAGAACAACAGAATCCTTATGTCCTCTTCCTCCCCCTTCTTTATCGCTAGTGTTCCTTTGACAGTGTATTTTCCAGCAAGCACTCCTTATGTTTGTAAGTACACACTAGGTTCCAGGAAGTCAGGGTCCTCAATGCATTCATCAATAAAGGGTTTTTGAATGCCCATGCAGTGTCAGGCTTGGGTCTAGGCAGCCTTTCACTGAGTTGACAGTCTAATGGGGGTGGCATGAATTCCTGTCACTGATGTTACCTTAAGAAATATGGACTAAATGTATCCCTGAAACTTGTCAGTATGACTCAGCATGAAGACTACACTTGTTATGCTTTCCTTTTAAGAAAGTTAAACAATTTATTAAACATATCACCTCCTGTGAGAATACATAATGTTGACATTTCTCAATTTTACCAAAGACATCACCAGAAGAGTCTGTGTTCATCAAAAATTATTTTGCCTAAAAACCAGTCAAGAGCGTTTGGTAATCCACTTCGTGAGGACTAGGAAGTGGTCTGCCAGGGCAGTTAGGAGTAGGAGCCTTGCACTTCTCAGGGAAAGGAAATTACATGTTCCAAACCTTCTTCCTTAGCAGAGTGAGGGAGTCCTTAATTTTATCAACCAGGTCCTCGCTCTTCCCCTCAAATTTCAATCCCAGTTTCCACTGCTTGATCCAGCTGTATTTGTTTACGAGTTTTTCTGGTAACTGGAGTATCAAGAAGAGAGATAAAGAATGTTAACCTTCCAAAAAGTCCATCACACGATCGAAGCTGTAAGAAACCATGAAGCTCAGACACCTACCTTCGTTTCAAGGATTAACCCCTGCAAATCTGTCCTGTGGGTTTAGAATGGATCACCCAAGTCTGGAAGTCAGGCACTTGGAAAGCACCGCCCTAAGGAGGACTGCCACAGTGAAATGGTGCTTTGGGTAGAGGCACAAGGGCACAATCCACCCTGCACAACCACACGGCCAAGAATGCTACATGGCCCTTGGAGAGGGTTCACAAAGGAGAGTCCTCTCCTGCTCACTGGCAGGCTCCTGAGCCCTCCCCAATGTCCGCCTCTGGAAGGCGCTTCCAGGCATGTGAGATTGTCCAGCATGTGAGACAGTCCAGCATAAAGTAAACCCCTGCTTTCTTCCTGATTAGGAAAATAAAACCTAATTTTGATATGACCACATATACTCAAAGTTTTAACATTCAATGAAATAATACTGTATCTAGTTCAACTGCTTAATCAATACAGTAAGATTAAAAAAAAATACAACCAAGAATAAGAAGAGAGGGTTAGGGTAGCTGTGATGTCCTAGCTCATTAAAGAATAACAGTTGAACTGATACTTTGCCTGCACCTCCTTTTTTCTTCTTGGAGCATTTGTTATTTTCCCCAATCATCAGTGGAACCTGGAGCCTGAAAGGCAAGCTGGGACACAACTTGATGGATGACAGAATGGGAACACAGATGCTCCCAACAGTCCTGGGTGTGTCAGGAGAAAAAGCCATATGATTAGGTTGGAAACAGGCATGTCCTGTCACTGCTATAAAATTTATAAAGGGAAAAAAAAAAGTCTACCTCCAAGTCAAAAGATCATTAAAGAATAATTAATTCCTACACTAATCTATGTGGAGCCTGAACATGTTTGACAGTTATAATTTTAAACAAGACCATATGTTCAGTTCTTCTGGAATCTAAGACCCTGAAGACCCTTTCATAAATGGCAGTTCCTGTTTTACTTTCTTAATCTATAGCAATCATGTAAAATGAAGGTGGTTTCAGCTCTGCAAAAAACAGAACCACAAGAGAGACATGAATTCCTCTTCAGGTTACCACAGCGATGCCGACCCACACTCACTCACTAAGGGGGAGGGGCTCATCATGATGACAAATGACCACCCACCCAAGAGCCGCCCAGCTCCGTGCCCACATCATCCTGCATTTCGACAGTATGCGGGCAGCTCTGCTGCAAACCTTCAATTAGGTTTCCAGGTTTATCACCAGAACCTAAAATGTCCCCAAGTGGCAACAAGTGGAAATCACAACTGGGCACAGAGAAGTGCAAGTGAGCAGAAAATCCTGGCTACACAGATGTGAGCCGAGAATCGAGTAAAGGGAAGCCCAGAAGCCCATCTGAGCATCGCGGGACACTGTGCGGGTATCTAAAAAGCAGGCACAATACTCAACTGAATTACTCAGGAGACCCGGAAGATCTAACTACACAGAGAGATCTAACTACATAGCTTATACAGGTGTGTTGATTGCATACCAGTTGATAAAATGGATAATCAAAGGATGGACAGGTAGCATCTTCCACCCACTGGTCCTGGCTTTGAATTTTGAGGGTGTGGGATCCCTCATCCACCGAAGAGACTTCTCATTAGCTTAGCTGGCCACCGGTTGTCTCTAAAAGTCTTTATTCTAGGCTCTTTCAACTGTTCCCAAAAGGAGATGAGTCGTTGGTCACACGCCCCCCCTGTCCTGAGGATGCAGGCACAGAGCTGCACTTGCTCCTTGAGATGGGAGATGACCAGCCACATTCAAGACAGGACTGCCACTGGGTTTTAGAAGTGCTCCTTTTAAAACAGAGCCTCCCTATCACTGCCAGCCATCACATCGTGTGGGCTCATACGGGGATAGCAGTCATTTAAGATCCTGATGTCTTTCTTTGCCCCATCATTAAGCTGCTGGTAAGGCAGATCTTCCACAGCTACTACCGCTCTGTGTTTTGTTTTTGCTTTTTTAAAAAAATTTAAGCACAAGACTTCCAATTTTCTTCCAATTAATGTCATATCGTCAGTTCTATTCACTCCTGGCTGGTTTAGCTCGGTGGATTGAGCGTCAGCCTGCGAGCTAAGTGTCGCTGGTTCGATCTTCCAGTCAGGGTACATCAGAGAAGGAAAACTCTGACTCCAAAAAACCTCCGCTGCCTTGCGGCATACCTCTTCAGGGGAAAGGCTAAGGGAGTAAACCCTGACAGAAAATCCGGAGCCGGAGTCCCTAAGGCGGTTTGACGTTGTAGTCAACACCGGCAACTCCTGCGGCGCACCTGAACCCAAGCTGTATCGACTCCGTCTTTCCCTTGGACCCTTCAGCTGCGAAGAGAGGGGGGGTTTGCTGCATGGGCAACAGCGGACCCTCCATATTACCCTGCCCAGGCTCTGTAGCTTCAGCGTCATCGCAAGATGTCGATTCAACACGGGAGGAGACAGATGCTACCATGTCACTCCCGAGTCGGACTGCACAGCTATTCTCGGCGGTGCAGATGGACTCTTAAGAAGCTACACCATCGTCTCTTGAGACGGACGGCTGCCGACGACGATTCACTCCAAACTCTTTTGGGATATTCTATTATCCAGCCTTTCATGTGTGACCTCGTCTGATGTGTGTCACGGTCACACAACACAAGGATACACGACTCCCTGGGCTGTCACTACCACAGTGCAGATGCAAAACCCTGAAGAAGGCCTAGCATGGGACACAGCCCTGACTTTCACCTCCCCAGGAAGCCTCTCCCAGGGTGACATCAATCATCCCTCTCCTAGTGCTACTGTTCAACCACCTTACGAAGCAGTTCTCCTAACACTACACAGAGGGTGCTAGTTTCTTGAACTGGTGCTAGAATCACAGAAATCTGCATCCTAAAACCCCAGCAGGTTCAATATACATGGGTTTAATAAATGGGTGATACAGTCTACAACCCATCTGATACAGATAACAACACTGAAGTCAAACTGCTCCTAAGTGCTTTTTACAAACTCTAGACACCTGCTCTCTAATTCAGCTCAATTATTCAAATAAATGTTATCATTTTTCTCTTCTGGGAAATACTATTTTTGGTCACTTTACTATGCAAAATCTCCCCAACCACACAAAATCAAATGAACCGAACCCATAAGCTGATGTCATATGGCAGACAGTGCTGGCACAGAGCACAGGCAGAAAAGGGAAGCCTTTCTCACAAAAACGACTGGAAGCATTGCGGACTCAAACCTGCAGCAGCAGCGTACCAGCGTGAGCTCTGGATCCTGCAGCCAGGGAGGCAGCGCTGCTGGCTGGCTCATGGCCTGGAACAGCGTGGCCCTCAGCGCACAGTAATTATCTCCACGGACTCGCCTTATGGAGGTGAACTTTTGAGATACCTCTTCATAGCCCTGGGTGAAAGCATCAAAGAATTCAAAATGGTTGTTACTGACTTCAGGGAGAGTTTTATTCCTGTGGAAAAATGTGTCCCTGACCCCTGAAAGACTGGAAACAAGACTGGCTGAGTCCTTCATGTAAGACATTCTAATTCCTTCTTTATTAATCAAAAAATATTAACAAATGTTAGTACTGCACAAAGTACTAGCATATGCTAACAGATGCAACACACTAGAACATATAAAATAACACACCAAGTATTATTAACACACCACTCCCAAAGCTGGAATTCTATGTCGCTTTCTAAGCAAGTGTCGCAACACTTACGTACTGATAAACGATATTCTGAAGGGTTTCATCACTATTTAAATTGACCCTAACTCTTTAATGAAGAGAGAGAAGAGAAGTGAGAGATGTACTACATTTTTATCACCATACACATACACCCCAAATTTCCATGGTACATTTTACGAAGTCTACATATGCCCTGGCCAGGTAGCTCAGTTGGTAAGAGTGTCGTCCAATACGCCAAGGTTGTAGATTCCATCCCGGGTCAGGGCACATATGCATGAAACAACCAATGAATGCATAAGTAAGTGGAACAACAGATCAATCTCTAAATAAATAAATAAATAAATAAAATTTTACAGTCTACATGCTACAAGATATCTGGATAATGCTGTTAGGCTTTTTATAAAAGTGAATTTAATTGCCATTCTTGTTGAGTCTGGAAGTGAAAGGAGGAAATGAAAATGTTCAGTGACATGCTTATTACTCAGAAACAACCATCCAAATGGAACATTTTGAAGCATTCTCCAGGAAAACGACACTATAAAATCCTAGTGGCCTGGTGCAGAGCCACCCTGGTGACCTGATTTCTCTGGCTGGATGCTGCTCAGACATCAGAACCCACTTGACTGCTTCCCCCAATGCACTCACTTTCATCCTGTCTGTCCTCTCATTTGTCCTGCTCTTCCCTGCCAGTCAATGGACACCCTGCCTCCTACACTGCACTTACACGAAGGAAGGAGTGACACTCTCACTGTGCGGGCAGTCACCCTGTGTACTGGACCCTCATTAGTAGCTGTTCTCAAGGCTTAGGACACAGACCACGTCTTCAGAAGGTATGAAGGTACTTCTTTATAACAACAAAATTTTGAGAGCCCCATTTTTTGTAGTGGTCCAATCACTGTAACAGATAAGGTCCATTAAGCAGACTAAAGTCTGCTAATGAGCATCTCTTCCCTTTGGTGGACCCCCGATTACCTTGAATATTCACAATGGCTAGATCAACAGCAACTGCACCTCTCCAAATGCATAAATTATTCATGCTACTTCAGAAGTGAAGCAAACTTTTAAAATTAAATTTGGATTTATACACCTCCAAAAGAATATCCAAAACAAAAAGAGACAAATAATGACTAGAGAAAGAACTGAGATCCAAGCTGTTATTGTGCACTGAGATGCTCTAATTACTGCCACAGGTCCTGCTGTGACGTTTTTCAAACTGATGTGCCTTTGATCACTTGATCATTGAGAAGTCCAATCACAGGTCCAAATCATTCTCTTGAAATAAAATGACAGGAATAATTTCAGCATGAGTCCTAAATATGGAATATTTGGATAACTCAGGAGTCATCTTCAGTCATGGACCTTCAGCTGCCAGTCATTAAAACAGATCTTTTAAAGAAACTGAGGCCACAAAATAAAACTGTAAGTCAGTGAAAGCTTTTATGGGGAAAATGAGAAAACACAGGCATACCTCAGAGATATTGCAAGTTCAGTTCCAGACCACCACAATAAAGTGAGTATCTCAAAAAAAGCAAGTCACATGAATATTTTGGTTTCCCAGTGCATATAAATGGTTACACTATACTGTAGTCTATTAAGAGTGCAATAGCACTATGTCTAAAAAATCAATGTCTATACCTTAATTTAAAAAACAAAATTGGTAGTTACAAAATAGTCATGGGGATGTAAAGTACAACATGGGGAATAAGAGGTCTGTCCAGAAGGTATCCAGTCATGTAAGATGAAAAAGAGACATTTTTTGAAGATACAAAATACAAGAAACACAGTCCCCTTCAAAGTAGGCACCTTGGGACCTCACACAGTTCTTCCAATTGCCATCAGCTGCCTTGTTGAATTTTCCTGAATGTCATGGATGGTCTGAAATCTCTTGCCTTTCAAAGGTGATTTTAGTTTTGAGAAAGGCCATAAGTCGCAGGTTGTAAATCTGGGCTGTAACACGGCTGAGTCACCCGGGTGATTTGATGTTTCACCAAAAAACTGCAGGAGACGTGATGCATGATTGGGCATGTTGTTATGATGAAACTGCCAATAACCAACTGCCCATAGCAGTGGCCTTCTGAATCATCTGAATAATTTCCACTGAGGAATGTTCAAGTTTAACGCCAAAATTTAACGCAGATTCATTGTTCTACTTGCTCTGTCATTTTGAATAAGACTGCCACATAGTACACATGCTCACTCAATGGCCTCTACTGCTCCCACTGATTAGTACAGTGAAGTCATCATTGTTCACACATATGCATTCTAGTCCACTCTCTTTGGCTGCCAGGTTACATCAATGTTGCATAAACCATTCTTGTTATATTAACAATGGTTGGACTTTTTCTGGACAGACCTCATATAGTCAATAATATTGTAATAACTATGTATGGTGCCAGCTGGGTACGGGAAATATCGTGAGAAACACTTTGTAAAGTATATGATTGTCTAACTACTATTCTGAACACATGAAACTAATACAAAATAATATTGAATTAAACAGTAACTGAAAATTAAAAAATTTTAAAACTGAATGAAAAAAAAATTGTTGCTAAAAAAATGCTAACCATCATCTGAGCCTGCTGGAAAAATGGCATCAATACAGCGGCTCAATGCAGGGTTGCCACAAAGCTCCAACTTGTAAAAAACGCAACAAACTGAAGCACAATAAAATGACGTATGCCTGTACACTTTAGACACCTGGCCTACTGGTTATCTAGTTTGATACCAGGATGAAGGTTCTTAGAAAATCTATGAATGGCCGATATACATATCCAGCAAATAGCCTCACAAGTCTACATGTTCTTAACCTCTGGCAGGAAATGAGAGTCCCTGACTGCATTGTCTTACAAGGGACTAAGACACGAAGAGCCTACAGTTCCGCCTTGCAGCGAGCAGAGCTGATATTTGCTCTCAGAGCTTGAAAAGTGGCAGCTACACTCTGAATAAGATCAGCCCACCTGGCTGCTGTGGCTCAGTGGATTCAGTGTCGGCCTGAGAGCCAAGTGTCGCTGGTTCGATTCCCAGTCAGGGCACATGACTAGGGTGCACATCAGGTCCCCAGTTGGGGGCGCAAGTGAGAGGGACCCACACAGTGATGTTTCTCTCCCTCTCTTTCTCCTTTCCCCTCTCTCTAAAAATAAATAAACAAACAAACAAACCAACAAATAAAAAAAATTTTTTTAAATGATCAGCCCATTTCTGGGCAGGCCTGGGCAGCTGAGGTGCCTGCTGAAAGATGTGCAATACTTTCTACAAAAACAAACTGAAGAAAAGAATAAACATACTTAAATATTTAAAATCCTAAACAATATAGTTATGAATAAACAATATATTAGAAAATTTCTACCAAATATGATAGATAAATATGTGTACATTCAAATTCATAATGTAAATAAACTCCTGAGAAAGTGAGCAAAGGATATGATGCAGAGTTTACAAGAGGTGGTGAAAATGTTAGATTGAACTGCCATTTTTTTAAATTATTGATTTTAGAGAGAGACATCCATGTGAGAAACATCGATGGATTGCCTCCTGACACGCCCCAATTAGGGACTGAACCCTCAACCCAAGTATATGTCCTGAGTAAGGATCGATTTCGCAATCACTTGGTATACCAGGCAACGCTCCAACCAACTGAAGCACCCTGCCAGGGAAAAACTATCATTTTTGCAGCTCAGAAAGGTTGAATGGTAGCAATTTCGCATGGTTCACAGTACTAAGGAATACTGGATTCAGGGGGCATTCAAGGGCCACCAAGAGGGTGTGCTGCTCAGCGAGCTGTGCATGGGAGTGAGTCAAGGGGTCTGACCAGAGCAATGACCCAGCCCAGTTACAAAAGGACCATGTGAAGGGAATCCCCAATGCCCCACAGCCTTGGAGACTACCTCAGGGTCACCAATCGATGCAACGGCACTGGGAGGGAGCAGCTCCTGGGACACCCTAAATGAAGGGAGGAGCTCCAGATCCCTGTACATAGGAAGTGCAGGAAGACCTAGGCCCTAAGACTGGAGGACATGAAACCAAACCCAGCACGGGGACAGTAGGGGTAGGAAACTTTTTACCTCCCCAGGCCAGAAGGGCAGTCCCAAATGACCCCAAGGGAATGGCTGGCCCAACCTTTAACAGCACAGTCATTTCTGTGATTTTCAAAGAAATCATACTACTGAAAAACTGATGCTGATTCTATTTTAATACTATGATTAGAAAAAAAGTCCCTTATCTTTGGAATCCGTTTCCTCATCTTTAAAATCAGAACACCAGTATTTGCATAGTATAATAGTAGTTTCATAATTAACATCTAAAAATATAAAAGGACACATTAAATAATTACCTATGGTAGACTATTTGAAAGACTTGAAATATGTGCATCTACACATCGTACCTTTTTCATACATGTAGCTTTTTGTGTATTTCCCCTCCATTCCTTTTTGCAGTAGTCCATGATATCCATTTCAGGAGCTACACTTAATCTAGGTTCTGTTAGAGTCAAACAAAAGGGGAGAGGAGGAAATAATGAAACAAGGCATAATCAGAACTGCTTTATGTGGGAATTACTTTCTTACTTTACTCCAAACAAACTCACTATTGCCTACCACCTGATCCAGACTACCACCCTTTTATTTCTAGATAACCACAGAAGTCTCCCAATGGGTCTCCCTTATCTCCACATGGCAACCAAACTGATGCATTTTAGCCTAGGTCAGACAACATCCATCACTCCTGGGTTCCAAGAGCTCCTGGGACTTCCCATCTCAGCTGGAGTAGAATCAATGTCCCTACTATCTACAATGGCCCCGTGCCCGGCCCCTCACGGCCTGTCTGGCCTCAGCTCCCACCACTCCCCCACCTGCAGCCTCCCCTGTACTCCTCCAACACACCTAGCTCTTCCCTAGGTACCTGCTCCCACACTCCACAGAGGTCTCTGCTGCTCACCTCTGACACCCCTATTTCATAATACCACACGCCTTCATGCTATATTCCTCTTACATTGTTTCGTTTTTCTTCTTGGCACTGATCAATACCCACCATATTTCTTTTTCTGTAACCCCTTGCCAGGCCTCACACCCACACACAAACGCAATAAAACATGAGCTCCTTGAGGACAGGGGCTTGTTTTGTTTCCTGGCTGTGTCCTCAGCACTTGCAACTGCTCAGACACAGGTGTCCAGAAATAGGATTTTGGTCAATTAAACATGAAACAGTCTGAGCTATAGGAAAATACATTTAAAAATTTTAATTAGTTTTTCCCATCTCTTATACAAAGAGTTAATACTTCTGTAACAAAACGTATATTAATTGTTTTTATTAATTTATATCCTGCCCCAATCTCCAAAGACCACAAGTTATTAATAAGCTAGAAACTAATGGGGCTCTCAACATTTGCTGAACAACAGACTTCATTTGACTCTAACACACCTCCCCAAAAGTAAAAACACAACTTAGGATCAGACAACTGATATAGTAAGAAAACGGCCTTTAGCTTTTCCTTGTAGTTTGGGGTTTGATTTTGTGGTCTACGCATATGCACGTACACACTTATGTCCATGTGTGTGTTTTAGGAAGAAAGGGAAGTAAATTCTCAGGCGTTTCTTGACTTCCTTTTTAAATTACTGAAGAAGTAAATGCTGTAAAGAAATCAGGTTAGAAACACAGAAGTGCCTCACAGCATATCCACTCCAGAGGAAGCTGTACATAAAAGAGAAATATTATATTCAGCCCAACTCAACAAATATTTACTGCGTGTTAATACACATCAAGCACTGAGCTAGGAATATGAAGGTAGTAAAGACCCAATTCTGTCCTGAATGGGTTTAAAGACGACTGAAGAAGAAAAGACAGCAGACACTCACAAGCCAGGGTGTGATGGGTGCTGAGATGATTGACTAAGAAGCACAAAAGAGGAGCCCCCAAGCCCTTCTTGCAGTTCAGGTAAATGAATTTTTTCAATGTAAAACATTAAAAACTGCCTATTTTTTAAAACCTCATGATGAATCCCTTCATAAAGAAAATAAACCTTGTATGGAAAAGGGGAAATAACACATATACAGACAATATAGATGCACTTATCTGTGGCATTAAGTCAGGATTGGCTTAAAAGTAAACCAGACCCCTGAACCACTATACAGAGACCACAAATGCCAATGCTACACAGCCAATCTTTAAATAAAGATGTATCATTACTGAAATTCAAGAAACATTTTTTGAGAGTCTGTTTAGTAGACAGAAGAGTTGTCTTGTATCTGCCTTTCCATTCACCTCCCTCCAAACCACGAGGAACTGCTAAGGTCAGTCAACGGCATTTACTGCCATGTTCTCCCACCAGGCAGAGCATGCTTCCTGCTCAGGAGGGGCCTCCCCGAAAGAAAGTCCACTCTTCCTGCTCTCCCAGCTCGCAGTCCTCATTCCTACACCAGCTAAGATAAGACCTGGCCTCAGGGCTGAGGGAGGAGACAGGGCGCCTCAGCCCGCAGGCAGCCAGCCCCAGGCAACAACCCTGTGCTGAGTCAGATGCAGGGGCAGTGTGGGTGTGGGAAGGGGGTACGCTCTGCATCGCTGCAGCATCAAAGAGTACTTTCCTCCCCATTCTACCACTCTTTTTTGAGAGGAGGGCTCCCACAGCCACTGCATGCCATCCTCTAGGCCAGGGCTGGAGGTGCAGGAGCAACTTAGAGTGTCCAACAGCTCCCTTCTTTGTTTAATTGCAAACTTATTATAAAATATCAGGGAAGAACATTTTTAATGAGAAAATGTTGGGGGTACTGGTGCTGAAAAACAGAGTGGTAACCAAGAGATGAAATAAACAAAAGGTCTGGTCCTCAACCATGTGGTGACAAAGACAAGGATCAGACCCTTTGAAGATGGGAAATTAAAGATGAACCCCTCCAGAAAGCTGAGACTCAACAATAAACCGTGAAAGAAGACCAGGTAAAACTGGGAGGAAAGGGCAAGAATTGCAAACCTTTTCTATCATAAGCCAAACAGAAAATAACCTAGGCTTTGGGGGGCCACAAAGTTTCTGTCACAAATACTGAACTTTACCATGCATGAAAGCCACCATGGACAATATGTAAACTAAGATCTAATAAAACTTTATTTACAAAACCAGGTGGCACATCAAATTTGGCTAGGAGCTGTACTATGCTGACCTCTGCAAAGTGAAAAAAACATTTTCATTACCAAAGAGAGAACTTAGGAAAACTTTTTCTCTTGACCTGGGCTCTAACAGGGAGAGCGGAAACCTCCCCTGAGAATTCATACCCACAGGCTGGCTCTCACACACGAACAGGGCGTGAATTCAGACTAGCCACAAAACCCTAAAAACACAAGTCCAGAAATTCACATAAAGTGGCCCAAGGGATGTGACCTCTGGGTGCATGGCAAATACAAGGCCAAATTCACTCGCACTCAAGCCAAGTTGCACAAACTACACAGATATGCAAGAGCTGAGCTTATAATCCAAACTTTGAAGAAACAAGAAATAAGCAAAAGATATTATAGCAATTGGCATAGACATGCCAGTATTTTCAGAAAATGGAATTAGCTGACCTGGACAAGTATGTTTAAAATGCTTAAAGAAATAAAAACATATTAAAAACATGAGCAAAAAACAAACTATCAAAAATGACCAGGAAAATTTGGGGAGGGGGGTACAGAACTTTTCCAGAAAAGAAAAATAGAACTGAATAAACTGTCCAGAATGCAACAAAGCCTACAAGATAAAAAATATACTCAAAAGCATATGTAACTGGAGCCTCAGGTGACTGAATGAGGGCTGGACAACATCTAATAAAGAAATTTTCAAATAAACACAGCTTTCCACCCACAGACCCATACAGAGGCACTTCCAAAGGATGTGATTTCAGGAAGGCAATGAATGAACCCAGAGGGCTGAGATGCAAGAATGAATATAAATGGGTCTGTTTTAATCTCAAACTAGTACTGGAAGTGACAAGGCCCACTGAAAAGCTAGATCGCCTGCATAGGGCTATTATGCAAGACAGAAAGGAATCACAACAGAGCCTTTGGAGTGAAAAACAAAGTGGGAGGTCTCTGCAAATGTAGCAGGAATATCCAACAGCCAGAGAAGACTTCCTCCTCAGGAATATGGCTAACAAGGACTCCACAACAGAACTGAATTTTGTGCAACCACAGCAATGGAAACCAAGCATCCTCTGACGTTTTACGGAGGACCAGAACAGTGCAGTGCAGGAACACACTTGACTGATCGTGACAAAGAACATTTCCTATGGCCACCAGTGAAGAGTTCTAACTTCTTGTTGATGAAGACTTGAAAATTATCAACAAAACCTCACTTTATATTATTCCTTCCTAATTATACGTATGGTAATACTTTTTGTTAACCATAATGTAAACAAAAGCTAGTTCTCAAAACGAACCAGTAGAACACACAAATTACAGTTAATAAGAGAGAAAAGGCCAACTTGTGCATCATCCATGCCGTGTCCCTACATTGAAGCATTCCCCATCCTGCTCCTGCACAAGCCTAGCCAGGGTAGCCGGAGAAGTAAGGAGGCACCTCACATAGAACCCTGCCAGCTGTGCCCACAGCGGAGGAGGCCAGGATGTACTGCCGCACCTCAGCAACGATGATGCATCAAAGGGCTCTGGTTGGGGTGAGAAGAGCAGGCGTGACTGAGCAGAAACGTGGACACAAAATCATGACTCGATGAGAGAGTTAGTGCTATCAATCCCATGACCATCCTTTCTTACAAGTCAATCAAATTCACATGGCTGTATGATGCAAAGACATGTTTCTCAATAAGTCCTCCCATTTGATGAAAACTGCACTGCAAATCCAGACTCTCCCTCCAGAAATGTAAGGAAATCAAGAACTGAGAGAGGGCAGTGTCAAGAGATTAAACAAATGAGCATAGATATGAATTGACATGAATGTAAAGATCACAGGGAAAATATTAATACTTTCATTAAAATGATAAAAACCTCAGGGAACAGTATTCACCAAACAGACTTGAGCAAAATGAATAATCACTTGCATTAAGGCTATTTGCATGTTTCCCAGGAAGTATATCTTAATATTTTATGAGAATGGATATACCGATTTAACAGCATTTTCTATTACAAACTGTAAGAACTCTAGAGGGGACTCCGGCCTAGACAGACACGCTGTGTCTCCCTCCACAACTAAGAAGGAATACAACTACCTCAAAACTAGAGACAACCAGAAGTTCCAGAAAATCGAGCTGTATGGAAGTCCAACAAACAAAGACATAAAGAAGAAATACTCAGCCAGACAGGTTGGAGTGGCAGAGCCAGGGCAGAGAGGATGCGGTGTGGTGGTGGTAGCAGCAGCAGCGGCGGCGGCAGCAGGCCGGCGGAAAGCGCAGTCACGTGTTTTAAAAAGTTGGGAGGGACACCTAGGTAGCACTCCCAGCACCAGACCAGACCATGCAGCTCATGGTCCCAGCGCCAGGGAAAATAAAGCCTCAGTGCTTCTGACTGTGCATACCAGTGGGGGTTGGGGAGGAGGAAGAAACTGCTGGTCTCTCAGAAGAGTCCACTTGTTTAAAGGGCCCCCACGGTCCTAGAAGGTCCATAGACCCATCCACTCTGGGAAGGATGGCCAGGGCAACAGCTAAAGAGGTGCTAGTCCCATTCAAGAGTGGGAGAAGTGCCTGGAAAAGGGGTGAGTGCTGAGCAAGTGGCATTGTTCCCTCTCAGACCCCTCCCCAACATACAGCACCACAATGTGGTGAAACAGGTGACCCTGTACTGATGAATCCCTAAGGCTCTACCTCTTACAACGTAACAGGAATGATAGCTCTACCTAAGACACAGAGGCAAACAAATACAGGAGCCTGTCAAGATGAGGAGACAGAGAAGTATGGCCCAAAAGGGGGAACAGATCAAGGTTCTAGTGGGAGACTAAGTGACGAGGAAACAGCCAACCTAACAGACTCAAGTCCCCAAAGCTAAAAAAAAAAATCCCAAGACTCCTCCTGCTCCCTGACCCCCACATTCAAGCAGCCACCACTGCTACTGACTAGGTACTTAAATAATAGCTTCCTAAAGGGTCTCTAGATGCAGAGTTCCAAACACTGGTGATAAAGATGCTCACAGGCTTGACAGATATGCTTAAGTAAGGCAAACGCATAAGGGAAGAAGTGAAGGCTATGCTAAGTGAAATGAAGGAAAATCCACATAAAACCAATGGTGAAGGGAAGGAAACCGGGGTTCAAATCAATGATTTGGAACATAAGAAAGAATAAAAACAGTCAACCAGTACAGAATGAGGAAACAAGAACTGAAAAAAATGAGAAGAGGCTTAGGAACCTCTGGGACAACTTTAAACGTGCCAACACCTGAACCATAGGGGTGCCAGAAGAAGAGGAAGAACAAAAAATTGAAAGCTTATGTGAGAAAATAATGAAGGAAAACTCCCCAAATTTGGTGAAGGAAATAGACATACAAGTCCAGGAAGCACAGAAAGTCCCAAACAAGCTAGACCCAAAAAGGACCACACCAAGACACATTATAATTAAAATGCCAAAGGTTAAAGAAAAACAGAAAATCTTAAAAGCAACAAAAGAACAGAGTTGCCTACAAAGGGGTGCCTATAAGGCTGTCAGCTGATTTCTCAAAAGAAATTTTTCAGGCAAGAAGGGGCTGGCAAGAAGTATTCAATGTGATGAAAAGCAAGGACTTACAACCAAGATTGCTCTATCCAGCAGAGCTATCATTTCGAATGGACGGGTAGATAAAGTGTTTCCCAGACAAGGTAAAGCTAAAGGAGTTCATCATCACCAAGCTATTATTACATGAAATGTCAAAGGAACTTAACTTAAGAAAAAGAAGATCAAAATTATGAACATAAAAATGACAACAAACTCACAGCTATCAACAACTGAATCTAAAAAATAAGAACAAAATCCAAATAAGCAAACCAGAATAGGAACAGAATCATAGGTATGGGGATCATTTGGAGGGTTATAAGCTGGGAGGGGGAAAGGGGAGAAATGGGGAAATGGTGCAGGGACTTAGAAGCATAATCAGTTGGTACAAAATAGATAGGGGGAAGCTAAGAATAATTATGAAAGGGCGAAGCCAAGGAACTTATATGCATGACCCATGGACATGAACTAAGGGGGAGTGGGATTGCTGGAGGGAAGAAGGGTACTGAGCAGAGGGGAGCAAAGGAAAAAAAAATTGGGACTACGGTAACAACATAATCAATAAAATATACTTAAAAAAAAGAACACTATAAATAAAATAATTCCAAACATACCTGGTAACCCTCTTTCATGTATAAGTAATTCTTTCTCCTTTTCTATTTCATCCGCAGCACGATACATGTCCTCCTCGCTGAAATCATACCAAACAAGACATTTCAAAAATGTGTTGCACTGACATTTTCCCTCTTATCACAATATGCAGGTGCTTAAAAAACTGACGACACACTTCAAGTTTAATTTTTTTCATATTACATCATGACAATCTGATAAAATATAGGTCCTGCATCTTAGATGCTCATCTTAGATTCCACTTCAGAGCGTCTTACTTTAAATAAGACCTTTTACATCACTCCATTTGCTAGCTGGCTCTGAGGTCATTTTAATTGTAATATCTATGAATGCCTCATTTATATATGTAAGCATCTTAGCATGTCTTATCAATGAAGCACTGTCATGATTCTATCAAGTTTCAAGAACAGATATAGTGCTATTAAAAGTATTAATACAGGAATGCAGACCAATGGTCCACTTTAATGCCTGAAGCAACTTTTACAATAGCTGCTCTAATAACAATAGGTAAGCATCAATTATTACAAGTCCCCAAAGCTAAAAAAAAAAAAAAAAAAAAAAATCCCAAGACTCCTCCTGCTCCCTGACCCCCACATTCAAGCAGCCACTGATGTCTGCTGAGCACATCCCTACCGTCCCACATACTTTTACTGCTACCACTGCTACTGACTAGGCACTTAAATAATAGCTTCCTAAAGGGTCTCCCGTCTCACTTAGTGAACTAACAAGAACCTATTAAGTACCAGAAAGGGAGAAAACTACACTGGGTGCTAGATAAGCATGAAGAACAGGACTTCTGGTTTTAGGATGCCTTCTCTCCCCTCAACATACACCGCAACATGACGATAATGGGAAACAAAAACACTGTCTTTGCTGAAACCACAACACATGTGAAAGTCCAAAATTGGACAAAGGAGTAGTAAGTAAATGACGGAGGACGGGGAAGCCTCACTGCCTAGAGAAAGGCATCTGCTGAAGGGAAGACCTGTAAGTCCTGCAGATCCGCAGAAAGGCTTAGGAAGTGGAGGTGCCAATTACTGCCGAAGGTATGGGAGACATCAGAGCTGAAAACAAGGAAACTGGCTGATGTAAACACAGGAGTACAGAAATCCCTCTCTATATCACAGTTCACTTATCGCGGCCTTACTGTATCGCAGGATTTGTTAAAATATTATACTTAATTATTTATCGCAGATTTTTTGCTATATCACGAGATTTTGCGGTACTCTATACATATGTTGTTAAAGTTACGTAGGTTTAAGAGTGTAGAATATGTTTAAGAACATAAGTAGTGTTTATAAAAGTGTGAAAAAGGTTAATAAGGGAGTGGGAAAGGTTATAAGGGACTGGGAATGGTTTATAAGTGTGTGGGAAGGGTTTCTAAAGCCTTAAAACATATATAAATACTAAAATAAATGTAAGGTTCCTACTTCTCAGATTTTCATCTATCACGGGGGGGTTCTAGAATGTAATTCCCATGATAAGTGAGAAAATACTGTAATCAGATCCTCAATCCCTTACACTCCCTCCCAATGACAGCACACCCCCATCCTTACACAAGACGGGGCTCCAGGCACAACGGAGCACAGGAAGGAGTTAATAAGATCAATAAACAAAAAGGAATTAAATGAATGACTGAAATACACTCATCCCCAATTCCCTTAGCTCCTCCCAACCCCACTCCATTCCTTGTCTATGGCCTAGTACAGCTGGGGAAGAGAGGAAGGGGTGAGAGACAGATAAAAAAGGGGAGCTGAGAGAGGTGGGGAATCTAACATACCTGCCTCTCCCCACCCCACTGAAACCCTTCAATGCCTCCCAAATGAGCAAGAAAGTCTAAACTGTAGACCTAATCCACCAGTCTAGCTAGTATTCCATGACTTCCCTACACATGCCCGCACAAGTCCAAGGCTTCACAGCCCTGAGCTTCCAGACCTGTAATTGGCTCTGCCTATTCCCTCTGCCTGAGGGGCACAGGGCCTGACACGTCAGGACACGAGCTATGTGGTGACCCTGCTGTAGAGTGCCATGGCTGGAGCGCGAACCGCAGGATAGGTCAGGGTTTACTCACACCTCACTCCAGCCCTCATTAGCTGTATGTATGACCATGAGCTAACGTAACTACACCTCTCAGCACCTATACTTAACCACTGTAGAGGACAGTAAGGGTACCCACCTCAAAAGACCGCGGTGAGAAGAGACATATGTAAAATACGTAGCACTCAAAAAAGTTAGCTCTTCCTATGAATTCTCATACAATACCCACAGGTGCAAAATATTAATAAACCATTTGCCCAATGATAATTTCTTATCCCTCTTTTCTCTCTAAAATAAAGGTAATGGTGTATGTGTGCCTACTTTTTTAATGTTCTGGGGTTGAGGGGTCATATTAGGGAAAAGGTACTTTCCATGTACTCTGGCTCCAGTCAGGTTTCAAGTAAAAGGTGTGAGGTCACCCATGGAGCCAGTGCCAGAGCTCAAAGCAAACAGAAACCAGATTCGCAGACTATACATCAAACACCTAAAATAAAAAGTGACTAAATGTGTTAGTTGTTCGTTTGCTAATTTAATGACATCTTTCAGCCACCCTCCTAGCTTTATCAAATATGAGAGAAATTCTTATCCTATAAAACAGACATTCAAGTGAGTCACTTCAAAATATTATTAGAAACATGTCTTTGGGCAAATACTTCCCTACTCTAAGTCTCAGTTTGCTCATCTTCAAAATGGAAGACTGAACAAGGTCTATATGGTCTATATCGGTGATTCTCAAAATCTTATGGCGCACATAAACTATTAACTAAAAATCTGTGGCACACCAAAAAATATATTTTTTGCTGATCTGACAAAAAATAGACATAATTTTGATTCATTCACACTGGACAGCTATTATTATGTTAGCTGTTGTCTTTTTTTTTTTTTTTTTAATAATCTAAGGGGAAGAGGTCAGTGCCCCTGACTAAATAGTCAGGTATTGAGTGTTTTAAAATTCTTGTGACACACTGGTTGAAAATCGCTGATTACATGATTCCTCTTCCAGTTCTTACTTCTAAAAGAATAGGAGTCTATTTGTCATTAAACATTCTACCTCAGGTGAATTCTGTGGCTATACTGCATGCACAAAATAATCAGTGCAATCGTAACACCAGTGCCCAGATGGAGTTCTCTAAACAAACATTTCTCAGTACAGCCACAAATATAAATTCCCACAAAGGCCAACAGGAGAGGAACGGAAAGAAATCAAAGGGAAGACAGAAACAGAAAGTGAGATTACCAGCAATTTAAAAAGCAGCGTTCATGATATACAAAAGAAGCAAAGCAGAAATTGGTGATTGGGTCCCAGAGTATATTAGATTACTTTAGCCACAACTAGATTTCATTCAGATCTTGTGCACAAATGTTTGCTAACTTCCAAGGCCACCAAAAAAAATTGTACTACGGCCTTTAAAGTCCACCTAAAGAATTATTCTAAAGCTGTCTTCCCTTGGAGAGAAAATAAATTTTAAGTTTTAGCAATAAAGCTGAAATCAATATGGTCAGAAAAGGAGACAGTTTACAGACAAAATGAGATAGTCATCCAACAGAAAACCAACTGGAAAGAAAAAGAGAGATGTGTGAGAGCAAGAAAAACTAATTTTATTTAAGAAAATATGTCACTCAATAAACTTTTGCTTTAACTTTTCATTTTTTTAACCCTCACCCAAGGATGTATTTATTGATTTTTTTGAGAGAGAGAGAGAGAGAGAGAAACATCAATCAGTTGCCTCTTGCAAGTGCCCTGACCAGGGATCGAACCTGAAATCTAGGTATGTGCTCTGACCTCAGATTAAGCCCACAACTTTTCGGTGTATGGAACAATGCTCCAACCAACTGAGCCACCCAGCCAAGTCTGCTTTAACTTTTTTAAGCATCAAAATATTAAAGCTGAAAAAACAACAAAATAAAATTATATTTAAAACTGTGAATCTGAAATAGCTACAGGTTTGAATTTTTGTTATGGGGAAGGAAAACAGTGAAACAATGATGGGAAAGGGATATTAGATGATAAGATAAAACATTACGGTTTCAGATGTTTGGCACTCTCTCGTAAGTGCCAAGTTGGGTGGGGGTAGGGAAAGCCCATCATTTGGCACAAAAGAGGTCACTGAAGCCCATAGATTTAAATTATCACCACAGCCAAGTTTTCTCCTAGAAAACATACAGATACCCAGAAAAGTAGCAGAGAAAGTAAGACAAAGTCATAAATATGACTTGATTTCTTGGGGACCATGTCATGGGAATCATACTCAATTAATTATACTGTCAGATTAAATTTTAAAACCAAAATGTTAGAAACCCTCCTTAGAAAATTATTAGTTTAGCAACATAATGTTATGTTAAAGTGTGTATATTCAGGATCCCATTTTCTCTTACGCTAGAGGTAGCATATTTTATTCTTAATATTAAGGCAATACATATCACTCAGTAAATAACAGGACACTGCATTATTTTTTATTTTTAATTGATTTGAGAAAGAGAAAGAAACACTGTTGTTCCACTTATTTATGCATTCATGGGTTGCTTCTTGTATGTGCCCTGACCAGAGCTCGAACCTCCAACTTTGGCATATTGGGACAACGCTCTAATCAATTAAGCTACTCGACCAAGGCAATGTTACATTTTAAATTATAACCTTCCTCTTGCTCTATTCAAAGACCTGCATAATAGTAAATTGTTGAAAACTTAATTTAAAAGTGCTTTCTACATATAGACAAAACTACACTATAAGCTAAAAACATAGAGCTCACTGAAGAAGACATTTCTGTGAAGCCAATTTTTCAATTTGATACAAGATGTAATGTGAAAAAAAGTCAATGCTGCAAAGCTAACAAGACAGCATTTTAATCACTCACCATTATGAACATTTGCACCAACTTCCCTTTACTTGTCTAAAAAAAATTAAAGTGCATATGACTTTGTTCAGTTCTTTGGACTTGAACACTGCAGTTCATGCTTAACTTGGCGCTGTCCTACGAGATTAATGGCCCAGGCAGTGTTGATGAGACAGTGTCAACCACTGTGACACCGATGTACCTTCCCACACAGGAAAAGCAAAGACCACTCAACCCAGCCTTTCTCCACCGCTTACCGGTTCTAGAGACGGTTGAACAACACATCAAGTGCAGGAAAGTACCAGCACCCAGGCCAAAATTCCACCTCCCTTCTGCAACTGGACTTTCCATGACTGGCTCATCCTACTCCACGTGACTTCCAGAGGTTTGCGGGACAACCCAGAACCCTCAACAGTGAAGTTTCTGAGACATCCAAGCTCTAACCCCTGAAGCAGGCTCTACATCCAAGCTGGGGTAGGAGCTGGAGGGAGTAGCTGTTACTCCATCAAACATAGATCCCAGGAGCTCCTGAAGTGTGAGGTGGGTGGAAAAACACACTGGCACAATAGTGTATTTAGCAACACCCAAGAACAATGGTCTAACAATTTGTTTTTCACAGACCTTTTGAGAATCCACAGCTTTCATCAGAACCTTGGCCCAGAAACACATAAGTACACATAAAATTTTGCCTTCAATTTCAGACATGCTCCCCCTACCCACCCACAGTCAGCCTATAGACCTGATTCAAACCCTGTGCACCATCAGGCAGACAAGAGTAGTTTCACTTCTCAGTATCCTAAGCATGTCTGGACTGGCTACCAATCGTGTCTCAGGACCATCTCCGTCCTCAAGGTCTATAGTATGGATTAGCTTAGCTAAGAGCAAGAAGTGGACATAGCATTAGTTTCAAATGTAGGAGTGGGGTGAGCAGGGGATAAAGTGTAAAAGACCTGCTGATATAAGCAATGAGGAAGCTACAAAAAAGTCAACCAAATCTGGTCTGACCTAAGACATCTTTAAATGGGACCCTAGGTTAACTTGTGAGCCATCCTCGGGGCTTGTGGGCAGGGGTTGGGAGGGCTGCCAGTTAACCGCAGCTCTCAAATGTGCTAAGAAGTAAAGAAAGGAAAGAAGGAAGGGGTAGAGGGATGGAGGGAAGATACAGAAAGTAGCTTATCCATGTGGTTTTTAAGTCATTTTTCTCCCTTGTGAAATAGTGAGCTTGGTCCAAAGCAGCGATATTCAGCCTCTTTCTTCTCATGGCACAGGTGACCTAATTACTAAAATTCTGCGGCACACCAAAAAATATATTTTTTGCTGATCTGACCAAAAAATAGGTATAACTTTGATTCAGTCACACTGGATGGCTTTTGTGTTGGCTGTTATTTTTTTTTTATTATTTGGCAATTGAAGAGGAAAGAGATTGGTGCCCCTAAGTAGTCAGTTATTGCTTGTTTATGTTTTTTGTTGTTGTTTTTAATCCTCACCTAAAGATATTTTTTATTACTGATTTTAGAGAGAAAGGAAGGCAGGAAGGGAGAAAAAGGGAGAGGGAGGTGGGGAGGGAGAGAGAGAGAAAAACATCGATGGATTTCCTCCTGCATGCACCCAGACTAGGGATCAAACCCCCAGCCTAGGTATGTGCCCTGACCAGGAATCAAACCCGAAACCTTCTGGTGTACCGGACGATGTTCAAACCAACTGAGCCACCCAGCCAGGGCAGGTATTACATGTTATAAGACTTCTTGCAGCACACTGGTTGAAAATCACTAGCCTAAAGGAATCCATATCTTACAGTACCGCCTAGGAAATGATCCATCCCTTCCCATACCCATCACTGCACCCTTCAAAGAGTCACAGCCCAAACGGTCAATGTCTATAAAGTCGGGCTATGGTTTGTACTCGTAATTACCAAATGTGTTAAAAATGACTGCAGAGTATCTCATCTGCAGGTTAATGGTGTTTCATATATCCAGGTGCAAATATTTTACTCCATTCCTCTGCGGGGCAAACCCAATTCTGGGGGTGAGAAGAACAGACTTGGCTCCAATGACAGAAAAACACAGTTTAAAAATAATTTTAGGGTGTAACTCAGGCATTACACTATTTATTTAAATCTACACCCAACTATTAGGCTGCATTTTTCAACACGTAAGAACTGATGTGCACAGGTTATAATGCAAGTTATAGCTATAAAATAAGCAGTTTATATGATGCAGTACAGTTTCTCCAGCCCTTAAGAAAATATCACAGTGACGAGAAATAGCCTTATTGCCCAAATAATAGGCAAGGAGGCTCAAAATGTAAGATGTGAGGTTCAGAATTTGTTGACACCTGCAGTAACCTTTACCTCCTTTCCCTTATATGAGAGTTAATGGAGAATAAGATCATCAGAGACAACAAAAGCAGGGAAGAAATTAAGCTCTAAATAAACTGCAAACTGAAACATCTATTCCAGGAAACAAAAATCTTTAAGTTTGCTGTCACAAATCATGTCCCTCTGCCTGCTTTGCTGAGGAAGCCAGAAAGAGATAGAAGGAGGTTCCCACCCAAGCATCAGGGAACTTGGCCCTGAAACCTACTCCATGTGTCTCCCTGGTCAAACTGTACCTATCCACCTGCCAATTCAGTTTTGTGATGTGTAAAATGACAAATCTAGGCCGGTTTTTTAGATTCTTTTAGGCTCTAAGTCTATATAATTGTACCGATGGTAGCCAGAAGAGGCCACAAAACCCTTACATCAGGAAGGAATGCTCCTTCCGCACCATGACCCATTCCCCCAGGTGCTCAAACTCTGGAAACCTCGCCCAGCAGGAAAAGTTGCCGAACAACTATTCCTACTTTGAGAAACATTACCCGGCTTCATAGTTTCTGCATCACCCGAGGGGCATGAAACTCTGCTCAGGTGGAGGCTGAGCAGTAACATCCCAGGGCCAGGGCCCTCGGGTGGGGGTAGAAGTGAAGTAAGAGCAGTTAGGCCCTGGCTTGGGCGGTGCAGGGGGAGGGGAAGAGGCAGAAGGTGCTCCCCCTACTGTACAGGCTGCAGTCTGAGGTAAGTCTCCAACTTGGGGAGCAAAACTGGAGCCACAGGTCATACCAGCTCATACATGGGCCTGCTCAGTGGTTTCAATTAAAATATAAAATAAATTGCTACTATTTAAAAATTTGGACATTCCATACAAAAGTCAAGATAGCTGGATTTTTTTTAAATACAGAAAAGCCAGCTACTAGAGGATGAAACTTAGCAGGCCTAACCTGAACAGAGATGCGCCCTGCTTTCCAGGAACATCCATCCAACTTGACTCAGGTTACCTGCCTCACTCCTGGGGGCAGGATTTGAGACCCTCTACTCTAAATACTTCCCAGTGGCCATTAAGTGTGGATAATTACATCCCTTTGGGTGCTCAATAAGAAAATGTTGTAGCCCATAGTAAAGAAGCACACAAAGGAGTTATAATAGACTCTGCCTAGCAGATGTGCAAAGGACCCCTTTTAAAGAAATATAAAGCTAAAAAAAAAGAATATTTAAACACACCTTACAATTCAACTTTCCAGCCAATTAAGCTATCTATCAAAGTGGTTATCTGAGTGCTTTCCTCAATTTTGAAACTCAAAGGCATTTGTATGTGCTTAGCACTTGGAAAGTGTAGCAGTTTCAGCCTTCAAGTTTATATTCCGCTTCCACACCCACCCGCTTGCAGAAACTCTAAAGGCTTCCGATCTCTGCCGCCTTCTTCACAGTTCTGTAAGGAACTGATCTAACCAGCATGGCCTTCCGTATTTAACAATAAAGGGGGAGACAGGGTATCTGGTTAAGCCGTTAACAAGCAAAACAGAATTGGGTCAGACTCCGTCCAAAATCTATCCAACAGGCGGGACGCTCAGCAAGCAGCGACTTGCCTTCCAAAAACACACGTGTCGCGTGGCTCAATTTTCCAACCTCATTGAAGGGAAAAGCCACTGGACGTTAGTTGTAATACGTTTCTCGGGTTTGCTTCCCAAGTTTCCGGAGCTTTCATTAACTTTAAAGCTATAAAATAGCCCAGAAAGTGGGGAAGAGGTACTAGGTGACCATAACTGTGAGAGGGACCCTCGGGAAAAACAGCTGTACTTGGGCACTGGACACAAGCGTCTTTAAACTCCTCTGTATCACCGACTACCTTACTTAGAATCGAGGGTACAAAGGACCCTCAGCGGCCACTCCCTAGCCCACCCCATGCCTACGCTTCCAGAGGGGACCGAGTCTGGCGCCCTCTGCCACCCCCGCAGCGCTCCGCAACTCACTGCTCCACCTGGCCCCGCACCGCAGCTCTGGCGAGGCCCGGAGACGCGGCCCCCGCCTCCCGTGCCGCCTTCTCGGCACAGCTTGCGCCTGGCCACGCTCCAGGCTGAGGCATGGTCCCCCGACTCATGGGGCCGCCCGCGACGGCAGGTCAGCACCTCCGAGCGATCCACGGTCCCTCCTATCAGGGCGCGCGGCCGTGGCAGCCGCCGCCGGCCCGCCACCGGCTTCCGAGAGTGCACGGAGCGCTTCCGTGCGCGTCACGGCTGCCCGCCCCGCAACCTTTGACCCTCACCAAGGGGGCGTGGCCGGCGAGGGCGGGGTGATCTGGGACAGAGCTTGCTCTTGCGCCTGCGCCGACTGAGCTGTGGCAGTAAAGACGTCTGGCGCGCCTAGGTCAGTGTGCATGGTCCGCGCCCCTGAGCTATCATTTTGCTCTGTGTTCGCGGTCTTCGCTCCTGAATGTCCTCAACGTTGCGGGCATCCTGGAGTGTTAGAGGACAGAAAGGACTGGATCTGCGGCGGGATGCGTGAAGGGTACTAACGTGTTTGGCCACCATGCAGTGTCACTGGGCTTCTGAGTGCCCCTCAACGCCGACCTGGGTTTCCTCAACTATAAAGAGAGGAATGTGGGCAGATGGAGTGATGCTGCGCTGGCCTGGCTCTCCCTGTCATGACCCGCCTCTCCCCTCCCCTACCCAAGCAAGCCCGGAGGGCTTTGGCCTTTGGTGGGGCGTCAGGCTTGCTGTCCTTGGGCTGGGAGCTTTGGTTCCGCCCCTCCATGAGGGCGGGAAGGGCAGACCTGTTCCACGGGTCTGGAGCAAACACAGCAGGGTGTGTTCTTGACTGTACTCTTTCAAATGGAAGTTTTGATTTAAGAGGAACAAGAGCAAAGGAAAAATATTAACAGACTTCGAAGATCCGAAAGTGAAGTGTTTCATCTCTGGGAAGGGACTAGAGAGGCAGCCTCTAAAGATGAGTGTAAGGGCCCTCACCAAGCAAGCAGTGCAGGACCAGGGTATAGAAGGAGGGAAGGGCATGACAATTGAGAAACCTGCAGGTATTCAAGGCATAACGGGTAGGGCCCAGGGGATTTTATTGGAAGATGAAACTGGAAGAAGGATATTAGAGACCAGAACATGAAAAGCCACCTTAGGCTAACTAGGGAGCTTGTGTTTGATATCATTTTGGAAGATCACTTTGCAATTAGAGAAAAGATTGGAAAAAGGCAAGACTGGGCGAGCAGCTTAGGAAGACTAAGTGGTAGTGGGCACCAAAGGGAGAAGCTGGATGGAAAGAGTATTTGCGTTTTGAGGCAAAGAACTTTGGGTGTTTTTACCTTTAATTTTACTTGAAACAGTAATAAATGCCCGTGCTTAAAAAATCAGAGCAAAGGAAAGAACATATGAATGATATTTCTTATGGATATTAAAGGTATGGGATTATATTGGGTTGAATAGTGTCCCGCAAAAGTCATAGCCACCTGAAACCTCAATGTGACCTTGTTTGGAAATAGGGTCTTTGCAAATTTAATTCATTAAGATGATGTAATGCTGGATTGGTCTGGGCCCTAAATCTAATGACTGGTGTCATGTCTGGAGAGATATATAGACCCAGAGGGAATGATAGAAGCAGAGATTGGAGTGAGGTAGCTACAAGCCAAGAAATACTGTTACAGAACCCCTGGGCTGCTCCAATTGAAAACAAACCCGCGGGCTCTTTAGTTAGGGGCCCGATTGCCCAACGCCAGAATTATAACTCTCAATACCAGAGTTTAGTGAAAAGAAAAAGAATTGTTTATTTAACAGTTATATAGATTTAGTTATTTGCGGATTTCTGTTGTTAAGTCTTATATTCTTTAAAACACCCATAAACACATATCCTTGCCTCCCCCTACCAAACCAGGCTAGTTTTAGAAAAGTCAGAGAAACCCTTTCCCTACTTTCCCAACACAGTTCAGCTTTACCAGTAGCTGCCAATCATTGAATCCTGATTGGGGAGACCTCGTCTGTGTTATCGGGTCCAGCAGCTTTTAATCCAGAACCTCGTGGATTCTCAGCCTCCTTGTAAACTGCAGTTAGTCCTTTTGTAATCCACATGGTCAGTCTGTTCCTTTTCAAAGCAGCAAGGTATGTCCCTTCCTTAAAACTGCATTGTCAGTCCCAGTTAAAATCACATGTCAGCCTCAGCCTCAGTCAAATCTGCACAGTCAGCCTCAGCCTTAGTCCAGTCCGCACAGTCAGCCTGGCTAAAATGTCTGCCACTTATTTTTAAATCCCTGACTGGGTCCTCTGATGCAGTGGGTGCGGTAACCAGTTCTGACCATTCACAGAACCTCACGCAGTCGATCGGCAGCCGTCCGTCTCGAGAGACGATGGTGTAGCTTCTTAAGAGTCTATCTGCACCGCCGAGAATGGCTGTGCAGTCCGACTCGGGAGTGACACGGTATCTGTCTCCTCCCGTGTTGAATCGACATCTTGCGATGACGCTGGAGTGTCCTCTCCAGTGAAGCTGAAGCTACAGAGCCTGGGCAGGGTGATATGGAGGGTCTGCTGTTGCCCATGCAGCACACCCCCCCTCTCTTCGCAGCTGAAGGGTCCAAGGGAAAGACGGAGTCTATACAGCTTGGCTTCAGGTGCGCCGCAGGAGTTGCCGGTGTTGACTACAACGTCAAACCACCTTAGGGACTCCGGCTCCGGATTTTCTGTCGGGGTTTACTCCCTTAGCCTTTCCCCTGAAGAGGTATGCCGCAAGGCAGCGGAGGTTTTTTAGAGTCAGAGTTTTCCTTCTCTGATGTGCCCTGACTGGAAGATCGAACCAGCGACACTTAGCTCGCAGGCCGAAGCTCAATCCACTCACGCAGTATCTGTGTACTTTCTGCATACCTTCCCCTGGTCCAAGACCCCTCCCATCTACCTGAGGCTTTGGATGCATTAAAGCCATTTTGCATAAAAAAGACACTAGCCACCAGCCTCAGGCACGTGGAGGCATTCTAAAAGCTGCTTCCTTCTCCCCATCCCCCAGCCGCAAACTCTGGGGATTTTTGGACTCCCCTGTTTCTGTAACAATACCAGGAGCCAGTAGAAGCTAGGAAAAGGCAAGGAAAGTTTATTCCAAAGAGCCTTTAAGTTTATTTCAATGAAACACAGCCCTGCTGATAACTTGATTTCAGATATCTAGTCTCCAGAACTGAAAGAGTAAATTTCTGTTGTACTAAGCCACTCAGTTTGTAGTACTTTGCGATAGCTATCCTAGTAAACTAATATAGGGATCAAGATGAAGAATTATAAAGTGCTATTAGGCTGAATTTATAACTCCTCTCATCCAGCCAAGAGTGTCTACACTACATAAAGTGTCAGATTTGCCTACAATCGTGTAGAGGAAACTATCCAGAGTCCTAGGGACATTGAAATATTAGAGTGTATTTTTTATATAAGACCTGTTCAACCACCCCAGGAGCATTCAGAGGACACTACCTTTCACCATGACTGTGAGAAATAAATTTGTGAGGGGAGCCCCAGCATTCTTAATGAAAAATGCAATTGCTCTTCTTTGGAGTCAGATATATCTTAAAGTGGAAACTGCTACCATCAAACTGGGATTCCTAAAAGCAGTGTGGATTATGGGATCCCAGGTTGGCATGAGCCAAGGGTGGTACTTAATTGCCAAAAACTAGGTGGGCATGTTTACTGTAATGGACAGCTGAACTAAAGCAGTAATCAGAAATGTCTGACTTGCAGTTTCTAGACTTGAGTCAGTTTGTATGCCCAGAACTCTTTGAATGAAGGGGAGGCATGTCCTCTTGAGGAAGTACCTTGTTACATTTCAAAAAATGTATATTGCTATTCTTTTCTTCAGAGGGTTCTGTGGCCATTTACCAGGATAAACGTGCATTGGGGGGAAAGAACCAGTCAGACTTTGGAGGGATTAGTAACAGTGGCTCTAATCTGACACTAATTCATGGAAACCCTAAACATCATTGTGTCTGCCTAGCAGAGTAGGGGCTTAGGGAGGTCAAGAGCTCAATGAGGGTTTAGCTCCAGTTCATCTCACATTGGCCCCAGCGGGTGTCTGAACACATCCTGTGGTTATTTCCCCAGCCCCAGAATGCGTGATTAAAATAGACAGGCTCAGCAACTAGCAGAATCTCCACATTGGTTCCCTAACATGTAAAGTGAAGGCTGTTATGGTAGGAAAGGCTGAATGCAAGTCACAAGAACTGTTTCTACATATAAAAATAAAGTTAAAGCAATACCACATTGTTGGAGGAATTATAAAGATCAGTGTCACAATCAAGGACTTGAAAGTAGCAGAGGTTGTGCTACCCACCACACCCTTTTTCAGCTCCCCTATTTGGCATGTTCAGAAGACAGCTGGGTCTTTGATAATGACAGTGGATTTCTGTAAATCTCACTATGTGGTGATTCCAGTTGTACTGCTTTTCCAGATGTGGTTTCATTGCTTGAGCAAATCAACGCATTTCCTAGTAACTGGTACACAGCTGTTAATCTGGCAAATGCTTTTTCCTCTCTACTTGTTGAAAAAGACTGCCAGAAGGAATTTAATTCAACTGGCAAGGCCAGCAGCACATTCTCACTGTTCAAACACAGTATAAGAGCAACTCTTCAGTCCTATATCATGATTTAGTCTACAGGGATCTTCATCCCTTTCCTCTTTCCCTTCCACAGACAATCAGATTGATGATGATATGCTGATTTGTCCTAGTAGATAGGAAGTAGAAACTACACACATTGGTAAACTATTTACATACCAGAAGATCGGAAAAAATCCCCTAAAACTCAAGTGCCTTCTAACTCAGTGGAATTACAAGGGGTCCAATGGTGTGAGGCATATCAAGGAAAAAATAAGTTGTTCCATCTGGCCCCTCCTACTACTTAAAAAGAAGCACAACAGCTAATGAGAAGAGAAAGCTGCAACAGCTCCAAGTTGTTCTGCCACTTGAGTCACATAATCCTGCAGATTTAATGGTGCTTGAAATGTCAGTGGCACAAAGAGCTGGTATTTGTCGTCTTTGGCAAGCACCTTTAAATGAATCACAATGCAAGCCCTTAGGATTTTGGAGCAAAGCCCTGCCAGTGTCTGTGGATAACTCCTCTACTTTTGAGCAACAGCTTTTGGCTTGCAACTGGACCTCAGTAGACACTGCATGCTTATCCAGGAGCCACCATCTTACCATGTGACCTGAGCTCAGTGAAAAATCAGGTTAGTAGATTGTAACCTTGATATGATCTGATGAAAATGGCACTGCCCTTCTGTGATCTTCCCAAAAACCATAACCCTAGTATAATTATGAAAAAAACATCTGACAAATTACACATTCCCTTAGAGAGGCATCCTAAAAAATACTTGCCTAGCACTCTTCACAACTGTGAAGGTCATCAAAAACAAAAAAATTCTGAGAAACTACCACTGTCAAGAGGAGCCTAAGGAGATGTGACAACTAAATGTATTGTGATGTCCTGGATGGGATCCTGGAACAGAAAAAGACATTAGGTTAAAAGAAATCTGAATAAACTAGTGACTTAAGTTAATAATAATGTGTCAATATTGGCTATTAAGTGCAATAAATGCACCATGTTAATGTAAGATGTTAATAATAGAGTAAACTGGTTTCAGGGTACATAGGAACTCTGTACTATTTCCTGCATTTTTCTGTAAATCTAAAACTATTAAAAAAATAAAACTTATTAGGAACAGATCAAACTCAAATGGCCATCGGTACATTGTTAAAACAAGACTTTCCAAAATAATGAGTATCTAGTTATATTGTTCTCATTTTGAACCTCCATAGAAAGTTTTAAATTTAAATGTTATTTCATCTTTAATCTTTAAAAAATTTCTTTTGTGTATATGTTTTACTGCATACATAATACAGTAGTCCCTCTCTATATCGCGGTTCACTTATTGTGGCCTTACTGTATCGCGGGATTTTTTAAAATATTATATTTAATTATTTATCGCCGATATTTTGCTATATCATAGGATTTTGCAGTACTGTATAGGTATGTTGTTAAAGTTACGTAGGTTTAAGAGTTACGCAGAACATGTTTAAGAACATAAGTAGTGTTTATAAAAGTGTGGAAAAGGTTAATAAGGGAGTGGAAAGGTTAATAAGGGACTGGGAACAGTTTATAAGTGTGTGGGAAGGGTTTATAAAGCCTTAAATTATATATAGTTACTAAAATAAATGTAAGGTTCCTACTTCATGGATTCTCACCTATCACAGGGGGTTCTAGGACATAATACCCGTGATAAGTGAGAGAATACTGTACATAAATACACAGGTACATGTGTGCATTAATATATATGTATATCGGGATATACTAAAAATTTTTATTAATATTACAAAAATAAATTATTAGAGAGCAAGTATAGTAAACTAAATAAGTCAAAAAATAAATTAGAGTTTCTTAAATTGTAAGAAGCCCATGAACTGTAATATAATTACAACAAATAGCCTATTCTTATGTCAAGATGAATAAATAATAACAAGAAACCTATATGCTAAAGTAAAAGCTTATATAATAGCATTGCTAGAGATGATTCCATTTAGTTTCCAGCTTCTTCTTAGTATTAAATATTCATAAATTAGATAACTAAGAGCTATCTTATGTTATAATTTGTAAGTCTTTAGACTTGTTAACTTATATTTTGAATCATCTCAAATTAATATAGCTTCTTCAGTGGCCTTACATAGAATAGATAATTCTTGAAAGACTCTGAGTTCCTCTTCTTCGAATACTCTAGCCTTTACTTGCAATAACTATTCATGAAGAACACTGCTGAGCCATTAGTGTTTGTTTTGTTTGTTTGCTTTTCTTTTACAATTTTAATTAATTATTTGTTTATTTATTTATTTTTAGGGAAAGGAGAAAGAGAGGGAGAGAAACATCACTGTGTGGTTGCTTCTCATGTGCCCCCAACTGGGGACCTGACGTGCAACCTAGTCATGTGCCGTGGCTGGGAATCGAACCAGCGACACTTGGTTCTCAGGCCGATGCTCAATCCGCTGAGCCACAGCAGCCAGGGCCTGATTGACTTTTAATTCTCTATAAGGATCTTAGTACAAGTTGGATGCATAGCTCCCTTTTCAATACCATAAATATCATATTTTACAGCAAAGTTAAGACTTTATTTTTGCTTTATGGAATTCCCCACTGTCACAGCAATGAAAAATAGATTTCAAATGTGTTCTGTACACCAGTTCTAAGGTATTTACAGGAAAGGTACTTTTTAGTTTGTTCTAATTTCACGGGTTTGCATACTGCACTCAAGCTTGAAAGGAAGCATTGTTAGTTTTACATAGAAATTAACTACTCTAGAAAAGTCCCAGGTATGTTATTTGAAACACTTTCTTTTCCTCTTGATTGTGGAATGCTCATTATTGTTAAACAGAATGGGGGGGGGCATCTACTATGTCTTTGCAGTTCTAAGACTATGAGAAATAACTTTATAGAGAAAAACAATAGGAGAAATAGGTCATTAGAAAAAATATCTTGAAGTAATTTAGTTTACCTGGAAGTCCCCAAAACTGTCCCCAACCAAGTTTTTCTTGGGGGAAGTATGGGTCATAATGAAATTTATTTTATCACGAAAATGATACCATTTCATACAGAAGGAGATGACAGAGAATGATGTTATATAAAGACTTGGAATTCTAGAAAATATTAAACCAGTCATTGGCCTCCAGCTAAACAGAGTTTCATGCTAAGGAAATCACCCAGGCAGATGATAACTCTATTTGGAGAGTATCAAAAATGGAATTCTATACTTTTAAGTACCTTAATATCTGCTTTGGACTGAATTGTATCCTCTTACCCCAACCCCCAAGGAAACTCACATGTTGAAGCCCTACCCCCAATGCAACTATATTCAGTGTTATGGACTGAATGTTTGTGCCCCTTCTCCCATCATATATTGAAATCCTACTCTCTAGTGGGATGGTATTAGGAGGTGGGTCTTTGGGGGTGATTAGGATTAAATGAGAGTAGTGCCCTTAAAAGAGTCAAGAGAAAGTTTGTTTTCCCTCTCCACTTTCTGCCAGGTGAGGGTACAAGAAATCAGCAGTCTGCAAACCAGAAGAGAACCTCACCAGCTTGTTTAAGCCATCTGGTGTATCGTGCTTTGTTATAGTAGCCTGAGCTAAGACATCTGAAGATAGGGCCTGTGAGGAGGTGATAAAAATTAAATGAGGTCATAAGGGCGGGGCCTAATATGATAAGGCTAGTGTCCTTATAAGAATGGGAAGCGACACCAGACCTCACTTTCCACCATGTGAGGACACAGAAGGTAACCATATGCAATCTAGGAAGAGAGGTCTCACCAGAAACCAAATCAGCTGGCACTTTGATCTTGGACTTCGCAGCCCCATAACTGAGAAATAAATTTATGCTGCTGTAAACCACCCAGCTTATGGTTTTTAGTCATGGGAGCTCAAGTGGGCTACAACAGTATCACAAAGTACCACTTTATGCTTACATTCTAGGACAAGTACCTGGGTTATTTTGGAAAGAAAGTTCATTATTCTTACTGCACACTGAAAATTAGAAATAAAGGGACAAATCATAGAAGTTTCCTAAGAAAATAAAAGTAAGAAAGAGATTGTCAAATCTGTACCATAATATAGGAAACCTTCACCTCCTTAAGTAATCTGATGTTAGGTTGATAATTTTCATATAACATCACATCATCTCCATCATAGTCAGAAGGGAAAACATCACCCTACTATTACCCAAAATTCTCTTTATGATAAGGTAGTTCTCAACCTTACCTTTAAAAATTGTATCAACATATTGCTGACAAGGACTTTCTGAATCTTCTGCTAATCTTATGTCTCATGAATTTTTCTTTTTAATTTGTCCAGAGTATCAGAAAGATAGTTGACTAGGTCTTCTTCAGAAGACAAGGATATATAATTTCATTATTATTGCATCAGTGCCGAAGACTTTGGCAGCCAGAATCGGCCTTAAAATAATGGCCCTCAAACAGAGGTGTCTCTGTTTCTTGGGATACCCTAGGGCCACTTTATCCAGTTGTACAGCAGAGGCCCTGTGGTAAAATGTACCTTTTACAGCTGGATGAAGGCATGGATAGGCCCCCTCTCCTTTCTGACTCCTGTCTTCATGTTCACCATACTCTTATTTCACAAAAACAAGTCTTACCGCTCATCCACTCCAGATTTTATTATACAGCGTGTACCTCAAGGGTTGTGTTATTTAGTATTGAGCACCTGAAATGGAGCTGGTCAGAATTAAGATTTGCTGTTTGTGTAAAATACTACAGGATTTCAAGGATTTAGTACTAAAAAACAAAAAATAAAGTATCTCATTTTTAATTTTTGTATTGATTGAATGTTGAAATGATAATATTTTGAAAATACTGCATTATATATTAATTTCAACTGTTTCTTTTAGCTTTTAAAGCTTTAATACTAGAAAATTTTAAATTACCTATGTGGCTTACATTATATTTCTATTGGATGGTGCTGTTCGAGAGGATCAAAACAAAGGGACAATTTAAATCTTGCATTCAGAGAAGCCTCCAACATGAGGCACCAAAAACTTACATTTAGTCTTCATGTCTTTCCTTTTCTTCTCTGAAGAGAGGAAGATTTTGTATTTAAACTGAGTATTTGGTGAATCTGTAAATTCTGATAAATTGTAGAGTTGGATTGTAATAATGATGATAACTTCACTCAAAGAAAGCATTGCTCCATTGAGGGAGAGTCTCAAGAGAACAAAGTAGAATAATGGTGAGAAATATTGGTGGCATCTTATGTCATCCAGGTGACAAACACATGCAGGGCTGTGTGCCTTACTTAGCACTCATCCTTAGAAGAAGTGTTTGTAAGTGAGACAATTGTCTTGGGGTACTTCCCACAAGGTGATTGACTCATGAGCAGATGGGTAATCAATTCTTTTGTAGGTCAGGTGGATTCTAAATCTTGGCTTTCAACATATTTGAAGGAGAACCATAAGTGATTCATTGATTACTTAAAATAATATTTAACGAGAGATTACTATGATACTTTTGGCATGCAATTCAAAAGTTGAAAGAATTTATTTGAATTATTTTGTTATAACAAAACTCCATTTTCATCTACTTATGAGAACAATGTTTCTCAGTGTTTATATCTGTAAAACCCAAAAATATGAATAGAATTGAGATTAAATCTTATCTCGTTCTAACAAAAAATAACATTCACCAACAGATTTTGAAAGTTGTATGTATACAATAAAAATTTACTAAGTATGTGTAATAATTTATAATATTAATAATACAGTGTTTCAATCAAATTTTATTATCAATTATTATAATAATAAAACTTTTAAGTAATTTTGAGTAAAAAACTTTCAAACATAAAAATATGCTGCATTAAGTAAAATTCTGGGAGTAGAGAATGGAGTGGAAATAAGATTTTAATGAAAAAAATGAACGATGCAATATTAGTCTTTTTTTATGAATGATAGTGATGTTCTAATAAATGTTATTAGTGGAAACTAAGTCATGTGATGATTTTATTTTAATGTGTCAATATTTACTAATCATCATCGGCAGCCGTCCGTCTCGAGAGACGATGGTGTAGCTTCTTAAGAGTCTATCTGCATCGCCGAGAATGGCTGTGCAGTCCGACTCGGGAGTGACACGGTATCTGTCTCCTCCCGTGTTGAATCGACATCTTGCGATGACGCTGGAGTGTCCTCTCCAGTGGAGCTGAAGCTACAGAGCCTGGGCAGGGTGATATGGAGGGTCTGCTGTTGCCCATGCAGCAGACCCCCCCTCTCTTCGCAGCTGAAGGGTCCAAGGGAAAGACGGAGTCGATACAGCTTGGGTTCAGGTGCGCCGCAGGAGTTGCCGGTGTTGACTACAACGTCAAACCGCCTTAGGGACTCCGGCTCCGGATTTTCTGTCGGGGTTTACTCCCTTAGCCTTTCCCCTGAAGAGGTATGCCGCAAGGCAGCGGAGGTTTTTTGGAGTCAGAGTTTTCCTTTTCTGATGTACCCTGACTGGAAGATCGAACCAGCGACACTTAGCTCGCAGGCCGACGCTCAATCCACTGAGCTAAACCAGCCAGGGCTATATTTACTAATAATACAATAGAAATTACATCCTTAAAAACTAAATTTCTACTGAAAATTTTTAGATGTCAACTTTCAAATATGAAAACAGTTTCAGTTTTTGAAAACTCTTTTACAGGAGAAGGTGAGCAAAAATACTCAGATCACTGCCTTAGAGGGCAACTAGTCAAAATTCCTTTTTTTATAGATGTGGCAACTGAAGGTCAGAAGTTCTTTTCATGAACTAGAATTCAAGGCTGTATTCAGTCACTGGCTCTGCACCTCCATTCCATCGCCCACTCAAACAAGGCACACAGATTCCAAGAGGAAGTCCATGTTTATCAGTGATGAGGTACCTCTAGGTAAGATGTCATCTCTCTGAAATGTATTTGGGTTTAGAGTTGCTGTCTGGCATCTGGTGGTAGCCCTTTATCACCATCTCATCCATTGTCAAGGTTCTTTCTAAAGCAATCATTTAGACATATGAGGTGTTCATCCATCTATCTCAGCAAGTTGAGTTGTCATTTATCTGTTGATTTCCCTAATCAAGCTGGAAGCACCTTGAGGGAAGTAGCTATTCACTGTCTTGGTTAGGGTGGGGCTGACATAACAAAATACCATAGGTTAGGGGGGCAGGCTTAAACAGCTCTGGAAGCTGAAAGTCTGAGATGAGAATGGCTGCAGTGTTGGGGTCTGGTGAGCGCTCTCTTCCATGCCTGCATGTCTGCCAAGGGAGAGCAAGCTCTCATTTCTTCCTCTTCTTATAAGGACACTAATGCTATTGGGTCAGGGCCCTACCCTATGAATTCATTTAACTTAATTACTTCCACAAAAACCCTATTTGCACATACTATCACATTATAGGTTAGGGCTTCAACATATGAATTTTAGTTGGACATAAATATCTAGGTCATAACACTCATAAATCTTTATGTACCTTGTTCCTAATCCAACAGATGGTACCAGTGATCATTAACAAATTTTTGTTGAATGATTTAATATGAATTTTTAATATTAGTATTATGATGGCAATGTTAGATATTTTAATAGCTATTCTCTCTGGAATTAAGCAGTTACTTGCTATTTCCTTAAATAAATTACTTTTCAGAGTATTTGTCATCATAGCTGTGTGGCTAAGTCCAATCATGGACACTAGATGGCGCCATAAGACCCTCTCCTGGACCAACCAGTTCATGCCAGCCCAGCAGCTCTTCCCTACCCTTTTTATAGCCTGAAGATTTTTAGTGCAGTCTGGGATGAAGAAAACTTAGAAAAATGTTCTTCCTTTTTTGTGTAGCGTCTGTAAGATTTTTTTTTTTTTTAGAGGTGGGTCTTCTCCTGTGCATAGAAGGCAGAAGAATGAGGCTCTCACAGCAAATGACAGCCAGCATGGATCAAATCCAGAGACCTGACCTGAGTCCTAATGCTGACACAAAACAGCTGGTTTTCTTGGAGAAAGTCTATTTCCCTCCCTGTGTGGATCGCATTAGATTTCTTGGAGGACCATACGAAGACATGCATGAGAGCTGCCATGTGCTAATTAAAAACCAAGGTTCTTCCACCTCCGCAGCGCTCCTCTCGCTGGGAGACACCTGTCTCGCACTAGCTCAGGGCCTCTGTTCACCCAGCCCCTGTCTACCCTTTACCAACTCAAAGATCTCTCTCAACATTTATAAAGGGCTACGACACCAGATCTGTTCATTTCAACGTTCACCCCCAACAACTGAAACTCAGCCTTTGTGTCCCCCATACCAATGCTGTTCAACTTCTCTTCAGCAGCTTAGTACAATGGCTCTGCCTAGGCCTTGTCATCATCTAGAAGCAAACCCCATTAAAATCATCAGCCTTATGTCCCACTCTGTGTCTGAAATCACCCCTCCTTCCCCTCTCCCACTTGCTCCTCAAGTTCACTGGGACTCCCAGTTCCTTCACTTCTTCCTTCTCTCCTGTTCGTCAGCCCCCGCTTGTCAACACACAGAGCCCCTCTTCTTGCCTATGCTGTTAACAGTAAGTAAGCAGCTCCTCGATCATCAACACCTACGATTCAAGTGCTCCTCCAGTGCTACAACCACTCAGCAATCCCCACCCAGGGACGAGTGAAGCCCTTTGTTTACTGAGGGGGAGGAGCACAGGCTCAGAACTGAATTACTCCCTCTGAGCATCAGGCTTGGGTATTTTAGGTTGATGAGAACATCCACTCGTAAGAAAATTAAGAAAGATGATGGGTGAAATGAGACTTAAAATACATTTTTATCTTTTACATCTTCCACATCTATGACCTTTCCCTGTGATCCAGAGGGATCTATCAGGAGGACAAGCAGATGAATGTGTTGACTAGAATTTAGAGTAAAAATGTACCTAGGGGAAGGGTGTAGTTTACTCCTAATCTACGTAATTGAGACTCAATGGTAAAGGCCTGAGGGAAGTAGGACTTAGAGATTATGCCAAAATATAGTTTGGACAGACAATAGGAAAGAGCCAGCATATTTGCCACCATAACCAGGGAGGACCATCAGGGCCACAGAAGAGGAGTGTGAGCAGGGCATGCCCTCCAAGGAAATGGGCAGAAGTGCCTAAGAGCTGGATTTGTCCCTTTTCCAAAGTTCCACACCCATCTAAGCATGAAACAAGGTGGGACCCATAACTCCCAGCACAGGCAGTGTAGCAAGAAAATCCACAGCGTATATTAAGTCATGCCACAAAACCATATTATCCACATGAAAACAACACCAGAGACTATTATTGGTCCCCTTTCACTGACTAGGAAGTAAGTGACCGAGTCCGGATTTAACCAGGTCAGCTGGCTTCAAAGGCCATGCTTCTACCCATCGTACACACAGTTCCCTGCACTCACCCCAACCCTTGGTTAAATGCCAGGTTAAGAAGCACAGTTCAAAAAATTAGGCTACTATGTGCTTTGTGCTATTACCATTTAAGGTCTAAACTCAACAGGGCCTTCAGTTCTGCTCCATTATCTGTTCTCAGTCCATTCCCTTCTCCCATTCCTACAATGGGCCTCCTAAACCTTCATCATCCCCTGCCTGCCTCACTCTTAGCAATGAACTTGCCTGTAATTCATAGAGAGAATTGGTGTCACTAAGAGTGGACACACTCAGCTTCTCTCCTTCTCTCAACTCACTTATCTTCAAGGGCACCTTCTCATCTGCCTTTCCAACCAGTTTCAAGAGAAGAGATAGATGTCTGTCTGTCTATCCTCCTGTTTCAGACCATTCCCTCCTTTGCCCTTTCATATCCTCTAGGATTTCCACTGAGTGTCTCTTTCCAATATCTTCAACCTCCCCCCTCTCTGCTGGGCTCTTTCAGCATAATAAAAAGTAAGATTTTCCCTTCCCTTCACATTGTTTCCATCCATAATTGTCCTAGACATCAGAAATTTCCAAGCACCAGTCTTTGAACTCTTCTGAAGAAGTGATGAGATTTCACTAATTCATTTTTAAAATGAGAAAACTAAGGATAACATAGGGGGCTTCTCACTAAACTAAGGTACCGTATTTTTCACTCTGTAAGATGCAATTTTTTTCCCCAAAAAGTGGAGGGAAATGTCTGTGCATTTTATGAAGCAAATATTGCGTCACAGTCCATAATGTGTATTACCTGACCTGTCAGCGGTGGCGACAGCTGTTAGAAGAGGAAGTGGTGGGTCCACGGGAAACCCCTGGGGATGCTTCAATGTCCCACTTTACTGCTGAATCTCAGGGCATCTGGTCAGTTGCCATCAGCCTCTGCCAGTCACCCGGGACCTGGTAGAGTGCAGAGAGCTGCCTGACACTCCCAGCTACAACTGCTGACCTGTTGAATCAGCTGAGGCTAGTAACGGTATGAGGCACAGTGCCAGTTGCCAATTATCTTTGACACTGGGTGGGCTATGTGTCAGTAGAACTGCCTCCAATCACCATTCACTGTGTCTTAAGCTCTGCCAATCACGAGAGGCAGATGAGTGGAGCTGAACTAACATGTTCTCTGCTGGCTCCTGGCTCCATTAGACGCTACAGCTGTCTCGTCTACCTGCATACCGTTTCCAGTACACACCAGATTTCTGTGTGAGGAGGCCAGCAGTAACTGGGTGAGCAGCCATAAATGCTGAAGTTTGTAGTATATAAAGGGCGTTATGGTGGGTTCACTAGTCTAGTAGTAACACAGGCATTGAGGGGATTAATGGGGATCTCTAGCCATAACAGGCACTGGGGGTAGTCTTCCAGAACCTATACCTAGGATAGTGATACTCTCAGTGACTGTTCCAACTAGTGATACCGCTTAACTCCCTCAATGCCTGTTATTAAAGGCCCCACCTTAAAGAGTACCACCAACCATCCAAAAACCCTACTTCTCTCTTGGCTGTTAGTCCGGTTAGAGCATTAAAATAAGAAAAGTTCATCTCTTTGTCATAAAACAGATAGTGGGGGGCAAGAAGCAATGAGCTTTTTTTATTTGAATGCCCTGGCCTCCCACCATCTTAGTGCCAGTATGTGGCTCCAGGAAAGTGGTCAGTTTATGCAGGAGGGTGAGGTGGCCGGTGCCGTGTAGGGCAGTGAGGCTGTCGGTGAGTGTTGGAGGGAGCGGTGCACTGTTAGAGGGATCGGGGGGCAGGTGCCGGCTTTCCTTTAGCTGCCCCACATGCCTACTCTGAGTGATTTCCCACCTGCAGACTACAGTGTTCACGTACCCAGTGTCCTTTTAAAAAGTGTCCCCCTAATGGTCCATTCACATGACCTTATCTGTCTACAGATTCGAAAAACATTGATGACATTCGTGTTGCATCCATTTGTTTTTTCTTTTTTTGCAGACCCATTGACTGTGGAAACAATATACAGTTGTATGAATGGTGCCTAAGAAAGTGTCCTCCTTATAAACTGTCCCCTATAAAGGTAAAACCTTAAACATGTCCCCCATAACAGTGCGTCAGCAGCATATCCACTCACATAACAGTATGTCAGCAGCAGATCCTCTATAAATATGTGTCATTCCCTGATGTTCTCAGCTACAGTACTCTCATAACAATGAAGGACACATTACTGACAGTTCTTTCATCACTGTGTTTTCTTGCAGAAAAATACCACCTCCTCATGTTACATACAAGGATGTCAAAGCAGAAAAGACTAACATATAAAATTCCTTTTAAACTGAAGGTAGTAAAATAGGCTAAGGAACATGGAAACAGAGCAGCTGAGAGATATTTTGGACCACCTCCAACTGAAAAAATGATAAGAGAGCAGAGGAAATAGGAGGATCAGCTGCAAAAAGTAGATAAAGGTGAGCACACTTTTTGTGGGCATGCTGCGAAGTGGCCACAGTTAGACGTGGACATGAAAGAATGTATCACACATCACCAGAGTAATGGCTTCTCAGTCTCTACAGAAATGATAATATATGAAGCCAAATGCATTGCTGTAGAGAAAGGCATTCAGGATTTTACTGGATCACCATCGTGGTGTTACAGATTTATGAGGCGATGTGGCCTTGCTATGCACACCAAAACTAGAATTGCGCAAAAAATGCCCCCCCACCCAAAAAAAATGAATCCAAGATTCTGTCTTTTCATGAATTTGTAATTGATGCTAGGAAGAGAAATAATTTCGAAATTGGCCAGATTGGGAATATGGATGAAATCCCGCTAATCTTTGATGTGCCATCTAATAAGACTGTTGATCTGAAAGGTGCCAAAACCATAACCGTGAAAACCTCAGGACATGAGAAAACCCATTACACGGTTGTGTTGTCCTGATGTGCAGATGGCACCAAATTGCCACTGACGTTAACTTTCAAAAGGAAAAACTTTCCAAAAGAAGTGATTCCACAAGGAATTGTGCATGTTCATGAGAAAGGATGGATGGACGAAAATGGAATGAGAGTATGGGTTGAAAAAGTATGGTCCAAACATCCTGGAGGGCTTCTGAAAAAAACCAGCCTTATTAGTGCTCGACCAGTTTAGAGCAAATATTAGCAAAACTACAAAAAAGAGCTTTAAAGAAGTGAAGACTCATCTAGCTGTAATTCCTGGGGGTCTTACCAGCCAGTTACAACTTCTCAACATTTCCATCAACAAACCATTTAAAGTCTTTATGCGAGAAGAGTGGAACAAATGGATGGCTGCTGGTAATCATGATCTGACACCTACTGGACGAATAAAGAGGCCCACTATCACTCAGGTTTGTGAATGGGTGAAAACATCATGGCACTCAGTGAAGGATGAAAACCATTGTACGGTCATTCAAAAAATGTGGCATTAGCAATGCCTTAGATGGAACTGAAGATGGTATCATATATGAAGATAGCGAAGAAAGTGATATCAGTGATTGTAAGCAACTGAGCATCATAAATTCTGACACTAGTGATGATGAGTTCTTGGGGTTCCCTTAAAGTCTCTCCTCATTTGCTAATGACAGTGATGATGGTTCTTAATACCGCTGCTGACTGCTGTTCACTTTACATGGTTAAAATATTATTCTGTTATATTTTATTAAATATTTTCGTGCACCATTTGGTTCAGTTTTTTTTTTTTTTTTCTTGTTTTCCTCCTCTAAACCTAGGTGCGTCTTATGGTCAGGTGTGTCTTATAGTGCAAAAAATACAGTAATTAAATTTAAATGATTTTCTTTTCTTTTGACAATATAGCCTTTCAGAAGCATGAAGACTTTTCACAAGTAAGAAAAAAAGACCTCTTCGCTGTGTTGATATTGAGACTTGGGGCTTCTTGTTATTTACATAACCTAGCCCAGAAGTTCTCAGACTTTTTGGTTTCTGGAAAACCTCTACACTTTGCACTCTTAAAAACTATTAAGGACCTGTATTAATTATATTTTCTTACTTTCTGTACTTTTGATGCTCTGGCATCTGGGACCTTGCTGGTCCAGGAGAGATGGCCCCTCCAAGGACTAGCTAATTCCTGGAGATAAATTATTCACCTGTGAACACACCTTCATATGCACACTAATCGATCTTCTAGAGACCACAGTGACATCAAAAAAAAGACACAGGTCTTATGTATTTATTTTAAAAAGTAAATCTACACAAGAATTATTAGGGTAAAATATAAAAAGTATTTCAGATGACCCTAAGTCTTACAACTTCAAGATACTAGGACAAAACACATTGAAAGCTATATGGATTAGGTGGGAATTTCAGATATTTGTTAATGAAACTATTACAGCACACTCATTCCTGTCCAACAAAATAAGCATTAAATATAAATATTACTAAATGTCATCTACTATTATAAACAAATTAAAATTTAAATATTTGAATGATTCTCTGGTTATAGTGATAGCAATGATTAATTTTAGCAGGAGAAAGAGCATTCCCTTAACTTAAGCACAAAGTGGAGAACTGCCAAAAAGGGGAGATGTATTGAATATTTTCAGCTCAGGACTATGGGAGTTAGAAGATAACTTTTCAGCTCAAGTGTAGGTATTGGATAAATACTGTATTTGGAACTTCTTAAGAGACTAAAACTGATCTCAGTTAACTCACTAGATTCTTTTTCTTATTTTGCTTTTCATCAATGGGAAAAACATTCTTGCAAAAGGTAATAACTTCCAATTAAAAATAGTCTAATCTTTCTCTGATTGTACAAAAGGAATTATTTTCTTGCCAAAGAACAGAATTTGAAGACAGGAGCTTAATAGTTTTTAGGCTAGAAAAGCATTATGTGCTTCCATTTACTTTCTTTATGGCTACCGTTTTCAAGCAGTGTAATGAGAACAGCACCGCAGTTGAGGCATCTCCTCCCCGCAGAGAACAGATGTCACATATTCCACATCATTCAGTTTCACAAACAAGTGTTTTACCAGAGAACCACTAAAATTTTTCTTTCATATATTTCCCAACAATTATGTTGTAAATGAATTCCCTGCTTCATAATGAGCTACTCAGATAGATATTGGAGTTCCTATTACATTCTATGAACCAACTCCTGGGGAGTTGCTGAGGGAAGGATTCGGAAGAATCAGAGAAGGATCACCATTTTGAAAATAGTCCTTTACATAATCAAGAAAGTGCCAAGACCACCCACAGAATAAGAGAAAATATTTGCAAATGATATATTTGATAAGGGACTTGCATCTGAAATGCAAAAAGAACTCTTTTACCATAAAAATAGAAAGAAAAATTACCCAACTTTAAATAAAATGAGCAAAAGATTTAAATAGACCTTTTCCCAAAGAAGATAACAAATGGCCGATAAGCACAGGGAAAGATGCTCAACATCATTAGGCAATAGGGAAATGCTAGTGCAAGTAAAAACAACAAGATACAATTTCACACCCACTGGGGTGACTAAAATTAAGAAGACAGACAAAAACAAATATTGATAAGGATGTGAAGAAATCTGAATCCTCATACATTGCTTGTTGAAATGTAAAATAGTGCAGCTGCTTGGCAAAGTTTTAGCAGTTCCTCAAATATTAAAAAGATGATGTAGTCTAGCAATTCTACTCCTAGTTATATACCAAAAATAATTGAAAGCAAATGTCCACAGAAAAGACCTGCATATGGATGTTCCTAGCAGCAGAGCCAAAAAATAGAAACAATTTAATGTTCATCAGCTGATGAATTAATCAATAAAATGTGGTATATCCATTCAATGGATTGTTGTTTGTCAATAAAAAAAATTTAAGTACTGATACATATTAAAACATGGATAATTCTCAGAAAACATTATGCTCCATGAAAGAAGCCAGTCCCAAAAGGCCACATATTGTATGATTCCATTTATATGAAAGTCCAGAATTGACAAATCTGTAGAGACAGGAAGGAAGTAGATTCCTGGTTTCCAGAAGCTAAGGGGATGGGTTTCCCTTTTAAGTAATAAAAATGTTCTGAAATTACATAGTGGTGACAATTCCACAACTTTGTGAGTATTCTAAAATCTGCTAAATTGTATATTCTAAAAAAGTATTTTTAATGGTATGTCAATAATAACTCAACAAAGCTATAATTTAAAAATTAGTCCTTAAAATTTTTGAAGAGTTAATAAATATAGCTTTTATTAATATTATTGCCATCGGTTATAGAAGCCTAGAAGAAAATATGTACAAAAATTGATGGAGGCCATCCTCCAACCTATTTGCAACACGGCAGATTCAGCACCAGGGACAGCTCCTCGGCAGCTGCTGTCTTTTCAAAGTAGCATGCCCCCCCAAGTTTTCTTTCCTTTTCTTTTTCGATACTTTATTGTTTATGCTATTACAAATGTCCCATTCCCCCCTTAATTGTTCTCCACCCCCCACACTTTTATAGTCAAGTGACATTTCCAGTATACACTTTTCTTCTTTTCAACACTGCCATGTACTATGGCAGCCATGATTCTACATTTTGTGAGAATTTCACCAGGAGACAAAAGATCTGCTATGTTAATCTATTTAGAAAGTCACATGAATTGTTAGGTACCAAACATTTACTAAGCGTGAGATCTTAGACAAGTCACTTGCCTCTCTTAGCTTCATTTCCTTATTCAAAGTGTGTGAATGATTACACATGCATAATAAACTAAGCCAATATTTGTGACGTAACTCATGGAGTAGATTCATGAAAGGTATTATTACTTAATTCTTAGTAATATCGCCATTGGTAATAGAATCCTAGAAGAAAATACGTACAAAAATGGGTGAAGGTCATCCTCTGACAGAGTCATACCTTCCCAAGTTCAGCACCAAGGACAGCTGAAGTCACCCCATTGCATTGTCAACCAATTTATTTTATTCTGAGATACGTAAACTTTGTGAAACCTAGACTAGTATGCTGGATATACTCAGTCTTAAGATTAATTCTGTTAAGAAACTTCATGCAAAGAATCATCTTCTTCAGCATGCTTCCAATGGGCAAATTGCTAAGACATAACCCTAGATCTAGCCAGATAATGGGCCCATTTCCAAGGATGAGGGGAGGATTAAAAGCTATTTTTCTAATTCTTTACCTATCCAATTTAGTAAGTAAATAAGTTCAAAGATGAACTTCAGCTGATGCATGACTCCTACACATGTATCTGTATGATCAGTCCTGCCATAACAGAATTTACCTGTGAGGTGAATGTTGACTCTAACCCCATATAACTTTTATAAAGAAATTGTGTAAGATATAGCACTTCAAAATAAGAAATGATATGGAAAAGTTTCACAAATGTGCAAACAGAAAAATTGTGTCAAACCATGTAACCTCATGAATTCATGTGTATGATTGCAATGGGGGAGGTGGACCATATAATCTACAAAGATCAACCTAAATATGTAGGGTTATACTTCACTGTTTTTCATTACTCTCACTTTTACTCAAATGGTTCAACTTTAATTGTCATACATTAATCTTACTCATGTTTAAACATAAAAATAACTAGCATAGGCTGCTCTGAACTCTGCCAAATTCCATAAAGCCAGATGCTGCTTCCTTAAGAAGAATTTTTAAAAACATAAAAAATAATTATTGATTTTTAAAGGGAACTGAGTGGAATATTGCCCTTTGATCTCTGGATGTCCATTATTTCCTTTGTTCTGACTTAAGTAAAAATGTTTTGTGAGAGGTCAGAGTACATTTCTGTAGGAACCCTGGGATTCATTAACACAAAAGTCATAAGTGGTACTTCTCTTCCTGAGGAAAGAAAGTGCATAGTTTTGAGTAGGCACAAGCAGGATCCCTTAACATTCTGAGAAGCTGGGAAATGGATCTTGAGTCCAAATATTTTAAAAAAGCAAAACCTTCCATTCCATAATGATTTTTTAATTTAATTCTTACTTTTTCCTTCAGTAAATAGCTATTCTCCTTTTGTGGCACAAAGAATCTCAACAGTCTATTTCTTTGCCTTAATGATTTCCCCCAATTCCCCATCTGCCTATATTCTTCTGCAAATTTGAAATATGCCATATCATTTAATATCACTCAGCAACATTTATTTTTTATTTTTAAAAGATTTTATTTATTTATTTTTAGAGAGAGGAAGGGAGGGAGAAAGAGAGGGAGAGAAACATCCATGTGTGAGAGACATATCCATCGGTTGCCTCTCATTCCCCCAAATGGGGACCTAGCTCTCAACCCAGGCATGTCCCCTGACTGGGAATAGAACTGATGACCTTTTGGTTCACAGCTGGCGCTCAATCCACTGAGCCACATCAGCTAGGGCGAGCAATGTTTATTATGTTTAGAATATCTTCTTTCCCACATTCATGAATGTATTTTCTTTCTGGCCAGTTTTAGAGCCCCATTAGAATAAAGAACTGTAGTAATTATGGGAACACAAGATGAGAGACTGAAAATAAAATTTGTATTGAAAAAATACCTATAAATAAGCCATCAACACCAACTGCTATATCAATTTCCTTCAGGCTAAAGGTAAGTCATATTATATCTATTATGTTGAGTTTAGGACCATAAATTTAATTCTCACCGAATTATAGCACAAAAGCATTAGCAAACCTTGCCCTCTTCAGTGTGGACCCGAGACTCAGGAATGCAGTTGGATCATGCATTGCAGGTGAACTCTGTATTTTTGGGGTGACACGGAGCCATGTGCACATTTCTCCCTGTGCTCCTCTTTCATTTAAAGTACCAAGAAAGTTATATTTTGGTCACCCAATGTTTATCAACCCTTTCTAAGAACACCCTGAATTTTTTTGGAAATAGCCCCTGTTCTTTATGTGCATGCAATCTCAGTATAATTGTGATTACAAGAAGCAGCCCTCCTGCTACTAAGACTCTAAGGGGTCCTGAGCTCCTCCCAGTAGGTCCTGGCATATCCGGAGATTGGGAAAATGATGAGTTGGGTGCTCTCTTCCAGGACTGAGACACTTGTACCAGTGATGTAGGTTTGAAGTAAGATTGGAATTTGTTTATTTATTCCAGCGGAAGCCACCTGACCAGACTTCCTGCTATGGACCATCCCTGGAGTTCCTGCTTCTTCCTTGCTGGAGCTGCCCTGATCCCAAGACTAATTTTTCTGGTCTTCCTAATAATTTTCTTCCCCTAAGTCAGCCAAAGTCAGTTGTCACTACTTGCAACCAAAGAACCTTGACCAGTTCACTTCTTACTTCGCGTGGACTTTCTTGCCATGTTTAATGACTACTTAGAACACTAGCCAGTGTTGTGTGCTATTACCAGATAAAATGCTAAAGCATTTCCAGGACGAATTGTCTTGAAAGAATTATTACGCAAAACATCTTTGCTTTCCCTCCACAAAGCTAGAGATTCAAAGAACTGTAAAACACTATATAAAAGAAAAATACCGACAATATTGCCACAGACTCTAACACTTTTGTTAACATTGTGTCATGCATGTTTTCATTTTGCCACTCTCTTTCTATTTTGTCCTCACTTCTCCCTCCTACCCATAAACAAATGTTAATGGCCCAATATTTATTTTTCCACATTTTACCCATTCTCAAACTATCATGTATGTATGTATGTATGTATTGAGAGATTTAGTTTCTGTGCCCTATACATTTAATCAAACTGAATCATACTCTATTATACAACTCTGCATGTTGCTGTTTCCACTTCACAATACATCATGAAATCCCCTCCATCAGCTGGATCTAATTCATTCTTTTAAATTGGAGGGTTTATAACCAGTTACATTTAATGGTTGGGATTAAATCTACCATATCACTATTTGTTCTTTATTCATTCCATCTGTTCTCTGCTTAGTTTTTCCCTTTTTTCCTCAATTGGTTTGTTAGCTATACCTCTACATTAAAGTTTTTAGTGATTGTGCTAATGTTTATAATATATACCTTAAACTCATCAGGTCTACTTTGAAAAATAATATTGAATGTTTTGTAATAACCTCCTAATGGTATACTTCCATTTTCTCCTTCCATCCTTTGTGCTGATATTGTTTTATTTCTGCATAAGTTATGAACCATAAAACATGTTTGTGATTTTTGCTTTATACAGGTAATGACTTTTAGAAGAAATTTAAAAACGAAAATGAAATACTTTCATATTTACCTACATATTTACAATTTCTCTGTGTTCTTCATTCCTTTGTGTAGATCCAAGTTTCCATCTGATTTTTTTTTTTCCTGCTTAAAGAATTTCCTTAACTGTTACTTATAGTGATTGAAAGGCACATTCCCTCAGCTTTTATCTTTAGAAGTCTTTATTTCACTTTAAATTTTAGAGGAGACTTTTGCTGGATGTATCTTTCTTTGTTGACTGTTTTGCTTTGTTTTGTTCTTTTTGTTCTGCAACCTAACAATGATGTCTTCTGATTTGCATCATATCTGAAAAGAAATCTGCTCTCATTTTTACCTTTGTTCCTCTGTATATCATGTGTCTTTTTTCTCTGGATGATTCTAAGATTTTTTTTTTCTCTTTATCAATGGTTTTCAGCAATTTGATTATGATATGTTCTGATATAATTTTTTGTGTATGTTTATACTGCTTGGTGTTCATTAAGGTTCTTAGATATGTGGATTCATAGTTCCTATTAAATGTGGAATTTTTTCAGTCATTATTTCTTTAAATATTTTTCTGTCTCTTTCTCCTCCTCTCCTGCTAACACAAACTTTTCTGGAACTCTAATTACACATGTAGTAAATCAACTGTTTTTATCCACAGGTCATTGAGGCCCCATTTATTATTTTCCATCTTTTTTTCTATGTTACAGACTGAATAGTTTGTATTGCTGCATCTTCAAGCTAACTGGTTTTTTCTTTTTCCAAGTCTGAGCTCCAGTTAAACCCATCCAGTGTATTATTTTCATTTTAGTATTTTAATTTTCATCTCTATAAATTCCATTTGGTTATTTTTTATATCTTCACTATCTTTCTGAATTTATTCATATTATTTTAAGACCCTTAAATATATTGTGCATGTTTGCAATAGCTACTTGAAAGACTTGGTATACTAATTCTATCATCTCTGTCATTGGTGCATCTTTTTATATTTACTCTTTTTTTCCCTCTGGGTTATGGGTCAACATTTTCTGATTCTTGGCATGTCTAGTAATCTTTTTATTAGATGCTGAACATCTGAATGTTAGGTTATTGAGTATCTGAACTTTGCTAGCTTCCTCTAAAGAGCATTGGCTTTATTCTAGAAGGCAGTTACATTGCTGGAAGATCAGATTGGTTTGATTCTTTCATATCTTCTTTTTAAGTTGTTTAAGGGTAGGTCTGGAGTAGCCTCTATTCTGGGCTAATTTAGCGCTAATACTAAGGAGTGAGTGACCCTCTGGGTCTCTTGAATAGTCACTTTGGAAATTGGCTCTCTTAAAGGCATAATGTGGAAAATCCCTGGCTTGACCTTGGCAACAGATTCATAAAATCTTCTCTCCATGATGGTAAAGCTTGAGACTAAAGAGCTGTTCTGAGGGAACGTGGAATGTGAAGTTGGCTGCAGTTGTACAGAAGGACCAAACATATGGTTGGTGCTTAGAAACAGAATACTCCTGTACAGTATCTGTCAGACAGTCAATCTTATTCACAAGGTCAGTAATTCAGTGTGATACTTGATCTTCTTTATGGATTTGACAGCTTTTTGGACTGCCACATAAGTGATGCTGAACTTCCTGGTCCCTGTTGGGATACAATGACACTGAAGATTGCATTAATCTAACTATGCATCTCCTTTAGAACTATCAACCTACAAATAGGAACTCCGAAGCATTGTTATACTTTTGAGAAGGTTGTCTCTCATCATGTGTCTTTGCATACATTCCTTCACTTTATAAACCTCTTTAAATAGTTTTATAGGGAGATACTCCTTTCTAGTTCATATTTTAAAATAAGCTTTTTTTTTTTTTTTTTTTTATCCACTTGAAAATACCTTTAGTTACAATCCCTGGTCCTTGTTCAACACAATAACTGACTGTGAAAATCTCCTTGTTTGGAGGTGGTTTAGATGTAAAGTGAGGGAGATGGCTTTGGAACAATTTGAAATTATTTCACTACATTTATTTAATTTTTCCTGAGTTGGAGTAAGTAACTATGGGTACAGCACCAACAATATCTGTTTTATAAGGCACTTGCTTCTTCCCACATGGATATTCAACCGAGGTTAGAATGAAACATTTAAGTCTGATCGCCTTATTATTGTGATTTTTATAGCATTGTTCAACACATTTACCCATTCGCTAGGCCTTTCTGATCATTAGCTTGTAGTATTTTCTCTTCTCTGTATTTATTAAGCCAAAACTGCCCTTGGCTTGTTTAGTTCCATTGATAACCTTTGAAGTGTATAAGTTTAATGTCTCCAACATACGTTGGTCCAGAAATAGATTTAGTGTACTATTCATTTATAATACCAAACTATCTCTTGTTAACTCTGAGGTCTTCCAAAGATTTTCCACTGTTTTTATTTAATGTCTAGAAAACCACAAATGCAATCTGACCAATATTAAAAACCACTGGGTTTAACCTTCTAAAAGTCTGGCTACTCTGCTCTGTTCCCTGGCCCCAGGGTGTATTTTAACAATTATAATATCCTGTAGCAATCATAATAGACATGGGGAAAACAATATCTCATTACAGTAAACATAAAACTAACCTGTAATAGAGCTATTGGGAATTCTGTGCAGAAGGTTCTACACAATCAGATTTGACCTTTGTGCTTATTATGCTTCAGAGTGGAGGAGCCAATTTCCACTGCTGGTCAGAATTTACTACCCATGGCACAAAGAAAACAACAAATTAAGGAAGTCGTCATGGAACCTGGAGGAAGCAGACAATGCCAAATCCACCTTTGCCACAGGAAGTTCAAGTCCTGGAGCCAGAATGCTTTACAGAGCTAACCAACTGCAGGCCAAAGGTGTGGCTGAAAGCACACCTAGGTAAGGATTAGAGGACAAAGAAAAACTGATTCACTTTTTATCAGAACACTGCAGGAAAACTCACAGAACTGTAGTCTGCATTGTACAAATAGCATATGTGTACCTTTTTGGCTACTTAACTGATCAACAGCACCAACCTGCACATGAAGGGAATTAATCTGCACACCTGTAACTTTTTTTCCTTCTATTTTCCACCCTGACCACTGAGAAAAGTATTTCATGAGGATAACTTTGACTGCTACCCTAACTGCCGCCTGGCATTGGCCTTTGTACTTCTCCAATGACCTCATTAACATTTCTTTCAGTAAGGATGGTAATTGGATGATTACCAACCTTAATTATGAACTAGATTCTTCATCCATCACTGAAAGTCATTGCTGTGTGCATTTCAGCTGTGAAAATCTCCAGCTGTATTACATGTGGTTTGAGGAACGTCTTGGCTTGCCCGCCCGCTTCCCAGGACTTTGAATCTGCGCTGCAGGCCCCCAGGCCCTGACCACAGATGACTGGATAGAGTTGAGCATGTAGTTCAAGGGCCATATGAGTGCTGAGCCAATTGGATTCTACTTCTCAGGAATTTGAACTGGTGAACTAAGATGCAGTTTCCTTCAATGGTAGAAGTTGCCCTACATGCCAGGAGGATGAAGAGTAGGAGACAGATAGAGGTAGACAGGGACAAAGAGAGGAAAGAAGAGAGAGAACATGTACAGAGTGAGGCCGGGAAATCCTGAGCAATGAAACCATCTGTCATGTGGACCATGAGAGACACAGCAGAAAACCTTAATTCTTGGCTGTCTAGGTCATGGCAACTTTCTGGACTGGCTGTATGTCCCACCCTGTCACTCTGTGGGATTCTCCCTAACAAAACACACTTGAATGCTTTTTCTCTCCTCACAACCTAAGCTGCCTGAACATAACCCAACGTATGTTAGAAACTTATTTCTTGCTTTTCTGGCAAGACTGACTTAGGGTCAGAAAATACTTCATACTAATCATAAAGCAGCAGCCTAAGCTTGTAAACATTTGTCGTACACATTAAAAACCCACACGGAGCCGGAATTCATGGATGTGCTCAATGTGTTTTCTTCCTGTAGACATTTAGCCTATGCCCTGTCTTCAGACCACAAACGGCGAGGCTACAAAGGCCAAGCACAACATTTGTCTTTCAGACAGTCTGGTGGAGAACAGACTGTTACATGTCTCCTGTTGTTTAAGAACTCCCTCCTACCTTGCTGCTGCCAAAACGTATTTTCCTTGGTGTTGGTGATGAGCTTATCTGGGACTTAATTTTTCCTGATTTCGGCTGTGCACCTGTGTCGGTTTCTGACTTTGATATGTATTTGAGGTGGACTCAAGTGTTCTGTTCCTGCCATAGCTGTTCCAATTCAGGCTGCACATGCCCATGCTTCCTGTTTGTCATGCCAGCCTGACCTGACGTTGCTGTCTCCAACCTGGGACCTGCAGGGAGGCTCTGTGACCTCCAGACCAGGGTCAGGCCTCTTCCACAGGCAATGGAATGTGGCATGCGTGTTCCCTGGACATCTTAAGGTTCTTTCTGTTCAATCTTAGGAGTTCATGACCGCAGTAAATAATATGATTTTCATGAGTCATCTTTATTTAAGAACCTGTTTCTGGGTGAACTCAATCTCCTTGGTTAATTTTAACCTCACTAGAGATACAATTTTAGCAAAACATCGTTTGATCTCTAATATTTATCATAGCCATTCCACAGGTAAAACTGACTTGATGAATACGTCAGGCTGTCACAAATTTCAGGAAGCTTCTCTTCCCAGGACTACATCTAAAAACTTGCTCTCTCAAGTCCCAGATCAATAAAAATTTCAGGGGAAAATAACCACATTAGATTCTTTGTTTCTTTAAGAAGTAACAGCTGAACTTGGCTCTCATAACGGGCAGTTCAGAATTCAATTGACATTTGTATGAACATTGTTATAATCACAATGATGTAAGACCTACATTTCTTCCCGTGGGAGCCTGAAATCCAGTAAAGAAATAAAATGTGATGAAGACTTTTGTTATGCACAAAGAACTCATATAAAAATGAGATTCTTGCTGACTTCTGTTAAGAGAATGTAGAAATCTATGAAAGCCTTCTCAGATAAGTAGCATCCTACTGCAAATGTAAGATGATCCAAGGGCCTCTGCCAAGCAGGCCTTTTATGCAAGTGTTGACCTTAAAACAAATAGCCAGATGTTTCTCCAGCAAAATGGGTTTATTCGGGAATAACAAAGAATTACAATTCAGGGCATACTTCTAATGGTGAATCATGTGCAAGTCTGGAGAAACAAAGGAGAGGAATGCTCTTTTTTGAACTTGGGAGGGGCTGTTGTAACTGAAGGGTCCATTGAAGGAAACTGAGTTTGGAAGTGGAGTGACTTTTCATTGGCTGAGTTGCAGCAGTTTCCCATTGGCCGAGCTTTTACTACATGAAGAGGAATTTTTTCTTCCTCCTGCTGGTAGTAATGTTGTGTCACTTCCCATTGGAGATGCAAAGTACCTACGCCTCTTCTTGTTGGGGTCAGTGGTGTGCGTGGGTGACATGTACATGAGAGTTCTCTCTTCCAGCCTCCTGATTCCGCTTTAAATGAGGTTTCTGTTTATTAGTTTTCACACGTTAGGAAAAGGTGCCCCCACAGGCACAGGACGTGATTGGTGAACTGACCTTTGTTGGTAGAAAAAGACACGCCATCCTCTGGGGCAATGCGATCAGCTCCCTCAAGGGCCAAGGCTTGAAGGACAGATCCCAGCCCCCATTCACTTCCTCAGTCAAATGCCTTGAGCAAGACACACACAATTCCATGCACAGCCTTGTTTGGACCAGGAAGGAAGGAGGGAAGGAGGGAGGGACTGCTCTCCCACCTCCTATACCAAACCCCCAGACAAATAACATCAGCATCTATTGATTCTTGCCTGAAGCTCCCATTTCAGTGCTACTAAAGTGCGCTCCAGAGACCAGTACCACATTGCAAACTCTGTGCCAGTCTTCAAGAATATGTACAGAAATTAAGGAAATGTTTAAAAACTTTCATAGCAATTAGATCTTGGTGCAACACTTGAATCTTATTTTACAAAAGTGCCAATCTTCAAGGGTAGGGAAATTTTTAAAAACTTGTCCATCACTATGGATCATTTAAAAAGCACTGCTCTGCCACAATTAATTTTCAAGGAGGAAAAAGCCATTTTATATCCTGCTCTAAAAAGAGAATCCTATGGCATTTCCTTTTCCTGTACGGCACATAGAGTATCTTTCAATTTGCTTGTACTTAAAGACATATAGTAGGGACAGCTGGAAATGCAACTACTAACGGAGCTGCTCTCATGAGCACAATGAAGTGTTCCATTATTACCTTGTGAAATATAAACTGAGTGGAGAAAGTAATGAATTAAACATATATCAAATATACACTGGTACTGAGTTTTTCTTTTAATCTATCCAGCATGTTTAGTTATAGCTAAAGGTAGCTTCTGCTAAAAGATAGAAATGTTTACCCTTCCTATTTACCTACAATGATGTGAATATTTAATAACAAACATCATTTTCAATGGCATCACTTCATCTCTGCTCCTTTTCTAAGATAGTCATAAATGTGTCTATTTGGAATCACATAATGAAAGTTTCAGAACATTCAAGCAGCCTTTCAGTTGTTTGTACCAGCTGCTTCCCTTCACCTATCCTTGGGGTCCCTTCCCATGAAACTCAGTCCAACAGACAAGCCAGCCCCCAAAGGCAGTCTGTGTACAGCGGACAAAAGTTGAGACTTGACAGGTACTGGAAGTAGAGCCCAAGTTGCTCTCCTGATTTTGTCTTCAGGAGTGGCAGTGTAACAAGAAACAGGGCCAGGAATGGCTGGCTTTTGTGCTTGTCCTTATAAATTTGCGGATGTCTGCTGAGGCTCACTGGAGGAAAGTTAGCCACTGCCCATGGAGCATTCTGGTGCTAGTGAACTGATCCTCATTCCACCTTTTCAAATGTGGGTGGTGGGCAAAGCACAATTGTAAAATGCTCTGCTGATACTTAGTTTTAACTACCGATCTCTGTTTGCTTCCAGCTAGATATTCTGTTTGGGGTTTTATAAGTGAGGAACAAGTAAATATTCTTTGTTTACAAAAAGGCTTTTTCAATAGAAAAATATTTCTGTACTTCAGGAATGCTTCTTAGAACACAATCCTGGTTTGAATAAACTACTTGTACAGAAATGCATTTTGCCCATCTAGACTAAGCAAAAAATACTTAAAAGCATTTTTTTTTAACTGTAGAAAATTCTCTTAACTTTCCAAATTATTAAAAATAAGTGACACTGGTGGCATTAAAATGACTTAAAAAGCAACCTGAAACCTGATGACATTGAGTATAAGGACCAAGAAATGAAGCACATACAGAGACTTGTTTTTTTCTACAGAGAATGATGTTTTACACTCCACGTGCTGTCCACTCATCCATGCCGGCTGGGACCACACTTGTCACAAAGCTCTCATTACCTCACATACATCCTATGATCTTCACAGGAAGACATACGACATAACTTCAGTCTAGGGGTTGCTGAATATGTGAATTAATGGTTTTTCCATTATTTATAAACCATGTTGATATAAGTATTAATGCAATCCACACAAGCTTTTGTTTTCTTGGCCTACAGAACAGGATTAAAGCCAAAGTGAATTTAGGGAAGACCTGACAATTTTGAACAAATAACACAGAAGTGACTGTACATTTTGGACCCGCTTAATTTTGTGTCTGACTATACAAACATTGTAACAAAAACAGAATTTGAAGAAAACAATCACTACAGAGAAAAGTACACCTAAACGTAGTCGATACTTAGGTAATGCAACAATATTCAATTTGTGACAGGCAATCCAAAAGCCAGTTCAAGTTTTAGATCCATAAAACTATACTTTATTTTAAAATTTTACACAACAAGAAGTCTTAAGCAGTGCAGAACACATTCCTATGAAAAGATTCACATAGCTTAACAACTTGCTATTTAAAAGAAAACCAAGATGACTGAATTAGTCACCCTCTACTCAAGCTTGTACAGGTTTTTACATATCAGGTCAGTTATCAACCTAAAACTATTTACCTTCTTTATTGTGAAATTTCCAATATTTTCAGAGTACTCAAAAGTTAAATAGTTTCTTCCCTAAGACCAATATCAGCTTAGACAAAATTAAATTGGTCTTTCTCTGCTCTCACTAAACTATAAGAAAAGCATCTGATATATAACAATACCAAGTATTCTCATCCAAAGTTCATTTGCAGAGAAGTCCTTGGAAACTTCTCGTGAATGCCCCTGATGGCAGCTGCTCCCTGCACTGGCTTGGCCCAGGGCTCTCCGTGCATTGGAGAAGGTTCTGGAGTCAAGACCATGAAGACCCACATCCAAGAAATTCAAGTCACCCAGGCGGCCCTGATTGAACACAATTTCTTGGGAGAAGCTTTCAAATGGCAGTGTTCCTAGGATGAAGCCAGAAACCGCCTGTGGTCATTTCCTTACTTCGGAGATGAAGTAAAACCTGATTTGTCTGACCCATTGAGTCACTTAAATCTCCCTTACACTGGACATGTGCTCTGAGGATTGTTTAAGCCTGAAAGAAATACTCAGATTAGTAGGTTATCATATAAAGAGATGTGAAAAGTAAAAGAAAAAAAATCCAGTTGTCTCCAATTAAAAAGTTAGTCTTGAAGATAACAGAAATTCTTAGGATGGGTGCTGGTGATGTCTGTACCCAATGTGAAGGTACTTAATGCCACTGAGCTATATATTCAAAAATGGTTAAAATGGTAAATTTTATCTTATGGACATTTTTCCACAATAAGAAAAATGTTATACTAATATTCATATAACCTCTCATTATGGACACAGATGCCCAAAATTCAAGAGAGAAACTCTAAAATCAGAAAAAGACAAGGACATGTGTTTTCATTTTTCCTATAATTCTCTTATCATTGAAAACAAATAAGGTTATAAATACATTAAAGGTTGGCATCACACAAGCAATTCATCTCCAATTTATTGCTGGCATTTTAAAGTGGTGCTAATTTATATGTAGTTCCTTCTAATTAGTTTGTTACATTCAATATACAACTATGTTTTTTAAAAAACACAACAAAACACCCAATACTTCCTCCCTTAAAATCTTCTGTTTTGATGTCTTTCCCAGAATAACAACTGATTTAAGTTCTTCTTTACTTTTTCCTTTCATTGTTTCAAAATATCCTGTTTTCACAATTTGGTCTTGCCCCTCTATTTAAAGAACTCTTGCCCCACTCTGCCCTGTCCCCCAACACACAGTTAAGGGAAAACATAATGGGTTGATATGTCACAAAGCTATAGACTGCCAATCCCTGTGAAAGAGCTCTCCCTTTCAATCCTGGATTGATGTAGAAATAATTTCACTGGATAAGTAGATGCAAGGCGAGTGGAAATATACAAATGCCAGGTAGGCACCTAGACAGCTGCACTGGAGCCAGAAGTCCGGAGCAGCAGTTCCTGGAATATCAGTCACAGCCTGCTGCAGGCTTTCATCATGTCTTCTTGTGAACACAAAGGGGAGAGTTCATTTTTCTAAGTCACAATAATGTGTCAAGGGGATAACTCTCAACAGTGTCGACTAAGTGACGGGGTTGCGCAAAACCATAGGCACTTCTAAGCAGAACAGGACAGTAGAGATCAGTCAAGAACTCCTGTTTTGTTTGTGCGGCTCTCAAGGTAATACAGGGCCCCTTGGTCTAAGCCCATCACTCTCCAACGAGAAAACAAAATGACAGGCATAATACAATGCACAATTGGACATCTGGCTTACATACAGGTGATCATCCCTATTAAAAAGTCTGAATGTTATTTTTATACACCATAGAATTTAAAATATCTCTTTTATTTATAGTAGAAACTATATGAAAAAGTGAGAAAACATCAGCCTCAAACACAGTAAGGAAGCCACCTCTTAGAAGAGATGTGTAACTTAAAAGTTATTTTGTATTTATTGAAATTCACAACAGATTGCAAAGTACCTCCAAATTCAAGATTACCAAAAAAAACCAGAAAAGTATTTCCAAAATAAAGATAACCAAAAATTAATTCAACTGAGTACTGTCTATCATTGCTGTAATACATTACCACAAACTTAGCAACTTAACACAAATTTATTCTCTTACAGTCCTGGAGGTCAGAGGTCTGACCCAGGTCTCACTGAGCTAAACTCACAGTTGGCAGGGCCGTGTTCCTTCCTGGACATCCCAGGGCAGAATCCATGCCCTTGCCTTTTCCAGCTTCCAGAAGCCACCCACATTCCTTGGCTCATGGCTCCTTCCTCCATCTTCAACACCAACATGTTGCATCTGTCTCTACCATTCTTCCAGATTTCTCATTTCCCTCTAAGACACGCTTCCAATTTCCTCTTCCTCTTTTAAGGACAGACCCTTGTGATTATATTGGACTTACCTGGAGAGCCCGAATAATCTTCCTAAAACAAGGTCAGCAGATTAGAACCTTAATTCCACCTGCAACTTTATTCTTCTTTGCATTTAACCCAACATATTCATAGGTTCTGGGAATTAGGATGTAACATCTTTCTGGGAAAGGGGGAAGCTGACATGATTCTATCTACTACACATTAAATACACATGTCAACACACCGCAGGTTAATATTTTCATGACAGTTCAATAATTGTCATTATTTGCCTTCATCTACAGAATTTATCTTTTTTTATCTCTATAAAATGTATTAAACTGGCCAGATGCAACAATTACAAAAATTGTAAAGAGATATAAAACAAATTGTACATTACAAAGTAGTGGTTATTGGTGTGTATGTGTTTATATGTGTATGTATAAAACTATACATGTATATATACGGGTGTGTACATACACACACACACACACACCCATGATTTTATAATTAAGTGGTTCTAGAAAATCAATACACCACAAAGATTCCTAAGAAGGTAATGCTTATAAAATGAGGCCATGTTTATGAGGATCCAAAATCAACCACAGGCAAGAGTCTTAATGAGGAATTTGAAAGTTAGAGATAAATTCATTCTTTCTAGGTTAGTCTTTTATCCTACTCATTTTCTTCTCTATTTTATCCCGTTGTTGTTTTTATCCAACTTTAATATTCTCATGCTTTTAAAAGCCCACCATGTATGAAGTGACCACAGCCCTTATGAACAAGGCCAAACCACGAACCCACGGATATATTAGTGCAGCTGCTTTGGAGAAACTCACTGAAAAACAGAGAAAAGCCACGTGTGCACTGTTACATCCAGTGTAGCTGCAACACTGAAGAAGGTCCTGATTCCTTCAGTGGCTACAACACCAGCTTTGGTTTTCCAGGAACACTTTCCTTGCAAGCATGACCACTGTCACTGGTGGGTGTCAGTCCACGCCAGACTTAAAAGACGGGAATGTGGTAGTGGCGGTCATCCTCAGTCAGCAGGGAGATCTCAGGCCATTCCCTGAGGGGCTCCTCTGGGTAGCAGACTTCAAAGTCCCTGGAGCTAAACTTGAACAGTCTGAACACTTTTATCTTGACTTCAAGTGCATATCCAAGTATAAACATATCAATCTGGGAAAGAGATGAAAGAGAGGTCACAATACACATTTCCAAATTCCTGCCCTCTCACCAGTGGGGGGAGCATGTTCCTCGGCAGCTTGTGAAATAATGTACTTGTTTACAGACCCACACATGAGCCACTGAGTGAGCATGAGTTAGGAACAAATGTCCATTACATGAAAGGCAGGGGACAAGCAGAGGTGCATCTCTCTAGACTAGCATTAAAAAAATCACAGGGAAAGCTGTTCGGAAAAAAAACTTATAAAAAATAAAGGAATGTTTATAACGAAAATGACACTGTTTTCTCTCTGGCTGGTGAGGCTCAGTTGGTTGCAGTGTCGTCCCATAAACTGAGAGGCTGCGGGATTGACTCCCGGCCAGGGCACACGCCTAGAATGTGGGTTCGGTCGATGTTTCTCTCCCTCTCTCTCTCCTTCCTTTCCCTTCTCTCTGAAATCAATGAGCATGTCCTCAAATGAGGATTAAAAAAAAAAACCTTTTATTAAAAATTTAAAAAATTAGTTTTCCAACCAGTTTTATATCATTTAAAATCGATTTGTGTAAAAATTTCAGATGATTTTGTGCACCTTCTAGGAAAGCAAAGCAAAACAAAACAAAAACCCTTTCCAATGGGGATTTGAAAGCATTTTCTGGGTACTAAAAAAGATTAAGTAATTTCTATTTATCTGCAATAAGTAACCAAATGCTTTCCCAAACTTTATCTCATTTTCCAACTGGAGTTTCTCCTGGATAACCTCTGCTGTGGCAGAACCTGCTGTCGACTGAGAGCAGCGTGCAAGGTCAGAAAGAGGACCCAGCACTGCTGTCCTTCAGCCACGGGGCTGGAGAGACGCACAGCAGCCAGCTCAAAGCAGTGAGGCGATCACTATTCTGCATTTCAAGAGCAATAATATCAACCCACCACTCTATGCAGATGGTCTTATCACTGCTGAAAGCAAACACCAAACACCTATATGTACAGTATTGCCAATATCATCCTGATCAAACACACACAATTCTTCTGCTCCACGTACCTGCTCTAGTCCATATGTGTCGCCTACTGAATTTAGGTGATTCATCATGAAACTCAAAGGATCAGATGATGTTTCCCGGGAAAACAAGAGTCTGAAAAGACTGGGAATGACCTTTTTCATCTTCATTTGTTCATAAACTTCAGTGACTTGATATAGCATGATGAACTTTAAAGCTTCATACAGTTTATATTCCAGAATGGCATCAGAGAAAAGGATGTTGCACATACTTCCTCGCTTGTGATAATCTTTAATCCCACTGAATTCCGTCCACTAAGAACACAGACGTAACAGTGAAATTTACAAGGATAAGGATGAATGCATACACTGCTGTATAACTTTAGAAGTATATACAATATTTATAAAATAAAACGAAGATTTATAGAGGAAAACAGAACTTTAACTTTTCATTTTATACCTTTTGACATGGATTTTTAAAATCATAAGTATATATTACTTTTACAATAACAAACTAGTTTCAATAAAATATTTTTTCACAAAAGCACCACCCTCTAGGTAAAACACGAAGCAAGTTAGTTTCCTAACACTGCTTAAGAGGCCTGGGTACACAAAGGCTGCTCCAGTGGCCGACAGTGCTGGGTAGCCTTCTTTAACAGCTGCCATGTGCTGGGCACAGTTTATGGTACACTCTACGTGTATTATCTCACTGAATCCTCACAAGAACTGAACAGGGTCAATACTATGTATATTTCAGTTTTACAGATAAGAAAACTATGGCCCAGAAAGGTCAGGGTGCTTCCCAAGGAGGATTCATTCCAACAATCCAAAATCTGTTTTTACTTAAAAGACAGGAAAACCTCTGAGTCAAATTATATATAACATCTTTGCCGTTGCCAAGTTATTAATAGGGCACATTCCAGAAGGGCATTTCTGAGTGCCTTGTCTAGAACTTGCACCTCATTTCTCTAGGGAAACAAAGGCACATGATTGTTAAGGTTTCCAGGCCAGCCTGCAAAGGGCTCCTTAGCCCATAAAGGGCCTGATTATTGTATCATGTAGAACAGCATTGCTCTCATTCATCACTTGAAGGAGAATGAAGACCAAGGAGAAGGAATCTCAGTTACTTGAAGCAATGTTTCTGCCTGCCTTTCCTACTTAACTAACATAGAGTGATATGCCTGACATCAGAGAAAATTGGCGACACTTGTGACGGATGGTTGCCTTCCTAGCCTTTTACCCCAGCCACCAAATACGCACCTGTGTTTTCAATAATTCCACACATTTACGCAATTTTCCAAACACATTTGAACCAGTATACTTCTCAGGACCAAAACTGTATTGCTGGATCCAATTACAACCTTGTGAAAAGAGCAGTTTTTCGGGAAGCTTGAAAAAAGATGCCAACAATGATTAGTATCTCAGCATTTATTACACACAATTTGGAATATGTCAGAGCACATAATCTCATCTCATTTAGCAATCTTTATTTAAAAAGACTATAACCACAGTTAAGGAAAAACATACATAGTCATTTTCTTTCAGATTTGTGGATTCCATGATTTCGATCATATTTTTAATTCACAATTTCACAATTGATAAAAACTTAATATAAGATTAAGTCTACAGAAACAATCTTTTGGGGATAGAACATTTCCCAAACTACCTAGATATATCCCTTTAGAACTCATTTTTAACCAGACAATGTTAAAAGCAACACAGTGCATCTGGGAATTGGTGGGTTTTGGAAGAATGCAAGCTGGGGTTCAAACCCAGCCCTGTCACTCACTAGCCGGGAAGGTCCTCAGCTAGCAAATTATTTAACCGCTCAGTCTCATCCTCCACGGTAAATCAAGGGCAATTTTACAGGACTCTGGATGGGGTTAAATAAGATTATGGGATACGCCAGAATCTGATCCATCATAGGAATCCGATGCATTTCCCACCCAATTCAGCTGGTGCAACCCAGGGTCCCAGGTGCAGTCTCTGTCCTCAGCAATGAGCAGCAGGGCCAGCACACTGAGTACCCCAGTGTTCGCAAGATAAAAAAAAACTAACAGACAACTCTAAATTTAAAATGTTAAGGCAACAGAACATGTATAGCTACATATGTAAGCACACACTTTATATTTCTTCGCTCCTCCACCTTAAATGTACATCCTAGGTTAGGAATACTGCATTCAGAATAAAAATTCAGATTATCACCAAGAATGTACTATCTCACACTGTTAAGAAAATGAAAAACAAGAAACAGACTGGGAGAAAAATATCTGTAAATCATATATATGATAAAGCACTTTCATTCAAAATATATAAAGAAATCTCAAAACTCAATCAAATAACAAAACAAAACAATAAAAAACTGGGCAAAACCCTGACTGGTGTGGCTCAGTGGATTGAGAGTCAGCTTGTGACCCAAAGGGTTTCTGGTTCGATTGCCAGTCAGGGCACAGGCCTGGGTTGCAGGCCAGGTTCCCAGTTGGGGGTGTGCAAGAGGCAACCACACATTGATTTTCTCTCCTTCCCTTACCCATCTCTAAAAATAAATAAAATAAAATATTTTTTAAAAATTGAGCAAAAGATTTGAACAGACACTTCTCCAGAAAGATAATAAGGATACCAAGTAAGCACAGGAAAAGATGCTCAACAACATAACTCATCAGGGGAATGCAAACTAAAAGCACAATGATACTAATGCACATCTATCGGAATGGCTGAAACAGAAATAAAAATAAATAAACAAAAGAACCTGACAATACCAAGTGCTAGGGAGAATGTGGAGCAACTGGAACTCTGATGCATTTGTGGAAGAGATAATTGGAAAATGATTTGGCAGGTTCTTAAAAGTAAGCATACATCTACCATAACACCCAGCAATCCCACCACAAAGGAATGAAAACTTATGTGCAAATAAAATCCTGTATGGGACTATTTATAGCAGCTTCATTCACGGTGTGAAACACTGGAAACAATCCAAATGTCCTTCAACTGGTGAATGGATAGACAAACTGTCACATTCATGTCAAGGAACACCACTGAACAATAAAAAGGAATGAACAACATATTCATGGACCATCTGGATGAACTGCAAATTCATTATGCTAAGTGAAAGACCTCGATTCAAAAGGCCATGCCCTGGAGGATTCCATTATGTAACATTCTAGAAAAGGCAAAACTTCAGGGAAGGAAGGCCTATCAGTGGTTGCCAGGAGTTGGGAATGAAAGGAGGACTGACTGCGAAGGGAAATGAGGGAATGTTTGGGGTAGTAATTACACAATGAATTTGCCAAAACTCAAATAACTATAGAGGTAGAAAGTGAATATTAGTAGGCTATCTTACTTGTAAAGGACAGATGCCCCTCTCAAGAAAAGATGGCATTAAAAACAAAACTGAGTATGACCACCTTTCTGAGACGGGCTGTCTGCAAACGAGCGTGAGAGGCAGAGCCCCTGGCCAGCAGGTCTCTCTGAGCCCCTGCAGTCTCAGGAGCGCTGCCCACAGCAGACCCTGAGCAGCTGTGTCCCCGTATCAGCAGGGCGACCCTCACATGTTTCCGCTCTGAGCACGCACCTTCACAATGTCCTTTTCCTTCATCCAGGATGGAAAAGCAAGGCCCTGGCTGAGTATCTGGAACAGCACGGACCTTAGTGCGTCGTAGTTATCTCTCCTCACTTGTCGCACACATTTAATGTGACGCCGCCAAAACAGCTCCTCATACGCCTATTAGCACAAAAAGAGGAAGGTGTTTTTTCATTCCACTGGATAAGAAATAAGGGAAGTGATTTCAATGTATTGTCAATGAAGCATACTCCTAAATAAAGCAGACAACAGCAATAAAACAATTATAAATTATGACTTGGACCACATGTCATTTCATGTCATTTCGTGTGAAGACAGACAGTGCCATGCTCTTCAAGATGGTAAGTTCCTGAAGCCCAGGGCCAGGGAATGTCACTGTAGGGTGATCACAGATACAGCCTGATCACAGTGAAAAATACTGTATACTTTAAAACCACGCGAAGGACTATTTTAAATGTACCACCTTTTTTTTTTCCTTTACCAGTGACAAGATTACACAACATTGCTGGGAATATTTACTAAGACTGATCCAATGGAAAACTCTAATAATCCTCTAAGTATTTTTGTCAAGGGGCCAAATCCCTTCAAGGACAGAAGTTCTCTCCCACACGCGCAGAATAATAGGCCTGGCCAGGAGAGAGCTGAAAAGAGTTGATTTCAATCTTTCTGAACTCACAGACTGTATTTACCCCAATCCATGAAGGCACTGGCTCTAGGTAAAAGGCCCAAAGCCAACGTCCAGCAGCCGTTTGGCTTTAAAATTAGAGCCATGGTTGTCCCTTGTGTCACATTCAGTATCAGTTAGTCTCTGGGTCCATAAAGCGAAATGGAATGTTTGTTTACACACACATTCCCCATCTTCCATGACCTTTCAAACAGACAAACCTTCCTCATCAGCTTGGCACGGGGCGTCTCCCCTTTCCATTCTCTTGCGCAATAGCTGAGTAAGTCAACTTCTGCCTCCACACTGAGGTTCCCTGAACCAAATCAAAAATAAAAGGTAGTTAATTTTCCCTTTCCTATTCCTTCTTGAACCCTCTCCACACCTTAAAAATAAGGAAAGATGCACAAAAAAACACTTACTTTTGAATTTTCTTTGCAGGTATCCACTCCACCTAAAAGAAAAAGGAAACAATAAAATCAAAACTCTTACCTTCATAACAAGGATATTTTAGAAATGTGAAGATGATGCAACCACCTACCATTTCAGCCGATGCCCTAAGTGTAAATTCAGCCTTCTGAAGTAGCAGAGGGTTGCCACCAGCAACGAAATGGTCAACATTACAGAGCCCTTGGCTATTCCCCACACAGCATCTAAGGCTTGGCTGGTGACTAGTGTCCAGGAGTGAACTTGGTCGTCACCTACAAAAATTCAATTGAAAAAAATCACATCACAATTACACAAATCTGCTTTAAGAGGGGAAAAGATACACTGGATAATTTTATATGCAAAGTGTCTATGGCTGATTTAAATAAACAGTTTTTAAAGCATTCAGAAATGCAATCTGAAAATTAAAGAAATGCCTAGTTCCTCTATAATCAGGGTCATAGATAAGACTATCTTTGTCCCCAACATTCAAGAGGAAGGGTGAACATTAAGAGTGTAGGTTTCACAATCCCTCAAACCTGAACTCAAAGCCTGCTTCTCCTACTTACCTAGCTGTGTGACTGTGGGAAACCTACCATCTCTTACCCTGACTTGTCTTGACTGTAAAATAGGGGTAAAATACTGACCTCGCCGGGGAAAGACAGAATGAAATTATTTAAGAACCAGCAGAGTGCACCGTGCCCCGTGCTGAATACCTGTTGAATCCAAGAACGACACCAGGGATTCTGCTGGGCACGAGCACATGAGGAGGGGCGGGGGGGGGGGGAGGAGGGGGGACACAATCTAGTGATGCTGCCCCATCCACTTCTGCCCACTTTGATAGTCTTAAATCAGTACGGGCCATAACATATGGCATCCCCTTACCACACAGAACCAGCGACTCAAACAGCAGGCACACAGACATCATTTCCAGCAAGCGGCCCCTTAAAAGAAGTCATGAGATGGAGACAGATGTGCTGCTTACGGCACACGCTCTCATTCCCGAGTGGACAAGAGGGAAAACTATCAGGCCTGAAGAGCTTAAACTGGGTACTTGCAATATTTTACTAAGCACAGGAGATTCCAAATGATATTATGTCTGAGGGTATAAAAATACTGAAGCACAAATGAGGAAGAGGACTTCTGGGGTTCATTGTGAAACTGTTTCCTCCATAGCACAGGGTTTAGTAAAATCCTAATGATTAATGTAGTAGAAGCTTCATTGGTTTGCAACCTATACTTTAAGCATTTTTTATCATCTTTGATGTGCATTTACACTCTCAGTAAAGAATTTATCAGGAGATAAATAAATGAAAAAAGTTATCAGCAAATAAAAATACATACTATTTTTATTTTATTATGTACTTAGAAAGACATTTTCAAACACAGGTGTTTATTATTTAAAATTGGTTAGCTATTCATTACAGACTTGTCCCACCTAGAAATTTAGTACAACTTTTTATAAATTGTTTTAAAAAGGAGAGTCATACTGCCTTTACACCTGTAATTTAGACTCTTATTAATTCAGTCTGATTTCCCAACTTTGAAAATTCTGCTATATGCAAATATTTAATAAGTCCTTAAACTGATGGAAGAACTAGAATATAGTCTATGATACATAATTTCTCCTATTGTAGTCATAAACATTTTCTAGAAGAGTGGAATATTGCACAAGATAGTAGTGTATTTCTTCTCTTCATATCGGTGTCATATCAAATTTTAAGTTGAACATCTTTTCATATCACTACATATAGACCCACATTATTCTTTTTACAGAATGCATAACATTGCAGTATAAAGACAGACTATCACCTCCATAATCGCTGCCTAATTAATAAACATTGCTTGCTTCCATTTTCCACTTACAAACATGGCTGAGACCAACACTCCTCCAACAGTCCATGTGGCTCACGGCAGCTCTTAGGATAATTTCAAGAAGAGGATACTCTGGGCCAAAAGGTTTACACATTTCTAGTGTTGACAGATGTTGACAAAGTGCCTTCCAAAACAACACTGCCAATGAACACTCCCACCCCGGGTACCAGAGCACCTATTTTCCTGAACCCCACACCAGTAATGAGTTCTCACTGTAGCCTGTGTTCCTGAATAACACCCCCTCATTTCTTCCTTTGTGAGGAGCCTTTCGGAGCATTTGTACTTCCCACTGGGTGGGGCTCACCTGTACATAGCCTCTGCAGTGGGCCCTGGCTGCTGCCCTCAGGGGGACATTGTTCTCACAGGTCACAGACTCCCTCTGACCTGCTGCATTCCTTTAAGTCACCATCTGGCTACTAGGGCATTTGATTTGAGACCCCAAACCAGGGACTTCTCCTGAGCATGAGTCCTTCTCTGCAGCTGCCCAGGGCCTCCAGGAGGACGCACTGCAGACCATGGCTCTCCCTGTTCCTACACACACACACACACACACACACACTTCATGGCTCTCCCTGTTCACACACACACTCACACACGCACATGCACATGAGCAAACACTTCCCTAGCCTACTGTCCGTATCCTCAAAATGAAACCCTGTCCACAACCCAAGAAAGGGTGACAGTATCAACTTATCAGGAAAAAAGGAACATGAGGTTCAACATCCCTTTCCCAGGCAAGCCTACAACAGAAGCGGGAACCCTTGTCACCCGCTACCTAATGTGCCCATAGCTTTTGGTCAAATGACTCAAGCCGAGAAGAGCCAGGGAGCATAATCATGGGGGCTGGTGTGGGTCCAGGAGCATCTGGAGGCAGACTCAGGAAGCCACATGTGTGCCAGCTGCTCCCTTCACTCCCTTCGGCCCTGGCCTGGCCACACGGCCACACCCTGGACCTCATCGATCTGACATAAGAGCCCCTTCCTGGTAGGTACACTGACCGCAAATCACAGACAATCCCGAGGTGCCCGAGGAAGGGGCTTCCAAGTCAAAGGAGAGGAAGTATTATACAATGTTTTAGTAGGAAAAAGTATGACTGCATTGATCATTAGAAAAGCCAAAGCATGAGCTTTTGCTTTGTGCCAGCCCCCGTGCTAAGAGTCTTAGAGGGATTATCTCCTTTGCTCCAGGGCTCCATGGCGTGGGTCCCATCCCCGCCCTGTACATACACTGGGCGATGGCCTTCACCTCCTAGGCTTCCGTTTCTTACCTAGAGATGGAACAGTAGGTAACAGTGATGTCCTGCCTCTTAGTGCTATTATGACAGTTGAAGGACATAATGGGAAAGTGCTGAGCACACTGTCTGGCTTACTGTACGCACCCAATAAGTGGTTATTATTTTTATTGCTATTATTCTAATCACACTTACTTTTTACATGAGCAAACAGAGGGACAGAGATTAAATGAGTGGTCAAGTCAGCATTCAAAGGCAGGGTGAGGGGATGCCAGGAGCTGCATGCCTCATCACCAGGCTATCCTGCCTTACAACTATGTAGCAGAGGACATCTTCAAATCTGCTTTGCTCCAGCAAGTATAGAATAAAGCCTTCAAAAAGAGAATTAAAAAAAACATTTCCTGCATGTGTCAATAACTGGATGACAACTCAAAAAAAGCAAACACAGAATGCCATAAATTAGGGGCCTAGAAAAACACTATCCTGACCACAACTTGGATGACCCCAGCAGTCAAATCTCATTTCCCCAAATCCAGCCAAGAGTGAATCAAATTTTCCATGTCAGACTCTTCGCCGGGGTCCCCCTTCTGCCAGCCTGCCAAGGAGAATTCAGCAATTGTCTGCCCACCTTCCCCTCCCCCTGCCCTGGGGCACTGGCCTCATGGGAGGCTGACTGGGCTAGCGGGAAGGAAGAGAAGGTTCCCCCAGGAGGGATTCAATCATCCAACATAATGAAAAGAGAAGCCAGAACCAGGGCAAGAAGCAAAGGGAGTGTGGGTGGCAGGGGGTGGGGCCATGGAGAATCTCTAGAAAGTGAGGGTTGCAAGACGACTCGGAAGACAGAAGCATTGCCAGGGCTTAGGGATTTGATCTTCTTTAATGTTTATCAAGAGACAGCAACTGAAGTTTCTTTTTTAATACTTTTGGACTGGACCACTTGGGTGGTGGCTGAAATGAGGTTCTATACAAGCACTGTGCATTTCTACTCTATTGGATTAACTTGGTCTTTTTCATTTCCCCAATCATTGGCACTCAAACATACCCAGAGACCCCAAGTAATACTTAAATAGTTAAGATGCCCTTGACTAACTACCCCAGAACCTCCTGCAATCAACAACATGGCTATCTGAAACTAAAATCTGACCAGTGATTCCCCCTCAGACTATATATGGCAGATGAGACCACTGACTAGAACTAAAAAAAAGAAAAAGCCACCGTTTTTTGTGGTAGAATTCTACTTAGATTTTTTTTCTGTTTTCTAAAATGTACCAAAGCTGAAATCATTAAAACATTCAAACAGGAAACCAAAAGAAAAAAAATACTGAAAACAAAACTAAAGACACTGAAGAGCTGGCAACAGGGTGAGTACGCAGACAGCAAATCCACTGGGAGCCCGGGAGCCCGCGCTTGCTCCCGTGGAAACTCACCGATGTCTGGCTGGCCTCCCAAACTTCCACTGTTATTCCAGGTCCTTTCTACCTCCACTTCCGCACAGTCCATAACACCGTCTACCCCACTTCCTCTCCCAGTCTTTCGCAGCACAGCAGTGCATGGGGTTTTCTCTGCACAGCTACACAGTCACCTACCTGCATCTAGCCCGGTGACTCTCTCCTGAAGCAAGAGATGGTGGATCAAGGGCTACCCGGTGGGCCATGGAGGGGAAAAATTAGGCCCGAGCTAAAAGGCAATTTAATTTTGACATTTGAGACAGCAGAGAGAATGAAGATATATATACATAATTTTGTTAAGAAAATTTAAGGTAAAAAAATACTCAATTTAATGTAATAAATACGACAGGCATTTCTACCTGCTGCAATGCCATGTACAGTTAATTATCAAGAGATGGAAGAAAGAGCGGCCAAGAGACACAGGTGGACTAGGAAGCACACGGAGAGAGGGGTGGGGGAAGGCAGCCATCCCCAGCCAGCGGGTCCCCTCCCTGATGCATGAGCAGTGGGAGGATGGGGGCGGGGTGCGGAGGGGAGGACACAGACACAGCAGAGGTGTTGGGTAAACTTTTCACACTTTTCTGAGCTGTGTCGTGGAACACTACTCCCTCTGAAAAAGTGCATATGACTTTTGGGTAATTCTGATCAAGGGAGGGAGGTTCTGCAGAGAGGAGTAAACTGAGGCCAAGTGGGACAGTGGGCAGAGAAAGGCCTGGACAGAAAGACCTTCTCCCTCTGCCTGCACCCTCTCCTTCCCATGGGGGCTGGGCACTGGGCTGGCAGTGAACTGACATGGAAGACACACAGCCTGCCCTCAGGGGCTCATGGTCCGGTGGCACAATGCCCTCCCAGTAGGAAAGGCTACTGGCCAGCTGGTCCCAGGCCCAGAGTGCCACAACCCACACTCCCCGGGGTCAGCGCATGCTGGTGTCAGCATCTGGCCCTATGATGCCCAGGTGGCCAGCAGACCTCCATTCCCCAGTGGGTCACCTCTCTCAGAGGTTAGTGCCTAGAAACTCGGAGGCTTGAGAATAAAGCAAAATATCATCCGTTAGTCCAAACAAATAAACTAAGCAATATGCAAACAGAATGATAGACACGCAGATGAAATCCTGTTAGGTCATTAAGGTTTCTAAGTAATTTGGATTCTGGAAGACTACTAGAGAATTTGAAAGGGTCAGCACAGCCCTGGCCAGGTGGCTCAGTTGGTTGGAGTATTGTCCCATACACCAAAATGTTGCAGGTTCAATCCCCAGTCAGGGCACATATCTAGGTTGCGAGTTCAGTCCCAGTCAGGGTGCATCCAAAAGGCAACCAACCGATGTTTCTCACATCAATGTTTCTCTCTCTCTCTCTTCCTTCCTCTCTCTAAAACCAATTTAAAAAAAAAAAATCCTTGGGTGAGGAATAAAAATAATACTAGTAATAAAGGGTCAGCACAGCAGTGTGAAACACTGGGTTTAAATGGTCTTGATTCTTAAAAACACAGGTCAATTTTTTTATGGCAGTTATGGGGGAAATATTTAGAAAAATATCCTCTTAATATATCTTTGAAATGGTGAAGTCGAAATACTTTTTATGCTTTTGTACTTCAGATATCAGTTCTGCTCAATTAAGAAACAAGTCTTCCACTTGGTACAGAATTATAACCAACAACTACAAGATCAGTATCACTGAGGAAGAGAACCACCAAATGAAAGGTTTTTATCTTGAAAGTGACAACCAGTAAGACATTCAAATGCAGTCCTGTCATGCAACCTACATAAGCCTTTAGCACAACCCCCACAGGACTGGGCTTGCTCTACCCAAGGCTCCTGTGAAACTAGGAGTGTCAGTAATACAACAGGAAACTGCTCCTTGCCGAACATTGAGAGAATTGTGTGTGTGTGTAATAACATCATAGCTCAGGTTTTCTTTTTTTTATTATTATTTATTGGGCATATCTTCAGGTTATATGCATCCCATCATGTTAAAAGGTGTAAGTTTATTCTTCTAATTGTGTGGAGAGGTTTTAAAACCCACCCAACTATTAAAACACAAAAACTGTAGTTGGAAATAAGCTTCCAGTTCAAGAACATATTGTAATTCCTTCCCGGGAAATCCCAGAACTCCAGGATCACTTTGTCCAGCCAGGCAGGCTCCCTGGCTGGGTAGAGATAACTCATTTTGCAAAACAGGCCCAGGACCCTGTCTCCATTCTACCAACTCCTAGCTGTAGGGCCTCAGACAAATTACTTAGCCTCAATGATCTCCAAAAGTCTCCCCCAATGGCAGAGACCAACAGCGACAACAGAGAACTGGAACAAAATACAACACAGTGAGCCATGGGAAAGTGCTTATAGCTGCAAAGGCACTGTACAGATGTCAACTCTCCCAAGTCCGCGCTACAGTCTCCCCTCCATCTTGCCATGGTCCGGTGTTTACATACCTCTCCCTGTGGGAGTTCACTCCCTTTTGTGGGAGTCCATTTCCTTTTCTAGAACGTTTCTCTCTGTCCCAATCAAAATCTATCATTATTCTATGAATACAGATTAAGCTCCTCTTGCATGCCAAGCACTAACCAAGAGCTGATGCTACAGTTGTGAATGCAACAGACGGGCCGGTCTGGCGTCGCTTCACAGGTGGATTCTCCAGGTGTGTTTGGATCACAATGTAGGCAATGGCCCAGAAGAAAGGGATGTGGCCCTGTCAGCAGGGGTAACATGGGAACCTGACCTAGACCTGCATCAGATGAAGGGCAGAGCTGAGACACAGAGATGGGCAAGGGTTCGGGAGGCCAGGAAAGTGAGGGGAGGCCGGCCAGGCTCAGATCAGCAGGCTTCGATTCTGAGAGAGATGCTGATATTTAGCTGAGGAGCAAATAAGAGGCTTATGTGAGCAGATCTGTAACCACAATTTAAATCGTTATTGCTTGGGGTCATGAGGAACTTCGGATTCCTCTTCTGTATGACAGCCTTTTATATCTTTCACAGAATCACAGAATGCTTCTGGCTGAAGGTGCTGGATTTCCACTTGTTCTCCAAGGTCCAATTCTCACCAGCCCCTCAGCAGAACAACTCCCTCTCCCAGGTGCTCCCTCTGCTCTTTGTCCACACTGCAGGTAGGTGTACTCATGACATGTCATGTCCCCTACTGGCCTGAAAGCACCTCTAACTCTTAAGTCACTGTGCACCTGGTCATCTGATGAGCTGTCACACACATCTTTGTGAAGAATAAACTAAAGCCCAGAGAAAGCAAGAAGTCTGAACTTGAACCCACACGTTCTGACTCAAGGTCAGCATGCCCTTTTAACTAACCACATACATAACTAACTGCCTTTGCTGAGTGACTCTCTTCCAAGTATTCAAAACAATTAACAAGCATGAACTCAGAAGGCAGCTATCATTTCCACTGTGCATTTTTTCCCTTCTAGATTAAACATCCTCTCAACCAGTTCTCACATGACATGGTTTGCATTATCCCAGTCACTGTTCCTGGTCCCTTCGCTGTCCTAGTCACTCTTTTCTGAACCCATTCCACACTTAAATTAGACCCCAATCAGAATAACAATGCCCTGCATGTGGACCAGCCAGAAAAGCGATCAGTAACGTGACCACTTATTCATTCTTGATCAGGGATCAGCAAGTTCTCTGTAGAGGGCCAGGCAGTAAGAATTTTAGGCTTTGCCAGCCATCTGGTCTCTGTCCCAACTACTCAAATCTGCCCAGCCATCAGACAATACACAGAGGGACTATATTCCAAGAGAACTTATGAACACTGAGATTTGAATGACCTAGAAGTTGCACATGTCAGGAAATAGTATTCTTCTTTCGATTTTTCCCAACCATTAAAAACAAAGGCCATATAATTTTAAAACAAAAAACAAAAACTGAGTGGGACAGACATGACCCAGGGGCTGTGGTTTGCTGAACCTCATTCTAGATGATACATTCCAGTCAATGCAGTCTGTGATTGTATCAGTATTATAGAGCTGAGAAATAAACACGTCATCAACTCACATTCAGCCTGCCGTCAACGTAAAGTAAAGCCTTTCGACCTGTTGCTGGAGTATGCCGCTCCCACTGCAGAAGGGGGTGAAGGGACAGGCACTTTCATCCCAGCATCCTCACATTTCCAGGTGGAAGGTTTTCCTGGAGCTCTGGGGCTGGCCTCCGCCCCACCACTCTCTCACTGTACCCCTTCCCCAGGGAGACACATGATGGAGAGCTTTAGCAGAATCTGCTCAGCTCAGCCGCTCCTCTCCAGATCTGCCTGCCTGCGGAGAGGTGCCTTGGGGCCTGTTGTCTTCCTGAGAGAGAGGCCTGGCCTTTTATGGTAACTTCAGCTTGGGCACTGCTAGCAAGCCCATCTGGCCACGCAACTAAGATGTATGGATTTTATTGATGAGCTTACATTTAAAAATCTCTGACTCCTCCGTCTACCCTTCAGTTCATTCAGAACATGGGAAGGGAAGCTAGGGTTATTGAGGTCAAGTGTGCAAATACTGTGCCCTTTGGACCCAGTAACTGACATATCTTCCTGCTAAATTTCATGTCACTGGATTGGGTTCACTGCTCCAACCTGCCATGGCCTGTGTGGTTTGTTCTCTTTCTCTCTCTCTCTTCTTAGATGTTTAAGATTAAGCTTGTCTTCTATATCCTAATACAAATCATTTATGAACATGTGACAAAAGAGAACTAACAAGCCACTTTCCACTTTCATCCTGTGGTGATTTTTCCATCGATCAGAATTGTTCAGGCTCTGTTGCTAACGGTTACTAATCCCTCCCATTGGCTTCCCTTCCCCAATGCCATTTTCCACCTGTCTAAGTGGTGATTTGGTGAGGGAGAGGGGATGGGGCTGTTTTGTTTTGTTCTTATATTCAATGGATGTGTCACGTCTTATTTAAAAATCTTTGTGGCTTTTCCTACTTGTAGGAAAAACGCAAACCCTGGCAGCCAGTGAGGTGAGCTGGACAGGCCTCTGCACGAGGTGTGCGGGGTAATGGCACACCGCCTAGTGCACCATTCCAGCCAGAAGCCTCAGGAGCCGGTTCTTCTGGAACCAGGAGCCTTCCCTTGGAAGCAAATGGGAAGTCGGCATGAGGTCCACTACTGACCGAAGCACGTGACAGAAGCCTCCCCGTCCCCCACCTCACACCTTTACCTCTTTCCTCTCACGGAACCATCTGCCTTGATGTGACCCTTTAGGTCTGCTCTCCTAAAGAGAAACCAGTGACTTCAAAACAAACTCATCAAACACTTGAGAGCTTGGCACTCAAAGTCTATGAACCAGAAACTTCCATACCACCTGGGCACTCAGAAGTACAGATCTTCAGGCAGAGTCTTTGTCTGCAAGATCCCCAGTGACTCCCACGCACACGGAGTCTGAGAGGTGCTGTCACAGAGCAGAGTCACCGTGCCCTGGCTCTCCTGCACGTTTTCTGAGGTAATGGGCTAGGGCCCACGCACCCCTCCTTTTTTAACTTCCCGAGTAATTCCAATGTATGGCCAGTGCTGAAAAATGCCACACCAGGGTAAGGACTTCCTCCACCTTTGGCTGTTTCTGTTATCTCCAATATATTATCACATGCCAATTAACTTCCAAAGTTACAGTTAAGGGAAATCATACCAGATAAAGGAAAGTCACGCTGGTCATGTTATCCAACTAAATGTTAAGTATGACCTAAGCTTTGTACCTCTCTCCCTTGGTCCATGTGAGGGGCTTCTGTTACTAGTCAATGGTTGCTTTTGTATGGCGGGGGCCATGCTTATCTACAAAGGAACTTTGATGAAATTAACAATAAAGGAACCCAACTATTAATATGACCTCCAGGGAGGGTGACCAATTCATCCTGGCTCGCCTCGGATTCTCCCAGTTTTAGCACTGAAAGTTCCATGTCCCAGAACATCCCTCAGTCACAGGTAAACCAGAATGGGTGGCCACCCTACCTCCAGGGCACTTGGGGTCTGACAAAACCAATCCCAATCCCCAGGATTGACCAAATCTCGTTACATTCTCCCATAGCACAGGGTGTCCTTTTCCGTCACAGCACTTGTCACAGTTTATACAAGTATGTTTGTGTTTGATTAGCATCTGTCTCCCTATGTAGGTAAACGTTGTCAGGACTGGAATTGTGTCTGTTTTCTCTCTGCTTTCTTGGTGCCTAGGCACACTATAGACCATTAATAAATATTTGTTGATTAAATAAAATGAATCCATGTAATCAGGATCTAGTCCATATGTCTCCATGACAGAGACTGACTGCCAGGATCCATTCTCTCTTCTCCCATAGAAACAGAATCCTGACCTTTGACTTTTGACATAGCTACATCCCATCCTCCTTTGGTGCTGGATATAGCCATGTGAGTGAGTTCTGACTAAGAGGTATTATGTGCAATTTTCAGAAGACTTTGTTGAGGGGTGTATATTCCTTCCCTTGCTCCTCCAGACTAGCTGGAATATAAGTGTGGTGACGTATGTTCAGCAGCCATCTTGGAGCAGGAAGCAGCTACGGGCATAGAAGCTATGCAGGGCAGAAACAAAGTGGAAGGAGTCTGGGCCCCTGACACCATGGAGCCCAATGCAGCCCTGGGGAGCCACCCCTAAGCTTTGATCTGGCAGAAATTGATCCACTTATTTGAAATTGTTCTGTTACTCTACCACACCTAATCCTAATAGCCTTGATCTTGGTGGTCCCTTCTGACTTTTAACATGTGCATCAGAAATAGTGAGCCACCGGTATGATTTCTCTTCCCTTAATTACACTCACGTAAATATAAAGTAGGAAGTGAGAATGTGAAGTGGTCACCTAGTGGGATGGTTTCAAGGTAGTGGAATGAGCAGGCACCAGGGAGTCAGGAACTCAGGGTCTCGTCCTAGAGAGCTAAGCGACTCTGGACCTCAGCTTCCTCCCCTATGAGCAAGCATCAACGGCCCAGGCCATTAACCACTATTTCCCCTTCACCCTCTAAAGGCCTCTTTATGTTAATGCGTTTCAGAGTTACATTGGAGGTAGTTCCATCCGGGCACAAGGCACAGGATTTTAAGTAGTTGTGAAACAACTGAACTTCAACAAAATTAAAACATTACTCAAAAGTTGCACCATAGGAAAGATGCCCTGAGCATGTACAGTAGATACTTGAGATGTTGACAAATACCAGCAAATACTCCAACCTTTATAAGTGCATGCTTAGTTCTGGAGCTCTACTATGCCAGCTGACGTGAACCATAGTTTGTTTGTTCTTTTAATCCTCCCCCAAGGACATTTTTTTATTGCTCTTGGAGAGAGAAGGGAAGAAGAGAGAGGGAGAAAGAGAAACTGATGTGAGAAACACTGATTGGTCACCTTCTTGTATGCACCCCAACCAGGTATCATACCCACAACCTGGGTAGGTGCACTGTTTGGGGATCAAACCCATGACCTTTCAGTCTACAGGACAATGTTTCAACTAACTGAGCCACACTGGCCAGGGCCTAAATCATAGTTTTGATAATGAGCTTTTTCCACAAGGGCTTCCATGGAGGTGACAAGTTTCTAAAAAATAGCAAGAAAACGAGGAAGACAGAGAAGACTGGGACAGAGGTGAGAAGGGGAACTGTACCTTCACTTGTTACAGGCTCCACATTTTGAATCAATCAACAAGGTATAAATGGGGAAAACACTGGCATATTAAAGCATGACAAAATGAACAAAATGACAGTACAAGGTTGGTCAGCAAGCACTGGCTGTACAGGTCCCATCATGACTGTCAGCTAAATATTCAGAACTGAGTACTGAGTACTGAGATATATCATGAACATACCATGGATAAAATTGCTCTAATAAACTCTCAGTTCAAGTAATTCTTCTCTCTGCTTTAGATTTCAGAGGAAGGAATCAATATGACTGAGTGTTCCACTGATTCAGGTGCAAAACTGAGAGACCCAAGATTTATGCTAATAATTCCATTAGTTACAAACTGAACTCCAAGTTCATGTTTTAAATGTCAAGTAAAATGATAAAGAGCTGATCTCGTCTACTGACATCAGTGCCATCCAGCCCTTCATGTCCAGATGGTGACTCATTATATTTAGCCCACGCAGGCACTGGCTCGCCATCTCTTCCACTTCCCCTTTCCTATCAGCCGTTCTGTTTCCTCCACAGCATTTTGACCTGTCCTGTGGTCAATTTGATAGACAGAGCATCCAGGGCTCCTGCCACTTTAGAGATCTCATAGGAAAGCTGAGGCGTTCTTGTCACTGGTCAATAAATATGCCTATGATGTGCCAGGCGTTACTCTAAGACCTAGGGAAAGACTGTCTCTTTATCAGACAAAGAATTTAGTTCACTTCTCTTAAACTTGGGAGATTAAATGCTCTAGGGAATACTCCCTGTCCTGACTTAGAGGAGGATACCCAAACTGTTCAATGCATGTACCTTGATGAGCTTCCACCGCCAGGTCCTCAGCCCAACTCCATTCCTGAGCCACTTGAAACTGGTCTGTATGCACTGAATCTATTCCAGACCTAGGTAGAGCAGGGAGCTCACGTTCCCTGTAATGGGGACAAGAAAGGGCAGTCTACCTCTCTTTACTTGACAGTCAATCCTTAACATTGAATGAGATTCTGCTTCTCTCTGGATTGGGAGAGGTCTCGCTTGAGAAACTGACTTCCAATTACTTTATTACTCCCCCATGCTAGAAGACTAAGCCTATATTCATTTAAAAACCAATAACAGAGCAAGCAGAAAAAGACAAGTTATTTTAAGTTACTGTGTGTCTATCATCCAACAATTTCACATAGGCTCAAAGTCATAATCACCTGGTTAAAACAACAATGAAAAACTATTAAATTCTGAATTCAGGATTTATTGGGCATAGCATTTTGCATGCTAGTTTCTGCAATTTGGGTTTATTACCTGGGAATCCCAGTACTAACAGGTAATAAATAGTTCCTTAGTCTCCCAGAAATAAACATGTAACATTTTATCATCCTTTTATTTTAAACATGATGCTACCTGTCTATTCTGGCTCCAATTAAATGAGAAAGTAGAAAAATGGGACACAACTAGAACAAAAGATTACTGTCAAAATGAGTGCATAAATGAAAACTTTGCTGATTTACTGTGAAGTGACATCTAAGTGTTCTTCCATTAAATTAACTACAAATTAATATGTGTATATACAACCTCAATTTTCAAAGTGGGTTGTCCTAAGCAACTGAACATTTACCAGAGGACTCAAGTGGACAAGAGAGAAAGGCCATATACGCTACTCCAATAACTTCTCCAAAAGTCAGAGAGACTTAAATAGCCACGTATAATGAGCCATGCATGTAGAAGTTTTAGCTTAATAACGATAATTTGTTCATAATCTTCACTCTCCTGTACCTCAGGCCTAGACTTACCTTGAGCAGTAACAATGGTATAGGGATGACAGCCCAGCTTGAACTGAGAACAGCTTAGTATGAGGAGGTGTCCTTGGAAACTAGAGTGCTCTCAGGTATGAGCGTGCACTGTTTGAGTAGACAAGCAGGCAGATAACCTGCTGTGGGCAGAATCACATTGCCAGAGTTTGGATTGGCCACCACCTACTTACTAGCTGGAAACATTGAGCAAATTCTGGAACCCTTCTGAGTATCACAGTGCGGCGCTTGTAAAGGTCACATAAGACTATCTGCGAGCACCGTGTCCTTGTCCAGCACCATGAAGAGGACCAGATGCCCAGTTATTGTGGCGGGGACAACACTGGGTGCTACAGGCACATAGGACAGTACCGACCCACTCCGGGGGCCGGGTAAAATGTCATTTTCAATTTAATAATGGTGCCAACTAAGAATTTCTATTTAGCTAAAACATGTGGTACCAAAAGTTGCAGTTTACTTGGTATTTAATCTATCTTGCAGAAATGTTAAGAGTAGAAGTATAAAGCGGGGCAAATAGGCTAGCAAAATATCAACCATGGACCATTTGGTTTTAAGCATTCTGTTGTGTGTGTTTTGTGTTTTTTCCCTAAGCCCTCAAACTAGCTTTTAAAGAAGGAAAATATCTCTCTTTAAAGTTACAACTACCACACGAAGAACCACAGCTACCCACACCCTCCCCTTTGGCACACATTGCCCATCCAGTGTCCCCTCTGCTCTTTGTTCAGCTCCTTGAGAGCAAAGGCCTTGAGGGCACTAGAAGAAGGTTCTAGAATAAGCAGACAATTCTAAGCACCCCTTTGCATCTGTGTTGAGGAGGAAATATTTGTGCCCCACGATCCTCATCACTCCGCTTGCTGCTGACCAGCCAATGGGTTGCCTTTTGCCCTCTCCCTTTAACACAGAAGTGCTCACCAGGAAAACTCACCTGCCTCCCTAGTGTGGTACCTGTGAGTCCCCATGGGAACAGGCCAGACTGTTTACGGGAGGTCAGAAACATCTGCTTCATACACAGAGCCAGTCATCCTTGAATGGCTTTGGTATAACACACTCCGTGATATTAAGGAATTCACCTTTTAATTAGCAGGAAAGTCTAGGTAAGAAGTGAGGGTGGAGGTCTTGTACCAGTTTGTATGTGACTCGGTTTCCTAAAATGAGGATAAAAAACAACAACGATCTCATGTATAAGGTAATGATGACAACAGCAGCTAACCTATGAGTACCTACTGTGGGCCATGCATGGTTCTAAGCGCTTTATAGGTAATAAGTGAGCTAACACACAAGCAGCACTCAAAAACTTTAGTCATTATCATGACTTTTAAACTTTTGTTTAGCATTAAACTCTTCTTTCCAAACAAAATCTTGCCTCAAACAGCACATAAAACAGGAGGGTTGGGTGTAGAGGTGCTCCATATATAGCTGGAATGGGGGGATCTGGCTGATGGGTCCCCCTATTCCACACTGGGCATTCCTGTCCCTCTCCCCAGCCCCAGGCCGGGCCAGCCCCTAGGGACCACCACAGCATCCTGAGGCTCATGAAAGCACCACTGGACACTCAAGAGCCTCAGGTCTCCCCCCACATTTCTACTAAACAAATGGATGGGCAGTGGTGAAGAACCACAGCTCACTTAAAAAGAAATAGTAAAAATGGCTACCAAAAACCCCTGTCCATCTTTGCTCATTCTGTGGGTTTTCTTCTGCTACTGTCTGTTTGCTTTTTATTGCCAAGTATTCCTTGTTATCATTTGCTATTATCTCAAGAGCAAATCTTGGTCCCTCTCTTAGCAAAAGTTAGGGGAGGTTAAAAAATTGTGGCATCTTAGCTTTGGCAAGTGCTTTTACATTTTTCCCCCTCAAAACCAGCAAAGAAGGGAAACTATGTTCCTAAGTCCCAGGAGGTTATGTTTGGGAGAGAAAAGTTTTCCATAACCTGATCCTTGAATCACATTCTTCCACTATCGCACACCAACTGCAGACGTCACAGGCTGGAGCAGAGAAAAGAATTCTTGCTGGGTTCACAATGCGGGCACACCTTGAACTTGGTGCATTGGAAGGAAAAATTCCTGGTGATTATGTTATACCCAGAATGGGTACCTTTCTGCCTCCCAAAGCAGCTTTTTCCAGCTGTGCCCCTACCTCCATTTCCAACTTTGCTTTCTCTGCCAAAATAAGGCAGGGAGAAGGGGAAAAATAATAACCTAATAAAAAGTTCAAATGAATACACCCACAGGAAATATTTGGCTAATTTTATAATAATCCAAGGTGCAGGAAGCTTGAAAAATGAGTTCATTCTCCAAACTTGTGAGTGGATGGTAAATCAGTTAGGGAATTCTAGAAGGGTAGGGCCTTAGGGATCATCAGCCTTAGGGAAGTCCAGCGTGGCTGTGGCTTCTAGGCACACAGTCCTAGGCAAAATAATGTCTAAAACTCATGTTCTGACTCCCAGAAGGGTGCTGTTTCCACTACATCCAACCACAAAACCCCCAAAGGTTTGCTGTGTGAATCAAAAGCTCCTGCTGGGAACCAAGAACAGCTATTAATAAGCAGACCGGGCAACCTGACAACTTCCCATAAACACTGCAGTACCTGGAGCCCAAACTGCATCTGTGAACAGGCACGCTCCCCAAATTCACCTGTTAGCTTACACCCCTGGGGTGGTCACCAGGGAGTTACAGAAAGGGAATGTGCTCCAAATTGAGAAACAGTTATGCTCGTCTTCTCCGCGCTGGGGTTCCGGGGCCCAACTGAAGGATGGCAAGAAAAAACCCCTCACTTCTAAGGTGAGGACCCAGCTGCCAACGCAGAGGGCAGAGGGCGGAGACGCCGAGGCATAGGCGGTGTGCCCCAGACCCCGGCGATCCGACTTGTTCGCGACCTGTGCCCGATGTGCTGCTGCTCTGTCCTTCGTGACATTTTTGTTAAAAGCCTGCTGTAAAGTGATTCTCGATTGCTGCGACCGTGTGGGCCACATCCTCTGCCAGCATAGCGCGAAACCCAACAACTTCCCTTCGACAACAATCGAGTTCTCTCGGAGGGGACTCCTTACAGGGGACACGGCCGCTCCTCGGAGGCAGGGCCCCACGCCAACAGCTGCCTGGACCCCCCCCCCTCCGCCCCTCCCCAACCCGCAAGATGACTTTCTCTTTCCAGGAACCTGCCTTCCCCACCTAAGCAGATCGCTCGCTGCCTGGACCCAAACAGCTCTGCCTCCCGAGGACGTTGGTCCTTATTCAGATGCGACCCCGGTCCCCGACGGCTGCCCAAACCCTGAGGCGGCTGTGGTGGTGCAGCCCACCACCGCCTGCGCCCGGGTCAGGGGCCCCGCGTCTCCCACCACTGGGAGCGCGGGCCTCGTACGCTAAACCGACGGCAGGCGGAGGAGAGCGCGTCTCAGGCATCCCGCGGCGCACCCCCGCTTCGCCCCGCCCCATCGCCCCGCCCGGAGCCCACCTGCGGCGAGGGCGCGAGGCCGTTCCCGCTCTCGCGCCTGCTGGGGTATCCTCCGCGCCGCCATGCCGGCCGCGCGCTGCGGACGGGCGCGGAGCCTCGGCCTACGGGTCTGTCCGCTGCGGCGGCCGCCCGCCGGCGCCGCGGCTGGTTTCCCGACGGCGGGCGGGCGCGGGTGGCTCGGGACAGAGAAGAGCCGTCCGCGCTCCCGCCCCAGGCGCCACGGCGGCCGACTGACGCGCCGTTTCACCAATGGAAGGCCGCTGTGGAGCCTAGGGGCGGGGCCTGGCGGGGATGGGCGTGACCTCGGCTCGGAGTCCGGATCCCTAGCCAGGGCTGAGCTAGGGCGTTGGATGCTCCAGGGTGGTGCGGAGGTTGCGCCTGGCAGCCAGGCGCGGTTCCAAGGAAAACAGCCTGGGATTTCCACCTGGACGGATCCCGGGATCTCCCTGGCACATTGCACGGCCAGCCCATTGAGTGGGAAGGAGAGAAACCTGGAGGGTGGAGTGATGGGAAAGAGGGACCAGAGCCTTTTTCCTCTCCACTGCAAAATAACAGGATTCCCTTTTCGGGCCCTTAGGTCACATCGCTGGTCGGCCGAAGCGAAGGGAGGGCGAGATGGGAAACCAGATGTAGCTGTTGGCCCAGGTCCTGTTTCACTAGATTGGACAGATTTTCTGATCTCTATTTCCTTCTGGGTCTGCGGAACTGGGTTGCGCTTACTTAGAACTTACAGTTTACTGTAGGGGCGGGAATGTGTGCGTTATTGACAAAATTAATCCTCTGACAAAATGACTTAAAAAAGTAAAAAATATGGGAGTAGCAAACGGTGAAAATAAACAACCCAACAATAAAAAGACTCTCACAACAAAGTCCTTTTGCCCCCAAATTCCTAGTAAGATGGACCCCCCTTTTCTTTTCAGAAGGGAAGAAAGTAAAAATCCAGTCAACACTTCCTCTTTTTCCAATATACACAATTCCAGAGACAGACTTTCATGTGCATGTTTTAACACCTTTTGAAATAGAAATTTCGTAACAACAGAAAAATGTGGAAAACACCCTGAAATTGTAGGCGGCTCCAGTGCACTTAGGACAATATCTACAAGTAACAGAATCACTTTCCCCCTTTTCAGAATCTCAGAGCAAATGATTAGCAATCACAGGTCTTTGGCAAATGCAACAAAATTCTGAATCAGAACAACAGCAATTAATAATACAATGCTATGCATTTACTGACAGGTCTTTTTACATATTATTTTATGTATCATTTCACTTATTCCCCACACTTACCCATGAGGTAGGTAGTTATTCTCTCCAGTTTATAGACGAGGAAACTGAGACTCAGTAAATGTTATGTAGTGTTTGAACCTAGATCTGATCTCTCAACCACCCTACCATTCTGCAACCATGACTCATAGAAGATAATAAAAATGTTCCCACACTCTGCTGCATGTTTAGAGGAAAAAACAACCCTTTCATCCAAATCAGATTTTAACACAGAGGGTAGTTTTCTATAGCCATAAACCAAAACTTTCATGTAGAGATCTATGTTACTCATATAAAACACATGATTTTAAGTTGCTGTGCCTAATTAAAGCTAAACAAAATTATGAGTAGTGATGAGCACAATTGTCTATTTTAGCAGCTGAAAATAGTAGGACTAAAATCTTGTGGTAAAAATAAAATACAATAAAATTTACTTGAGTCTTTAAACCACAAAACAAATTTCCCTCCTCCTCCCACAAGATAATATTTATGAACCCTGTTTGGACTCAGCCTAAAATATTTTCAGTTCATTCATGCTCAGGATTTTGTGGTTTGCTGTTCATTGTCACTCCAAAAGCTGAGTGAGAGGCCTCTTAGCATGGTGCTTACAGACCTAGACCTTGAAGCCAGAATGCCTGTCTTGGCATCCTGTTAGCCCCAGTCTTATGCAATTATTTAACATTTTGTGACTCAGTTTCCTCATCTGTAAAGCAGGGCTCATTGGGTTGTTATTGGGATAAAAGTGATTAAATATGTGCAAAGTCCTTAGAGTAATGCTTGACACTGAATAAACACCATATAAATATTAGCCAAATAGAATGTGACTACACGTAGAGATTTGTGAGTGACTTTCTGAACCACCCACATGTGATTTACCAAATGTCTTAACAATTATGAGGTTAATGATTTTTTAAATAAAATGCCTAGATTGTGAGCTTTTTGAGGGCAAAAACTCTGATCTATAATGGCTAGTGTCTAGCTTAGAGTTTGAATATTAGTAAATGGGTTAATTGAGAACATGGTGTGAGGCCACATAAAGGTTGCTTCACACTCAACAAAGACATCTGTAGCAGTGGTCTCAGCTCAAATGTTGACACAAATAATTGCACTCACCAAAATACTAACCTTAGAAAACTGAAACAAAGGCAGTGCCTAGCATCGTGCCTAGGAGCCACTTGTCTGTGATGTTGGGGAGTTCAAAATGTGTGGCCGGGGCAATGGCTACTTCAGTTAGTCACGTGGAGGATCCTGATATGGCCCAAATCAGAATAAAGAAAGAAAGGGGGAAGAAAACCTAACCAACCAACCAAACAAACAAACAAAAAAAACCCCTGGTCAATAGCTCTTTGTAAATATTTTCTTAGAATTTTTCTTTTCACAACATTTTGGCCATTTAAACTCTGAAAATGAAATGTCAACTTCCAGAATGTTTGGAGACATTGCAAAATGTATTTTGTATTGCTATGCCAAATCCTTCATTTTGTTCAAGGGTCACTCATTCATACCTGAATCAGTCTCAAGCTAAGACAGGTTGGCATATACCTTTGGGCAGTGATTGCAACCTTCATTTCTATTGAGAAGGTTTCTTTGGTTGACTGACCTCCACTTGAATAGCCTCCTTTAATAAGGAGGTTGCAAAGGAAGTTGCTGATCAGTTGCTCTAATTCTTGTACCAAGAATGGTGCCTGGCCCATGGGAGGTAGTCTCAACATTCATTTAATGAAAATATGAGTGAACATGTGAGTGAAGTAATGACTGGACTTACTACTAAGAATCAGTGAAATTTTCCCACCTATACTCACTTCCAATTGCCCTTATCCAAATTTACTGTCTTTTGTATGTGTGTGGTAAAATATATAAAGTACAAAATTTACTATTTTAACCATTTTTAAATATGCAGTTGAGTAATATTAAGTACATTCACACTGTTGTGCAAATATCACCAACCATCTGTCTCCAGAACTTTTTGCATCTTCCCAAACTGAAACTCTGTACCCATTAAACCATTATACTCCATTTCTCTCCCTCCCTCACACTCAACTCCTAGCAATCATCATTCTACTTTCCATCTTTGACTACTTTCTGAATTTGACTACTCTAGGTACCTCATGCCAGTGGAATCATACAGCATTTGTCCTTTTGTGACTGGCTTCTTTCACTTGGCATAATAATGTCTTCAAGATTATTCCGTGTTGTTGTACATGTCAGAATTCTCTTCCTTTTTAAGGCTGAATGATATTCTATTATATGTATATGTCACATTTTGATTATCCATTCATCCATCAATGGACACTTGGGATGTTTCTACCTTTTGGCTATTGTAAAAAATGCTATGAATGTAGGTGTACAAAAATTTTTTTTGAGTCTCTGCTTTCAATTGTTTTGGGTATAAACCAAGAAGTGGAACTACTGGATCATATGGTAATTCCAAGTCTAACTTTTTGAGGAACAGCCATACTGTTTTCCGCAGAAACAGCCCTACCAACGATGCATAAGGGTTCCAATTTCACCACATCCTCATCAACACTCGTTATTTTCTCTTTTTTAATACAGGGTAGGGCAAAAGTAGTTTTACAGTTGTGAGTACACAAAACACAAAATTTATTCTAGTATCATTATTTATTAATTACTGTATTATTGTCCTACAGACAACTGTAAACCTACTTTTGCCCCACCCTATAGTAGCCATCCTAATGGATGCGAAGTGGTATTTCAATGTGGTTTTGACTTGCATTTCCCTAATGATTAGTGATGCTGAGCATCTTTTTATGTGCTTGTTAGACATGTGCATATTCCCTTTGGAGAAATGTCATTTAAGTCTTTTGACTACTCATTGTCTTTGAAGACATATGTCACCACTTGATACCCATGAAAATTAAAATTTGAGAAACCCTTTTCTTTCTACTTTCATTCTACATTGTAATTGAGCATTTGTTGCTTCTTAATGACATGAAGTCCCTGAATAACTACAAAAACTTTTATTCCAAAATCAGTTAAGGTTAGTTTTTCTAATAGAGGACAATGTGTAGGGGTTACTAGGTGATGATGATGAAAATGAAGATTATGGCAGAGTATAATGAGCACTTACATGGTGCTCTACATATATTTATTAATTCAATCCCACCTCACCCATTTGAGATATGTATCATTATTATTCCCAATATACAAACAAAGAAACTAAGGCATAAAGCATTTAAAGTAGCTGGCGCTAGGTCTTCCCACTATTAAATGGCAGCCTGGGATTTGAACCCAGCTTCCAGGGCCATATAGAAAATATCCACTAAAAAATAACTATTTCCCAGGAACTCAAGGACTCTCCAAAAGCCATGACTAATCTCTTGCTTGGAGGATCCAAGGCTAGGTGACATGCCAGTCCAGGGTACAGGTGAGTTGCCCCATGTCCACCATCACAGCATGAGGATGAGTCAATGCTGCAATGGGTGAACCTAGTGTGAGGCCAAGACCCAAGCCGGCATTTCACAACCAATGTTGAGAAATCCAGACGGCCAAGGCAGAGATAGGGAAGCCAGGCTGTGGAGCCTAAATGGACAAGGAAACCGGGAGAACCCTTGAGAGGGGCCCACATGGCAGGAGCAGAAGCAACCCTAAAGAACCCTGAAGCTGTCCAGCAGGCACTGGCAGAAGCTTCTGTGACTCCTTCGCACTGAGGTTTTCAGCTGTTCAAGCTCAGGCCTCATGTTACAATTCAAAATCCGTTCCTTGGTCTGGGTTTTAATCTACTGTAAATATAATCCCAACCAACAAAAGGACAACACTAGGCTATTAGTCCTTTACACCTTAGTGTCAACAAGCCTTGGCTCTTCCTAAGAGCAGATGTTCATAAGGAGAGTGCAGAAGGAGCTTAAATGCTGATTACTGGGATAAAGGAAATCAGCTGAACGCCCTAAAGGGAACTGAAAGACGCATGGGTGGTGTTTGTGGAAAAGAACACGTGATTTTGTGTAGGTCCAGACCAGAACTTAGCATTTTCTTAATTTTTTTTTTTTAAGAAAAATAGACAGCTTCACTGTTTCCCAAATGCCTGTTACATGTCCTGCCTGCAATTTGCACGGAGGGGTGCTCACTCGCTGTCTCTGGCCTTTGACCTTGGTATTTGCACTGCCTGGGTCCTGGCTGACCCCTGTGGTTTTTCCAGAATGCTCAAGCCTGCTTAATGAAGCAGTTCTGGACCACCCACGATGAATAACTGACTCAGCTCCACCACCCTCCCATGTATCCCCCTTGTTCCTACTGCATACACCCAGTATACGGGGAGCTACTTGTCCAAGCCCTCAGCTCTCCAAACTTGACTGTGAGCTCCTGAGGGCCAGAGACAAAGATTTCTTTGTCCCCGGAGTCTCCTGCTCACTGTCTGGTGGGCACTGAATGAGCACTTTCCAAGTAAGCGTTTACTGTCTGCTTTCTTCCTCCTCACCAGGTTCTATGAGTCTGCAGGTAGATTCCTTTTCTTTCTTTACAAACGGGGTGAGTACTTCAAATGTCCTTGTCAGCGAGTTCTCCCTTGGAAAGATGGCACTTCCTCTTTCATGCCTGGTAAGTTCTTTAAGACTGCAGGGACAGCAGGAGCCTAGCCACATGAAATATACAAATGAAAAAACGATTTTGCCATATAATCTGATGATCAAGGGAAAATGTATGGACAGCTGCAATCTCTAAAATTTAAAGACCCTTCACTGGGCTTGCAGCTCTGATTAACCAAAGAAACATTTAAAAAAATATTTAGTTAAAGAGGAACAAACAAACAGCAGCCTTTGTGGCTTTGTCTACCCCCACCCTACCCCCATTTTTAGAAGTAAATCCAAGAGTAGGAAAGAAAACCAGATTGTTCTTTTCTCCAACTCATTAATTTCTCAGAATCCCCAGGCAGGCACATTCAGTTAGTTGACTGCTTTTCTAGCCTAAAATTTTGCTTCATGGTTGAAATTTAAGAAAGAACAGCTGGCAGAAGAAAGTGAATTGTGGAACCATCTAGATCTGGCTCCCCACCATCAATTACTTGAACAATAATGGGAAATCACTTACCCTTTTTGGACCTCAGTTTCCTCGACTGAAAGGCACAGAATGTACTGGTTGATTTCTCAAACACCATTTAATCCTATAATCATGATTCTGAGATGAAAATTTCCGCAAAAAGTTGGTTTAAAACCTTTGGTGCATCTAAATGATTATATATCATTCAGCAGATAAAATTCAGTGTCAGAAATATTGACTGACACTGGAAAGACTCATATTAGGGGATTTTTTTAAAGTATATTTTATTGATTAGGTTGTTACAGTAGTTCCAATTTTTTTCCCCTTTGCTCCCCTCTGCCCAGAACCCCCTTCCCTCCAGCAATCCCACCCCCCTTAGTTCATGTCCATGGGTCGTGCATATAAGTTCTTTGGCTTCACCCTTTCCTGTATTATTCTTAACTTCCCCTGTCTATTTTGTACCAACCAATTATGCTTCTTAGTCCCTGCACCATTTCCCCATTTCTCCTCCTCCCCACTCCCACCTGATACCCTCCAAATGATCCCCATACCTATGATTCTGTTCCTATTCTGGTTTGCTTAGTTGGATTTTGTTTTTATTTTTTAGATTCAGTTGTTGATAGCTGTGAATTTGTTGTCATTTTAGTGCTCATAGTTTTGATCTTCTTTTTCTTAAGTAAGTCCCTTTGACATTTCATATAATAATGGCTTGGTGATGATGAACTCCTTTAGCTTTACCTTGTCTGGAAAGCACTTCATCTGCCCTTCCATTCCGAATGATAGCCTTGCTGGATAGAATAGCCCTGGTTGCAGGTTGCCTTTCATCACATTGAATACTGCTTGCCAGTCCCTTCCTGCCTATAAAGTGTCCTCTGAGAAATGAGCTGATAATCCTATAGGCACCCCCCTATAGGCAGCTCTCTGCCTCTTTCTTGCTGCCCCCAGGAGTCTCTATTTATCTTTCACCTTTGACATCTCAATCATGATGCATCGTGGTGTGGTCCCCTGTGGGTTCAGCTCTCCCGGGACCCTCCATGCTTCCCAGACCTGTATGCCCATCTCCTTTGCAAAATTTGGGAAGTTTTCCTCATTTTTTTTCAATTCTTGCTTCCTCATTCCGCACTGGTTGACTGTTTTTTCTTCTTTATGTTCCAGGTCATTGATTTGAACCCCAGTTTCCTTCCCTTCACCATTGGTTTTGTGTGGATTTTTTTAAAATTTCACTTAACATAGCCTTCACTTCTTCTCTTATGCGTTTGCCAATACTCAAGCATATCTGTCAAGCCTGTGAGCATATTTCTCACCAGTGTTTTGAATTCTGCATCTGTTAGGTTGGCTATCTCCTCGTCGCTTAGTTCTCTCACTGGAACCTTGATCCATTCCCTCTTTTGGGCCATACTTCTGTGTCTCCTCATTCTGACAGGCTCCTGTGTTTGTTTGCTTCCATGTCCCAGGTAGAGCTGTCGCTCCTGTTACACTGTAAGGGGTGGAGCCTTAAGGATTCGTCAGTACAGGGTGACCTGTTTCACACGTTGTGGTGCTGTATGTAGGGGAGGGGTCTGAGAGTGAACAATGCTGCCTGCCCAGCACTCGCCCCTTTTCCAGATACCTCTCCCACTTCCACACCAGACTGCTGCCCTGGCCATCATTCCCAGAGTAGGTGGGTCTGTGTATGTTCTAGGACTATGGGGGCCCTTTAAACAAGCAGACTCTGCTGAGAGAGACCAGCAGTTTCTGCCTCCATCTCAACCCCCACTGGTTTTCACAGTCAGAAGCAATGAGGCTTCATTTTCCCCAGTGCTGGGACCGTGGGCTGTGAAGCCCGATGAGGAGCTGGGTATGCTCCCTAGGTGTCCCTCCTGACTTTAAAACGTGTGACTGTGCTTTCCGCCAGCCTGCTGCTGCTGCCGCCGCCGCTGCCACCACACCGTGTCCTCTCCACTCCAGCTCCATCCCTCCTACCTGTCTGGATGAGTATTTCTTCTTTATATCTTTGTTTGCTGGACTTCCATGCAGTTTGATTTACTGGAACTTTTGGTTGTTTCTAGTTCTGAGGTAGTTGTAGTCCTTCTTAGTTGTGGAGGGAGATGTAGCATGTCTGTCTGCACCTCCATCTTGGCCGGTACTCCTGGGGATTTTTTTTTTTTTTTTTTTTTTTTTTTTGGTAGCGGTGGGGAGAATTCCTTTCCTCCTGTAGGGTTTGTTGCTATGTGGATGGGAACTTCTGCAGTGCTGTTGTCACTATAATGAAAGAGCCTGCCTGATGTTGAAATATGTATAAAGTAAGTGAATCAAGAGATAGAGTCCGAGGACATTGTTTGAGCTCCTGGATTCAGTCATATTTAAAGCAGTAATGTTCCTATCTTGCATTCACATGAGCTAAAAACAGTTCCTCCCCTATAATTTTTTAGCTTAAGCTCATTTAAGTTAGGTTTCCTATCAGTTACAACTAATGTATTATTAAAATAGTGTATACCACAAAATTTTGTGGGAAAATATTTATTTTTTAACAAAAATATTGGAAGAATAAACCCCAAAATATTAATGGCTATTGACATGAGTAATAAGATTAAAAGCTATTTTTATTCTTTTCTGCATACTTTTCAGTATTTCTCAAATTTCCCAAAATATATATCACTGGTATAATTTTTAAATGTTATTGTAACACATGATAATCTATGATACTGGGGGACTTTTCTGTATTATAATCTTGCCTCATTTGTTGGTCCTTTTACCTGAGTAATAGTTTAGATTTGATACACTTTTTGATGTTTCTTGTGGAATGGGTCATTGCTCCAGGCCGAAATTCTGTAACAGGCTGGGCAAACTTTCTGTAAAAAGCTGAATAGTAAATATTTGAGGCTTTGTGAGCCATGGAAACCACTCAACTTTGTCATTAGGCATGAAGGCAGCCTCAGATAATCCATAAATGAATGAGCATGGCTGTATTCCAATAAAACACTACTTAGGAAGAACGAAATTCAAATTTTATATAATAGTCACATGTCACAAAACATTACTCTTCTTTTGATTACTTTTCAAACACCTGTAAATGTAAACACCCATCTCAGCTCACAAGTCATAGAGGGACAGGTCCACGTTTGGCCTGAGGAGTGATGTTGGATGACCTCTGCTCTATTAATATTAGGATATCTGTCATCGCATCAGCTTTTGTTGCAACTTGAATTTCTGTGACATTCTGGTTGAGTTTCCCTTAGGAATGATAATCCTACGATGTCTGGCATGGTTTTAGCCGGGTCACGGGTTTGGGTGTTGTTGATGTTTGTGTCTCCACAGGCATTTGTGTCCTTTCATTTCACTGAGATGTTTAGAGGAGTCTTCCTGCTTTTTCCACTCCTTACATTAGAGGCATTACATTACATTTTGCTTAAGAGAGCGGCCACCTGGCAGTTCTAGGGCTTCTCAAGCCCTATTTTGGAATCTGAGCTTGAAGCGAGTAGACCTTAAAAGAATTTTTTTCTTACTTGCAGCCAGATTGGCTTTCTACTTCATAATGATCCCTACATGGAAGAAGTTTATTCCTCTGCCAAAAATATTGAGTAAATGATCAGCCAATGGCAATTAAAATTTTTTTGTGTGATTTTTTCATTACCATTTATCTATCCCCCTTATACCATCTTCCACTTTCATCCACCCCCATTCCTCCACGATCATGACACTGTTGACCATGTCCATGGGTCCTTTTTTTTTTTTTTTTTTTTTTTTTTTGCTCAATCCCTTCACCTCTAATCTTGCCTCTCCCCAGAGTTGTCAGCCTGCTCTCTATCTATGAGTCTGTCTCATTTTGCTATTTAGTTCAGTTTGTTCATTAGATTCCATATGTGAGTGAAATTGTATGATGTTTATCTTTCTCTCACTGGATTATTTCACTTGGCATAATGTTTGATTTGGGAACATTTTTGAAATTTTATTTTAAGAAGGAAGAGAAAAACAGAAGGGTTTGTGCTGATGGCTATCTTGGTGTATCAGTTAAGAATGTTTCCAGCTATGACTAACAACACACCTAAATTATGGTGGATAAAATGAACAAAAGTCTCAGGTCACAGGAAGCCCAGAAGCAGGCTTTGTTGGTGTTGGTCCTGCTTCTCTATCCTGTGACTTTCTTTGTCCTTCCAATATGAAGGCTGTTGTAGTTCTAAGCACTGTTTTCAAAGTCAGGGAAAAAAGAAGGAGAAGAGACAGGACCACTACAGGTATCCTTCCCAGAAGCCCTGTCAGATAACAGTATAGGTAACATTGACAGGAGGGCCTTACATGACTTCCCCAACAGCAGGGGAAGCTGGGAAGGCAAGATCTAGCTTCTTCAGTCTCTGTGGTTGGGGCTGGCAAAGGAGAAGTGAGTTAGGAAGAGCTGTGGGGTTGGCATAACATTTATGTGATACACAATAATAAGGACCCATGGCAGGTGAAGCTATTTTCCCTATGCCAGTGGAAGGGGCCACTCCAGGAAGCATAGACTTCATTTGTCTTGTGCACATTGAAATCACTCAATAAATATTTTCAGAATGAATGAATGCATGAGTCAATGACAAGAGCTATTGGAAACTCATTAATGGTATGATCTATCCTTTTCTGGACAAGACACCAACAAATGATCCTTTGGTTCATTCTGTCACAAGCATATGTTTGCAATATAGTCTTTCCTATAAGTCAGCCAGGCAACTGAGCAGCCTGGTGTCAAGGAATAGACAAGAGTCACACAAGGTAACTATGCTATTCATTCAGCTTTTATTGAATGCAGGTTCGCTCAAAGTACAACATCAACATACATTAATATCCTGTTTACATTCTAACAGTCTAAGAGAATTATAACACACGCGCGCACACACACACACACACACACACCCCAATCAATGGGGGAAAATGGACCTGAGTCCCAGTGTCTCAGTCTGCAGGTCCAGGAGACAGCACGGTGGGTGAGGAAGTTGTCAGCGTCTTGCAGGGTAGGATATCCAGAGCCAGGTGGGCAGCAGGGCAGATGAAATCCTCAGTCCAGCAGGTCTGAACCTCCGGTGGCTGATGCCAAGGGAAATCAGCACAAAATGGAACAACGCTCTGGTGTGTGGAGCTTGGCTGTCTCAGCAGTGTTCTGGAGCCTGCCTCAGTCATACCTGAAAAGGGTGTGCTCCGCCCTTCTGGGTCTCTTGGTAAGTGTCTTGGCAGCCCTGATGGCAAGTGGGTAATATTTTAGAACCTTGGATTACCTGGCTCTCGAGTTACTGCCCCTCCATCTAATGTGTTTTCTTGGTTCAGCACAGCAGTGGACATGCAGGGTGGGTCAGCTCAGCCCCCTTCTTTTAGGAAATACTCACCATTCCCTGGTTCCATGATGTCTTAAAGGGGATGCCAATCACAGGGCCCATTAGAGCATCCTCATTGCTTCTGGTCAAGAAGAGGTCAATGACCCACAAAAAGCCAACAGGAACCCTCTCTGGATTTGGAATATAAACATTAGAATAAAGAAGTCACTTTTCACTAGGGTTTCTAGTATAGGGAAGGGAAAATAACCTTTTTCCTTTACTCATATTTGGTTTCCTAGCTGCAGTCCTCTGAATTACATGGGTCAAAGACAGATTAACAGGAGAAACACAAACAGAAGTTTATTAACAAGTGCATTACTCATATATATGGAAATACCCAGCAATGAGTGACCCAAAGAAATGACTAGAATTTGGGTTTATATACTATCTGAGGTTAAACAAAGAAAAGGAGTGTGAGGCTTCTGGGCCAGGGAGGCAAGTTATGGGAAGATGAGCAGGAAAAGTATAGTAAACAAGGTTTGTTTAGTAAGGTTTGTTATGCATATAGTAAGGTTTGCTTAGTAGTGTTTGTTATGGAGAAGTGGGTGCCTTCTCCATTGAGAAGACTTAAGAGTCCTCCTCTTCCTGGTACAGGAGAGGGAGACAGTTTGACAAATAGAAATTTATAAATATGAATTTCCTTTACAAAAGGACAACTTGTGCCTTGTTTTTAGAGCTTTTCATGTGTCTGCTGATTCTCAACAGTCTTTAGCTTAAAAGAATCCTTTTGCCAAAGAGGCATATTTTGGGGTGGCATGTTCTGGTACCTTTCATTTGTTAGGAAGAATCTTTGGAGAGTGGCCACCGCCATCTCACAGTATGAAGTGTGATGCTAGGTTGACCCAGGCTATGGAGACAGAGACAGAGAGCCTTGATAACACCACTGAGCACGGCCAAGGAAGTCCCTGGATGACAGCAGGGCAGTCAGTCTAGAGATCAGTCAGTCCAGTTGACACAGGAAGCCAGAGGATTATGAAAGGGAGGACTCCAGGAAGAAAAATGGAATTGGTTATGCATTAATGCATTTGAGCATTTGGAAAATAACATGGTAAGTACCCAGGAAAGCTGATGGCATGCTCGGTAAAATAAATAAATATGGGTACCTAGAAAATTAAGCAAGTGAAGAAAAAGGAGGCAATAAACTCCAAGAAGAACAAACAGTTGTACAAGAAGGGAAACATCCTGTTTCTTGGCTCAGCAATAAGCAATATTGACATAGTTATAATAAGCTTAAAACATTGGAACTACCTTATTGGTAGAATGAAATGAGATAAAAATGAGGGCACAAGTAGCAGAGACAAATTTTAATCTTGTAACAGGAAGTCAAATGATAATGTCTAAAATGATAAAGAGTAGAAAAGGCATATCACTTAGATATATTAAAAGAACTACCAGCTGAACTAGGAAAAGGGTTGACATTTTAGAGCAAGAAGTTTGGGAGTTTTGCTGCTGTTTAAAAGCAAAACTATGTAGTTTTTAAAACCATAAGTACTTACTACTTTATGTATATAGTATACACATATAGTAAGTAAATATAAAATGACATATATTATTATTTTGTATATAGTAAATATATATACATATATATTCATGTTATAGTTTTCCAAAATGTACATTTCAAAAAAGTATATATTAAAATATAAGGTAATCAGTAGTTCCCGAGAAACCATAAAGGTATCAAGACCTTTATAATATTTTTAATTTAATCTTTATTGTATTTTTTTCCATTACCATTTAGTCCCCTTATACTCCCTCCCCCTAGCAATCACCACACTGTTGTTCATGTCCATGAGTCCTTTTTTCTTTATTGCTTAATCTCTTCCCCCCTAGCCTCCCCTATTCCATCAAAATGAGTCAGCAAATATAAACACAAGAAACGAAGAACGTATACGTCCTTCAAACACAAGTCTCTGTGCATACAGAGAAATTTAATGATATAGTGAGAAGTCAAGGGAGGGAAAAAAAGGAGTTTTCATTAAAAGAAACCTCTTTATGACAAAATGGCCCAGCAATGCAAGGAAGTGTCTTTATCTTGACAGTGGCCCAGGAACTCCAGCTAAGGGGGAGGTAGCCTGTGAGCAGGCAGGAACAGGTTATAGCCCCACGGCCTTTAGAACATCATGTTCAAGGGCAGAGCTGAGATCTCAGCACATAAAATGTTAAACATCTTAAAAATAATAGCTACAAATGTGTGCGACCTCCAGAACTTTGAGGGGGTTTGATTTAGGCACTCCCCCCTGCCCAACCCCAGGTCTAGACCATCATCTCTAACCTCAGCAGGAGGAGCTTTTCCACCAGGAGACCACAGGAGGACAAAAGATCTGAATAACAATGGCAGTTCCATCCTCTGGAGTATGGCTTACTCACTAAAATATAAATCAGGACCACATGGTTATAAGTGATGGAATCCCAGTCAAAACTAGCACATATTAAAAAGAGAATTAATTGACTCCATTAATTGGGAAGTCCAAGGGGTACCTCTGGCTCCAAGTATAACTGTTTCCCAATGTAATTACTCTCTTGGTCTCTGTCTCAGTCTCTACCTCTGTCTGTCCCTCAGATTCAGACTCATGTGATTTTTAACATACACAATCACCAAAGAAGATTCTCTCTTCCCCAGCAGCCATAGAAATCTTAGAGAATGGGTTGTGGTCCCATAGTGGACACCACACACACATATATATATATGCTCATACATGCACACACGCACACACACACACACTTCTGGAACAATCATTGCATGGACTCAGCCCAGATCATGAGCCCAGAGGAGGGGTGGTGGGCCCTTGGTTTAACAGTCCCTCCAGTGGGGGACAAACAGTTCCCAAACTGGACAGGCCTGTCCGTGACCACAGGAGGGGAAGGAATCATAGGCAGGCAAAAACTACAGAAATCTATGTTCCTAAAAAAATGTAACTTAAGTTTAACTATGACTTAAGCATAATTATATACTTAATAGAGTGCTATTGTCACATTAAGTAATTATCACTCCTTACCAGGAAATCAGTGAGATCCATTGCCAGGAACAAGCCGCTATCCTGGGCCTTTTCAGGTTTCCTCCTTTTGTCAATCTAACCCCGTGGCACTCGCTAATTCCCTCTTCATTCTCATAAAATACTATTCCCGGTCATCTTCAGAACTCTTTCCTGCTCATACTGCAGCCTGAGATTTCTCCCTCTCTCTGTCAGCAGTTACTTAGGGTACGCAGTTGAGCTTCATTTACTGCATTTCTCTAAGCCTTGCTCTGTCTGTTCTTGTGAGCTTTTGCCAGGAAACCTGTAAACGCTAGAATATAGGAAGTCAGCTTTTCCTCAAAGATTTTTGAAAATATTGAGGTCATTGGTTTTGGGATAAGGCAGGTAGATCCTGTGATTTCCCGTTTATGTTCTTGGATTCACGATGGCAGATTTCCAGTGGTGGCCACACACTATTTCTCACCCCAGTGACATTCTACAATGTGGAGTCATACCTTTTCTTGGATCTGGACATCTTGTGACTTTGTTGACCACACACAGTACTGTGGAAGTTATGCTGTGTGTCACAGAAGGTGATGCCATTTCCCCTTGTTCTCTGGGACACTTGCACTTGGCCCACCGAGGCGCCCCGCAGGAAGCGTGAGCAGCTGTGGCTGCCATGCTGGGAAGAACTCCTCTTATGTAGAGAGGCCCAGTGTGGGCACTCTGGGTGGTAGGCCTTCATCTTTGCTACTCCCAGCCCAGAATGAGAGTGAACACCTTGTGATGATGTCAGCTCCCAGCTGGCAAGCCACATCCAGCCTTTGAGCTTTCCGAGCTGAGGCTTCGTACATCATGGAGCAGAGAAAGGTTCCTGCTGTGCCTTTCCAAATTCCTGGCTCACAAAATCCATGCCCGTAATGGAACAGGAGTAGTAGCTTAGGCAGCAAGGGTAACAATTACTACTGTCTGAACAACCACCCCAAGGGGCAGACCCAGAACTTAAAACATAATGAAATTGTCCCATAGTTCTGTGACATCTGAAGGAATCCTTGTGGAGAGTTACCAAGATTCATAGCCTGTGGATATGCAGAGCTCAGGGGCTCTGGAGTGAGTCTCATTCTACACGCAAAGAAACTGAGTCCATGACCTGGAAACTAGGTCAAACAACAGTCCTTTTCATTAGGAAGCAGAAGCCTAGTGATCTAAATCATGTCAATCCAGGTTGGCTGGAAGAGTATAAATTAGAGGCAGATGCATTTCACTACCTAATGCCTTCAACAAGGAAGGACAACTAGAATGTTCATTAACCATTCTTGTCTATGCTTCCATTTCAATATTAAGAGCTACTTGAGGTAGTACTTTAGGCATGAAGCTACCTGGGCCAAAGTGATGAGTTTGCTCTTTGTGTGGGCCATTTGCGTTCCTGGGCCCAAGGTGAGAAATTCAATTTGTACACCACAGGTTTCCTGTCTTGGAAATGCATGTATCAGCTCACAGAATGAGCTGAGCAGGGAGCCAGATCAGCTTTGTCAGTAGGTCCTGACACTCTAAGGTCAGACTCTGAGCATGAACCCTCGGTTCACCACTGACTCACTCTGCAACCTTGGGCAAGTCGTTCAGCCTTCCTGAACCTTGAGGTCTCATGTGGAACACCAGGATCAGCCTAGTGCCTCTCTTGCTGGGGTGGAATGACGTTGTGCATGTAAAGGATAGAAAGCTTGCCTGACACATGGCAAGCAATAATCATGTGGGCTATAATATGATATGACGTAATGTTATGTGGTCAATACATACCCATGTTCTCCTGTAAATCATAATAGTGTCATGGTTAAGAGAGGCAGGCTTAGTATCCAGAGCGCCTGGGTTCAAAGACTGACTCTACCATTTGGTAGCTAGGTGGCCTTGGCTAAGTCACTTAAGTTCTTTATTGCCTCAGTTTCTAACTCTGTAAAATGGGGACAACAGCAGTACCTACTCATAGCAGTGACTAGAGTTAACTTGTGAAAGCCTGGAGCCCAGCCTAGCACATGATAATAAATGTTAGTTATTTTTACTATAAACAAGCCCTCTGTTTTACATTTTGAAGCCTTTCCTGACTCTTAATAGCTAGGAGGTTGCTGTTAGATCTAAAGGAACTGACTTACATTTAAGGCCAAAGATGAAGGTGGTGATGGTGGGACCCTGGCTTCCATCCTGCAGGTCTGAGGTCACGAGGCTCCTGAAACACTGACTGAAACTGCAAGTCTCACACTTGGTTCCTTCGTGAGCATTGTCACTGACTTAAAAATGACACACTTTTCCATTCAATAGTCGCAAAAACCCCATAGTCATGCATAAACTATCATAATATTTAAATTGGTGCCACATAACACAAAGCCAGGCTCAAAAAAATCCAGACCCCTGACCCTTTAGGGAGGTAAGGTCCCACAATTGACCCCCTCTCTTCTCCCTCTTCCCATGTCCCTCTTTTTTTCTTCATCTTTATTGAAATATGATTGACTTATACAACGAGTTGATCTGATATACTTATATGCTGCAAAATGTTACTACTACAGGTTAGCTAACACTTCCATCACGTCACATCATTACCATTTCTTTTTTGTGGTGAGAACATCATCTCCCCTCTTTGCTGACAGAGTTGATACCTTTGCCCTACTCCTTTCCATCTTCCACATTTCTTCTTTATCCCTCCGAACTAAAGAGAACCCTTGAATAAGGCCATTGCTTTCCTGATCCATTTAGAGAGCGGTCAGGGAATTTCTCACCATCTCACATGTCACACTCGTTCAGGAGGGTAGAGAGCTCGGTCCCAGAGACAGAGATGTAGGGTGGTTAGCAACAGCCTCCTGAATCACTTCTGAATGGGGAGGGTGTGGAACCCAAGTTTCATGTGGTTTTCACTCTCAGGTTGGCAGCTTGAACTTCTACCTCTTGGTAAGCACACCCACGCCCAGCTAGTTAACCCTTATCTGCTCCCCAGGGAGAAGCTATTGTTCTGGCCCTGCCATCTGTCCTTTGCCAGGAGAGCAGCTTGGGCAAACAGACGTGGTGGGCAGGTGGGGCAGGAAAGAGCCCGAATTACCCCTGACTGAAAACACAAGATAGTGATGGAGGTGCTCAGGCTGATATACAGGAGGGTAGGAGCAGGGGACAGAGTCTCCCCTGCAGGGCCCACAGGAAGCCGGGGGAGGAACGGCGCTCACCACACTAGGCAGCCATTGGCTCTAACAGGTTTGCTTTGAAGCCAAGTCTCACAACACATTTCAGCAGCCACTCAAAGAGAAGCTGGAACATCAATTGTGGGATAAGTGTTGCTCTGTCCTGTTGCTAGATAGCCTTATAGTTAAGCATGGAGATTTTTCTTTTACCACTTTTTCTTTCTTTGCCTCCTTTAAAAAACATATAACAGTAGTCAGTGGCCATATAAATTCAGTTTTGCCTTTGGGGGTTGATTTGAGGCTTGTTATGGCAAGTTGGGCTCAGTCCTGAGTCACTCTTCCGCCCCTCAGCTCCTGTGGCTGCCTCTTACAGGACACAGACAAAGCTCAGAACAACACGGACTCTAATGCCTTCTTTGCTTCTTGAAGATCTTTACCTCTACAAGTGAAAGGCTTGAGAGTTAGAATGACGTGGTGCTTGTACTAACAACAATTTGAGGATTTTCTGGTGGAATTCACTTGTGTAACTTGAGAGGTCTGAGGTCAATGGTCAGCCTCCTGTGATTTGCAGAAACTGGAGGAGTCCAAGTATCAGGTCATTCCTGGGTGCTTGGCTTCCTGGGAGAGCCCCACAGACCTTCCGCTTCTGCTAGGGCGGTGTGCCGTGTCTGCTGATGAAGAAAAAGAAACGGGAGAAGAAACTCAAGGTGCACCAATCAAGGGGAGGGAGCCGGGCAAGACTCAGCATATGGGTGTCCCTTCTCCCTCGTCTGGGCCAGGTTGACAGAAGTGCCATTTCTCCAAGTGTTAGACTGTATGGAAAGGGAAGGGACCAGACTCACCTTGGAAACGATGCATGTTTTGTGGGCAAACCATGTCCATAGCCAGTGCTGGTCATTTGTGACACCATGTTTGTTGAACGACTGCATACAGAATGAAGAAGGGGACCCAGTTTCTTCTCAGTTGACCTGCTGTCTTTGAGGTTCACTCGCTCTCCTTGAAGCTGATTCCTATGTTGACCCGAAGTTCTGGTTCTCCACCAGGGCTGTTTCTCCCTCCCTTTTCTCTTTTAAGAAGGTGGGTTCAGGAAAGCAACAGGCACTAGGGGCCTTTCTCTCTCACTTGTCCCCTCTGTAGAGTAGTTGACATCCTGGTGTTTGGGGGTGTGCTGGTGTGCATGACCTACAGGTCTGGTCCTTATCTCTTGCCCTGCATTCTGCAGCCACCTGTCCTGCTTGTCTGCTGGCCCCCTGCTCTGGTCAGCCCCTGTGTCCCCCCACGGTGGCATGTAGCAGCTCCTGGGGTGACAGGTGCATGCCTCGAGTCTGGGGCACTCCTCAACACCCTGCCCTCCCGGCACCACCCTCCTGTGTTATGTTGAATATGGGGGGAGGGGGAACTGGTCTAAATGTTTCTGGCCTTTCCTCAGCCCTTCTGCAGGTACTGCACAGGTACCTCAGGCCCAGCGAGGTGCCACGCTCAGCCATTTCTAATCCAGTATATATTGGCTGTGGCCTGGTGCCCACATGAGGTTCGCCTGAGAGGCATTCTGTCTTTCCCCCCAGGCTGCCCTGGGGAAGCCAGGAACACACTTTCTGTACACAGAACTCCCGCCCCATTTCTCCAGCTTCCTTGGTGTTCCTGTTCATACCCATACCCAGGGGATTTTGATCCCAAGAAGCAGTGAATCCTCTCTCCTTCCCCCTCTGGTGTGTTGGGACTTCTCTTCCACGCGATCCTCCTCCCCTATTTTGGCCTCAGGACATGCTGTCTTCTCCTGGAAGAAAGGAGAGCAAGGGAGGAGAAGGAGAAACAACCCAGGGACCAAGAGGAAAATTCATTAGTAGGCATTTCAGAAATAGCTTCCTCGTTACATCACAATGATGGAAACTTTCCTCATTTTCTAGTTTAAGGGAGAAGTCAGCCATCAAGGAGTGGATGGAGCCCTGAACTACTTCTCTTTCTCTTGTGCTCCCAGGAAGTCTTTGTGGCGGGAGCATCCGCCATACGGACCACCCCAGTGTAACTGCAGGGTAAGCGGACTCCCACCCCCCACACCTGGGAGAGGCAGGCAGGGACCACCTCTGGCCCTAGGTAACTGCAGTCCCAGAATGAGGAGTGGCATTCCCACACCTCACAGTGTGTGCCTAAATGAGAGGGGGATGAGATTTAATCCAGATCTTTCCCTTCCAAGCAATGATCAAAAGTAGATCTTAAGCCCTGGCTGCTGTGGCTCAGTGGACTGAGCATCAGCCTGCGAGCCAAGTGTCACAGGTTCGATTCCCAGTCAGGGTACATTACTAGGTTGCACGTCAGGTCCCCAGTTGGGGGCGTGAGTGAGAGGCAATCACACAGTGATGTTTCTCTACCTCTCTTTCTCCTTTCTCCTCTCTCTAAAATTAAACAAACAAATAAGTAAATAAATAAATTTAAAAAAAAAAATGTAGATCTTAGGTGAAGCTTCCAAAGTGTGGCTGATGAAGCAGCACCACGCTGACCCTGTCCTGCTCCGGACCTCTCTGTGCCCATGATATCTGCCTGTGGTTTATACCCTTGGACGGGTCGCACTGTCTCTCCAGACTTTCTAGGGCATTCCCCAGCCCCAGCCTTCTGGCACGGGCCCCACCAAAAGAAAATTGAGAAGTAATTATGTAACATTGTCTGTTGAATTTCCTCTTTGGGGGGCTACCTGTCCATAGGTAAACGGTTACTGGGCACTTCTCAGAGCTTTTCAAGTGTTCTTCCCTAAGGGCGAGTCTGGAAATGCTGGCAGAATTGTGCTGGCTACACCGTTCAGACCGGCATTGCTATGGTGCCGTAACATGTCTGCAAAAGAGGGCAAAATATACGATTCCCAGCTATGAGAAAGCACCCTAGGATGATCTATACTTGAAGGACGGGCCAATGAGTTCACTTGTGATGGCAAAAGGCACTTGTAATTTTATATAATGTTGTAGCCCACAAAATACTAGTCATGTGGCAATGCAAGCTGACACCCTTGGGGGCGCCCTGTGTCCCTGCTGTCGTGAGGGTGCTTAACAGCGTTTCCCAGGATGTGGCACAGAACCACCAAGTTCCATACAAGTACGAGGGCAAAGAGGCCGTGCAAACCCACGCGGTGTGGGGCAACGAGAGGAAAGCATATACCGAACTAAAATAGAGCCTTTTTCTGGGCACACTGTTATTCATAACAGAACCCCATGGGCTAAGCTGTGCAAGGTACTGCTTGTTTGTACATAACTCTTGCAGCTGTGAGTGACAGAGACATAACTCAGGCAAAAGAGGGAGTTCATGGCTCATGTTACTAACACATCTGGGTTGCCCTTGGCTTTGGATGTGGCTGGATCTGGTGTTTAAACCGTGGCATTGTTAGCCCACCACAGGAAATGCAAACAAACATTTAAAAATTCCTAACCTGCAAACTCTCCAAAGCTGGTGGCTGCACATGTGGGGTATATTGTACCAGAGAAATAACGTGAACAGCAGACGGGTCCCAGGCTGCTCACAGAAGTCTCCTTAACCCACTGGGGGCTGAGCCCGGGAGAGGCTGAGTCCTTGTCGTGGAGAAGAGCAGAAAAAAAAAAAAAAAAAAGCAGAAGAGCAAAACACCAGGGGGTTCCATCTTTGTCCCTCCCTCTAGAATTCACGTATTTGAAGAATAGTGGGCTGAACGGAGAATCAGGAAGCAGATGGAGAAACAGTGTCTCTCCGTCTTTTACAATTATGAAGAGAAATTGTGGCCCTTGTGAGGACTTTAGTAACCAAAGCACTGATTCTATGCAGTGTCTACTCTCAGCTGAAGGTGTGTGTGTGTGTGTGTGTGTGTGTGTGTGTGTGTGAGACAGAGAGAGAGAGAGTAGCGGCAGGGGGCTCACTGTGTGGATGTGAATGGAGATGTATAAAAATGCATGCAGTTAGTTGCCCCTGAACACTCAGCTGCAATAAATGCCATCTTCTTCTGTTTCAAATCATGTATCTATCTCACTGATGTGGGAGGGGGAGTCCCCCTCCACTCCCAGGGTGTTAAAAAGAAATCCCTTGAATTCATGCTGTCTAAGAATTACGGGGCAGAGCTTCTGGTGTTCCCTGTCAATACGAACAACAGTGTTAGGTATTGCCTGACACTGTGCCAGAGACTATACGTGATGACTCATTTCATCCTCACACAGCAGCCAGCCCTAAGGGCCAAGTACTATTCTCCCCATCTTACAAGTGTAAAAGCAGAGGCACAGGACTTCTAGCAGGTACAACTTACCCACCACACTGGGCCACCTCCTAGCCCGTGGCCCTCCACTGGGTGCATTGGAAGCATGGGACTTCCTGAGCCACTGGGCCATGCAGGACCCAGGCAGGTCAGGAGCGGCTCCAAGGCCACCAGGGCCCTGCTCTCCACCCCAGGACACTTAGCTGCGTGTGGAGGGTGGGGTGGGGCCAGCTGGGGGAGACGGTCAGAGCAGAAGGATAATTCACCACCACTGTGAGCAAAACCCACCCCCTGGAATGCAGGGGTGTGGTGAGTGACAGCTGCAAATGTTTTGCCCACGTTTAAGAATTGAGGACGCCCTCGATGAAGGAGCAGAGGTCATATGATGAAACATGTATTAAAAAGAGGAAATTTACAAACTAATGGAAAAACATTCCAGGCTATTAATATTCAGTTCAGCTAAATGATGATACATTAGCATTTTACCCTATTACCTAAGCAGCTATTTCAAAGAAATAACCCTGACTTTGTACTTTAAAAAAGGTCACTCACGGGCTGGAACAGTTATTCCAAAAAGACCAGAATAAGTTCATTTAAAAGAATAATAAAGTTTAAAAATTGACTGATGTATTATAAAACCCAAGAGGTACCTAAAATAAACAGAGTTGAAAGTTGTCTGCCTGCCCCCGTCACTCAGTCCCTACACGCCCTCCTCGGTGTTCCGTGTCTTACATCTTCTGCCAGGAGGCTTGGGGGTCAGTGTACAAAGGCTCCCCATTCCTTTTTTATACAAATAGGTGATCTCTCCCCCTTTCTACATCTGCTAAGAAAAAGTATATATGATATATTTTGTGGAACATTCCACATCATTTATGTCCAATTTCCTCAGGGAGAGGGATTGCTATAACAAACAGAAGCCAGGAGAGCAAGCTAGGAGACTCCCTGTTTTCAAATGCTGTAGGGAAGTAACCGTACTTACTGTGTATGAATCACTGCCTGGACAGAACAACTTCTCCAGTCTCACTGCTGTTAAACCCAACAGGACGTAATACGTTGGGATAATTATTTATCAAGTTATAAACAGTGACTCCATCAAACCATGGGGGATGTGTGGTTAGAGAGCTGAGCTTTAAAATCAAAGACGTTCAAAAGTTTAGACACACAGGCTGAGCGTAAGGGTCTTGCCACAGCCACAGAGGAAGAAGCTGCCTCCAGCCAGGCCAGTGCAACCTGTATTGTGGCTGGATGTGTGTGTGTGTGTCTGTGTGTGTGTTGGTGGGGAGGAGTGAGTGGTGGTCAAGCACAGTCTCTGTCTCTGTCTCTCTGTCTTCAATGGGGGGAGTCAGGAGAATGAAGCAGTTAGAAATGGGAGCAGAAACTTCTAATGGAGCCTGGAGTCAGGACTGAACTGATAGGATGTGAGTGTATAAGCATCTGGGGCAGAGGAGGAGTAAGGGGCCCCTGAGAATTGTGCTGAATTGTGCTGACAGGGGAGCCCTAGAGAGCAGGTCCCCAGGGCTTGCTGCTGAGACCCCTGGGGCTGCCTTGAGTTCCAAGCAGCTCTAGTTCCAGTCTCCACGTGGCCCATCTCCATGGCTGCCCAGATGCCTGAGGCTGCTGGTCCACATTCCATGGCACGAGCTTAAGGCCCCTATGGCTTGAGCACACTCCAGTGAAGCTCTGGTTTTTGCATCCAAAAGCATGTGGCTCACACAATCCTATGTGGCACCTCTGCTGGGACTGGAAGGCCCTCAGGTCTGTCTATCCTGCCAGTTTGTCTGCAGCCCAGGAAATGGGCTGAGCTCACCCTGTCCTTTGTGGGAGGGTCCCGAAGTGCCCTCCTGTCTACCACTTGCTGCACAGGGACTGATGTTCTGGTTTTTGTTTAAGCCTTAATGTGGTGTGCAGAGGAAGAGCTAAATCTAACCTGCAAGGCACTGTGAAAGCCCAGGGACTGTCCCAGGGATCTCCTTAATAAAAACAGGAAGCATTTTCAACGATTTTTCAAGAAGCCTTTTCCAAATAAAAGCAGAGTTTTAAAAACACCACCCTGAGGTTTCCATCAGGGACTAGTGGACCTAAGTTTGGGAAGTGACTCCTCTGGCCTTTTCTCCCCCAAAGTGCAGTTTTCTGACAGCTCTGGCTCAGCGGCGAGGACTTACAGATTTAGATCCAAGCAGCACTCGCCGAGTGCCTGCCGCTGGGCACCAGGAATCAGCCTGTGTTGACCTGCACAAAGCCTGATTAGTCCCATTTACAGGTTAGTAGGGTGACCAGTTGTCCTGGTTTGCCCTGGGCTTAGGGGTCCCCTGGGGTGCCAAAACTGGGAAAGCCCTGGGCAAATAAGGATGAATTGGTCACCCTAAGAAGACACTGAGACAGAAATGACTCCTGCACTCGTTCCAGATGATTTCATCAAGAACACTCGTGCCCCTCTTGACTGCCAAGTCTTAGTTCTTTGATTGTCTTCACTCTGAAAAATTTCCTGTGACTCCCCCCACCAAATGACCCCTTGCTGCTAATAGGACGTCAAGCCAAAGAAGAACATAAATCTCAAATTCTAATTTTATCTTCTTAAAAAATGTTTGCAACTCCAACTCATGCGTGAAATATTTGAGCATTGTTTTAATTTTTAGTCACTGGCTCTCATTATCAAACATTTTGTTGTAATTTTATTACCAATTCAACAGAGAAAGGATACAGAGATGGGGTGGCAAGGCTTTTGCTATATTTTGGGAAGTGAATGCCCCTTTTTTCTCATTCCCAGGGGCCTGGATGTCTGTGTAGTCTGTGTAACATATTTCTTGAGAGTCTTGTCCCCGGCCAAAGGCCTTGATTTCCTTCCAAGTTGCTGCTGTAATTTATAGATTAACAACTCTTTCCTCTTGCAGGACATTGTTTGATGAGCTGTGTACAGGGCTCTGTTTTGTTTACCAGGCAAGACTAACAAAGTCTGGCGTGTTTACTTCACTTGAAGGAGTGTGGCTGTGAGGAGACAGGACAAAGGCCCGCCTGACTCATCGCGGCTCCCACGCTGACTTTGTTCTCTCCCTGACCCTGCTTCAAAAGTCCCCAGCTACTTACCTGGGTGTATAAATGCCGGGGATGCTGTGTGTCATTCCGGCTGACTTTCCACGCTCATCTTTGTTATTTTAAAACCTCCGTGTTGACGAGTGAAAACTAAGATTTCATCTTTGTGTTGTGTTTTTGACCATATTCGCTTGACTCTCAGAGTCTTAGCAGCAGAAAGGCTGAAGACCGTGCTCTTCACCATGTGTGGCCTGCTCAGACTTTCAAGAGCAAACGCAGCACTAAGGAGTCAAATTTGGATTCAGGTTCGAATTCAGTAGGTCTGAGGTAAGGCCTGATGGTCTGCATTTTTTTCACGCTGAAATACATGTTATTTAATTCTTTATTCGTTATAGATATGCGTGGAGACACTACTAGGCCATGAATGAAGTAATGGGCAGTCAGAGGTAGTAATGAGAAGACAAGATGAGTCCCCTTTTTGTAGATGGAGCTCTTCAATTACTTCTGTCCTCACAGACTTGCGATACTTTGGTGCAGCAGTGAATCATGGGCTGTGTGCAACACGCAATCCTAAGCTCTTTTTCACCACGTGGATTTTTACATCAACCACTAAGCTTTACACATTCATGATGCACTTTGCTTTTGGCTGAAAGGAAAGATTGGCTGGAACTAATTCTCCAGGTGGGAAATGACATTCTACATTTCTAACCAGCTCCTCAGTGATGTCGATACTGCTGGACTAGGGACCACATTTTGAGCAGTGGCAAAGTTGAGAATGACAGATGCCTGGGACTGAGGGGCCAAGATGGTGTTAACAATCAAATTCTTCATAAGATGCAAGAAGAATTAAACACCATAGACTCTACAACTCGAAAGCTTGTTTCTTCACCAGTTAACAGGATTAATTAAATGTGGTTATGACAATAAATAAAAATAACATTTGAGCCCCTTCCCTACATTCAGGGGTCCACATATACTGTCTCGTACTCTGCTTTTATCCTTTTAAAAATTAATCCTAGTGACTATTCCAAATTCACACAGAGAAATGACCTTATTGATTTAATAACTAGTACAGTGTTCCCTTGTATAAATGCACTTTAATTTATTCAACTGATCCTACATGAGTAATGCTTGAGTAGGTTTAGATTTATCTTTAGAGGCTTTTATAATGCCTTGAAAATTAGCCTTATTAACACCCCAAAAGTGACAGTGGAGGCCTAGGCTTGGCGGGTCTCAGAAATAATGCTAATCTTATAGGTTGGCTGGAACTGTACATTTTCCCAAAGGGAGTTAATAAAAAGAAAATATAGAAAAAAATGTTCTTAAGGCAACAGTGATACTACTTTCCAAATAACAAGTTCATGCCTTCATCCCTCTGCCTCTATCCCTCACTTACCATTCTCTGCTTTCTTTTCTTAATTGAAAAGTGGTAAGTACCTTTGACTTCCACATTCTGAGGATCTGACCTGAGGGTCCAACCCAGGTCTTTCTCTTAAGTACCAGCCACTTACTAGGTGGGGTTAATTCCAGGATCTTCTCTCAAGCAGTCATGGTCTCTGCAAATTCTGTGCAATCTAAAAAAGCCAAAGACAAACCAGACTGTCCCGTTGGGGTGTGCATCCTCATGTCTACTGCACAGTATTCTGATTGCTGGCATTTTAGGCTAGGTCTTGGTCATATAAGTACTCCAGTTTCACTGTTCTTCAAGATAGCTTTGGCTTTTCATGGTCTTTTGCATTTTCATATAAATTTTACAATTGGCTTGTTAGTTTACACACACACATACACTCACACATGCACACACGTGCAAAATCTGCAAGGGCTGTGATTGAGATTGCGTTGGATTGACAGATGAATTTAAGGACAATTTACATCTTTGTAGTACTGACCCATTCAATTTATGAACATAGTATTTCCCTCTATTATTTAATACTTTTTCAGTTTCTTAACAACACTGTGTTGTTTTTAGTGCTGAGGTCTTGCACAGCTTCTGTAAGATTTTTCCTGGGTATTTTATTTTTAAAAATCATTAGAAATGAGCCAGTTTTCATTTATAAATATCCCCAAAAGCCTTGCTTTCATGACAATCATTTACATTTACTTAAAACATATTTAAAAATTCAAACTGAGCTATAGCTTGCTTATTTGGTGCTTATTCACTGGTCCCTGAAACATGAATGCCTGGGAACCATTGAGAGGAAAGAAAATTTCACAGTAATTCTTTATTGTTGACAATTAGAATTTCCTGAGGAATCATCATGCCCCAAAGGGGGAAAAGACACAGAACTGTGGGAAAGAACCCATTTGTGGAAGATAAATATGGGCAGGACGGTTTTGAACCTGCCAATGGACATGCACAATGACATCACACCTGGCCCTCTCAGCTTCTCAAATCCTTCTTAGAATTTTTCTATAGAAACATTCCTACATTTGCCTGCTATTGAAACTTGGGAGCACTTTACGATGTGAGGCGCAAGTAGTTACTCAGTGGCGTGGACCTGGACATCCTTGCCTAGAGGTAGGACTTGAACACCATATTGCTCAACGTCAAGGCCAGCATCTGTCAATTTCTGTCACAGAGCAGAACTGAGAGTAACTACTGCTGGATGAAGTGAGCAAAGACGTGCGGTGAGACCAGGCTCAGTGACCGACCAGCAGTGCAGCTAAACTTTGCACAGATGGAAACCCACGTCCAAGCCTTCAGTTTAGAGACCGAAGCGATTTGCTTGAGCCCTTTTTTCTTATGACTTTGCTTATCTTCATTGTCTTCACTCCCTGCCTGGGCAGCCATTTAAGTTAAAAAGAAACGCAAGGTTTCCTGGCAAAAGACCACATGCCATCTAAAGTCAATACCAGGACAGATTAGTTCTCCTTAATGTCCCTTAAAAGTGATGGACAGTGTTATGTATTAAAATAGTGTATGGAACTCACTGCAAGGAGATTTTTTTTTTCCATTTAGTGTTATAGATCTTAATTTTTTTTCTAATTAATAAATCTACGCTCTTACTTTCCTGGCTCTTGCAAAAATGATAAATAGCTCTAAGAAAATTCTTTTCTTCAAACACAACTATTTTTAAGCAAACACATAAGAATTTGTAGGTTCCTTGTGGAAGCAAGTCATCTTGTAAATGCAAATATAAAATTTGAGGCCTGGCCGGGGAGCTCCGTTGGTTAGAGCATCATCCCAATACATCAAGGTTACGGGTTTGATCCTCAGTCAGGGCACATAAAAGAAACAACCAATGAATGTATAAATAAGTGGAACAAAAATTGATGTTTCTCTCTCTCTCTCTCTCCCTCTCCCCACTTCCTCTCTCTCTAAAATTTGAAGATGGTGCCATTATTAAAAATAACCCACAGAGTCAACATATGATACATGGTGAAAGCTTTCGTGACACTTGGCAGATAGTTTAAGGTTTATTCATGGGTTTATATTTGGATAAGCATGGCCTGTAGTTTTCCACCTCAACAGAGCATAGCAGGTCCCAGTTTTGAAGCTGGGCTGTGGTCCAATAGGGAACAGGAGTTATGAATAAAATTTCCTATACAAGTAACAATATAGAGACAGTGGCTAGCTTTCCAGGATAGCCTGCAGCCCACTACATCTGTCAAGTACCTGGAACTCCCTTTCCAATTGGCCAGAGGAAGACAGATGCCTTTAGGAACCCGAGGTTTGAACTCAGCCTTTTGAAGTTTGGCCCACGGAACTTTCCAATGAGAAAGTTTGGCCTGGTTTTGTAGTGCTGGGTTGGGCCTGGAATAGGCCTTGGGGAGAGGATGGAGCTCAATGGCACAATGAATGACAGAGTGCAACCTGGCTCTGAGACTGCTGTGTGCTGGCCTAGAGGGAGGAGGGCACCCTGCAGCTCCTGAGCTCCCTCCCCAGCCCCACACCACTGACCCTGTCCTGGCCTCGTACTGGCCTAGCAGGGGAAGGAGTAAAGGGCAGGCAGAAACTTGGCTGAGAGAAGGGGCTGGCATGGGCTTTGCAGGGAGCCCCCAGGGGCAACGGAAGGGACTCCTGGCTACTGAATATGGAGGAGAGGGTGTTCTTTTCTTGATGGTCCCAGCAGCTGTTTGACTATGGAATATTCATTGGCGCAGGGAAGCCTATGCCCCAGTGGTCTGGAGAGGGTGTGTATGACATGTCTTGACGTTGTGAGAGGGTGGTTATTTATTGTGCACCAACTGAGTGCTGAGAAACAGGGATGGAGAAGACAGACAAGGTCCCTGCCCTCCTCATGGAGTTTACCATCTAAGGGCAGGGTTGGGAAGAGACAGAAATGAAACAGGTAAACAAAAAATGCATGATTTAGCATATGGAAGTACAACGCAGAAAAAACAGGGCATGAGAGGGACTAAAAGAGGCCACCCCTTGGGGATCAGAAGGACTTATTTTCAAGGACATCTACCTTGAGGTCAGAGATGAGAAGGCAGTCAGGTCAAGATCGGTGGGTTAGTGTGGGGGTCCAGAGGGCCTATGTAGAGACAGGATGGTGTTTGAAGGCCCCAGAAGGAAGGAGGAAGCATGTTTGAGACCCTGAGCCAACCAAGTGGTTGGAGCCAAGGCAGCGAAGAGAGAATGGCATGTGGTGAGGCAGGAACACCATCAGGGCTGGCATCATCCTCACAGCCCCCCAAGTTTAGGCAGAGAGGACTAGATTTTGATCACATTTCCCCAGACCAACTGTGTTCTGAGCAGGTAAAGGATGGAAAGTGGGCAGCAATGGAATTCATGAGTCCAGTTAGGATGCCTCTGTGGGACCCATGGGGACATGGAATGGGGTGATGGAGAGAGAGGAAGGGCAAAGGGGATGTTTTAGGGGTGGATGAAATGCAGAAGGCAGGGAAGAGGCTGGACAAACATTGGTTTCAAAATTTCTGGCCTAGAACCTGGGTAAATATGGTTTGGGGGTTAGATGAGAATTGAATTTCAATGTCTAAGTAGAGAGTTGGGTATAGGGGAGGAATGTAATGTTTCCTCCCACTTCTGAGTTGTTGCCTCAGACCCATGTGAGAAAAGGCAAATTAACAAAAGGAAAACAAACATAAGTTTATTAACATGCAAACCTCGTGTGTACATAGGAGATATCCAAAGAAAACCGAATAACTCAAGGAGGTGGCTTAGAACTCTGGCTTACTTAGCATATTCTACAAAGAACAAAAAGTTTTTGGAGAAATGACAAGACAAAGGAGAGAGTTTTAGGCTTCCAAAAGAAAGATAAAGGCTAGTAAGTAAAATTTGTCATGTAGATTCCTCTAACGCCAACTCCAGGCTGACAGGGTCTAACGTTTTCTCCAGTGATTAACTTTCATCTTTCCTGGTAGAGAGGGGAGGAGGGACACTTTGAACAACTTATGTTCTGCTTTTAGGCAAACAGAGGGCAGGGTAGGAAGTTTTCCTTATGTCTGCTAGTTTTCAATTGCCTTCAGCTAAAAATAATCCTTATGCTGAAGTGGCATATCTGATCCTCTCCCTTGTTATGTGACCTGGAGCACAGGGACTTTGCTGGAGACACAAAGTGAGGAATTGTTGGTACAGAGCTAGTGTGGAATGTTGAAAAAATATATCCATCCTTCAAAAGACATCTGTATCTTAATCCCTGGAACCTGTGAAGGTTACCTTATATGACAAAGATGTGATTAAGGATCTGGAGATAGGGAGATTATCCACATGGGTCCTAAATGCCGGCACAAAGGGTCCTTCTAAGAGAGGCAAAGGAGTTTAATACACACAGAGGAGAAGGCAGTGTGAGGATGGAGTAGACAGATCTGAAGATGTTGGCCTTGAAAACTGGCTTGATGCGGCCACAAGTGAAGGAATGGAGGAAGCTATCAGATAGGTGCTGAAAGAGGAAGGGAACAGATCCTTCCCTGGTGCCTCTGGAATGCAGCTCTGCTGACATCTTATAGTTCAGCCCAGTGATGCTGCCACTGGACTGCTGGCCTCCGGAACTGTGAGAGAATGAACTTCTTTTGTTTTAAGCCACCACGTTTGTGGTGATTTGTTAAAAAGCCACAGGCAACTAATATAGTGTTATACAAAGGAACAAGATCAACTGAGGTCACCTAGGAGAAAAGCCTGTGTTGTCAGAGGTGGCAGCCCCTGTCTGAGGCCTGAGCAAAGTCCTGCAGAGGAGGACGTGGCCTCAAAGAAAAACAGGCTGGTCCAGAAGAGTATGGTGGAGTGAATTTAACATCCACACAGCTATAATGCCGATTCTCATTTATATTTCCTATTTTGCCCACTCAGTTGTAAGATTGAAAAAGAAAATAAACACTGAGTTCTTCCCACATTTGGCAAGCCCACAGAAATGAGTCCTGGCTTGGTAAAGCTGAGTGAGGGATATAATTTTCATATTTGCACTGATACTTTGCATCATTTCTCTTTTCACATAAGGATTTTGAAATAGACATGAATACGAGGTCATTATCATATCTTTAACAATCCAGCCATATGGGCAGTTCTCAAAAGAGTGTGTCTCAAAAATCTGTTTTTATGTCACTTGTTCTTTTTTTTAATGTATATTTTATTGATTATATTGTTACAGTAGCCCCAATTTTTTTCCTTCTGCTCCCCTCTGCCGAGTACCCCCCTTCCCTCTAGCAATCCCTCTTCCCTTAGTTCATGTCCATGGGTTGCACATATAAGCTGTTTGGCTTCACCCTTTCCTATATTATTCTTAACTTCCTCCTGTCTATTTTGTACCAACCAGTTATGCTTCTTAATCCGTGCACCATTTCCCCATTTTCCCCCCTCCCCCCTTCCAGCTGATAACTCTCTAAATCAGTGGTTCTCAACTTGTGGGTCGTGACCCCTCTGGGGGTCGAATGACCCTTTCACAGGGGTCGCCTAAGACTATCGGAAAACACGTATATAATTACATATTGTTTTTGTGATTAATCACTATGCTTTAATTATGTTCAATTTGTAACAATGAAAATACATCCTGCATATCAGATATTTACATTACAATTCATAACAGTAGCAAAATTACAGTTATGAAATAGCAACAAAAATAATTTTATAGTTGGGGGTCACCACAACATGAGGAACTGTATTAAAGGGTCCCAGCATTAGGAAGGTTGAGAACCACTGCTCTAAATGATTTCCATACCTATGATTCTGTTCCTATTCTGGTTTGCTTCATTGGATTTTGTTTTTATTTTTCAGATTCAGTTGTTAATAGCTGTGAGTTTGTTGTCTTTTTAATGTTCATAATTTTGATCTTCTTTTTCTTAAGCCCCTTTGACATTTCATATAATAATGGCTTGGTGATGATGAACTCTTTTAGCTTTGCCTTGTTTGGGAAGCACTTCATCTGCCCTTCCATTCTAAATGATAGCTTTGCTGGATAGAGTAATCTTGGTTGTAGGTCCTTGCTTTTCAACACATTGAATATTTCTTGCCAGTCCCTTCTTGACTGCAAAGTTTCTTTTGAGAAATCAGTTGACAGTCTTATAGGCACCCCTTTGTAGATAACTCTCTGCTTTTCTTTTGCTGCTTTTAAGATTCTCCCTTTATCTTGAATCTTTGGCATTTTAATGATGATGTGTCTTGGTGTGGTCCTCCTTGAGTCTAGCTTGTTATGAACTCTGTGCTTCCTGGATTTGTATGTCTATTTCCTTTGCCAAATTTGGGAAGTTTTCTGTCATTATTTTTTTACTTAAGCTTTCAATTTCTTGCTCTTCCTCTTCTTCTGGCACCACTATGATTCGGATGTTGGTATGTTTAAAGTTGTCCCAGAGGTTCCTAAGCCTCTCATTTTTTTCAATTCTTGTTTCCTCATTCTGTACTGGTTGACTGTTTTTTTCTTCCTTATATCCCAAATCATTGATTTGAACCTTGGTTTCCTAACCTTCAACATTAGTTTTGTGTGGATTTTCCTTCATTTCATTTAGCATAGCCTTTACTTCTTCCTTTATGCGTCTGCATAGCTGTCAAGTCTGTGAGCATCTTTATCACCAGTGTTTGGAACTCTATGTCTGTTAGGTTGGCTATCTCCTCGTCGCTTAGTTCTCCCACTAGAACCTTGATCCATTCCCTCTTTTGGGCCATACTTCTTTGTCTCCTCATCTTGACAGGCTCCTGTGTTTTGTTTGCCTCTGTGTCTTAGGTAGAGCTGTCGCACCTGTTACGTTCTAAGGGGTGGAGTCTTAGGTATTCAACACTACAGAGCGACCTGTTTCACAACATTGTGGCACTGTGTGTAGGGGGGGAGGGTCTGAGGGAACAATGCCACTTGTTCAGCACTTGCCCCTTTTCCAGGAACTTCTCCCACTTCCGTATGGGACTGGCGCCCCTCTAGTTGTTGCCCTGGCTGTTGTTCCCAGGGTGGGGGGTCTTCGGACATTCTAGGACTATGGGGTCCTTTAAACAAGCCGACTCCGCTGAGAGACAGGCAGTTTCTTCCTCTGCCCCAACCCCCACTGGTTTGCGCAGTCAAAAACAATGAGGCTTTATTTTCCCCGGTGCTATAACCATGAGTTGTGTGGTCTGGCCTGGTCTGGTGCTGGGATTGCTCCTTAGGTGTTCCTTCCCACTTCTTAAAACGTGTGACTACGCTTTCCACCGGCCTGCTGTCGCCACCACCACTGCTGCCACCACCACACCACATCCTCTCGGCCCCAGTTCCGCCCCTCCTACCTTTCTGGATGAGTATTTCTTCTTTATATCTTTGTTTGTTGGACTTCCATATAGCTCGATTTTCTGGAACTTCTGGTTGTCTCTAGTTTTGAGGTAGTTGTAGTCCTCCTTAATTGTGGAGGGAGATGCAGCATGTCTGTCTAAGCCTCCATCTTGGCCAGAAGTCCTTATGTCACTTGTTCTGATGCATTCTTTCCTGTATGAGCACATTCATGAGATAAATTTAGTCATAAAGAAACTGATGGATAGGGTAAGATAGAGTAGAAGAGGACTTTTTGGACATTCCATATCATTTTATATTAGTTTCAGGTATACAGCAAAGTGGCTAGACATTTACAGATATAACTTATGAAATGACCCTCCCCCTCCTGACTATCTGTAGTACCCACCTGGCACCATACATGGAGCAAAGAGGTTTTAAACTAAAAAAAAAAAAAAAAAAAAAAAAAAAAAAAATGAAGCAGAGATGCATGTTTTCTACAAGCAGTGACTGTAAACGAGATAATTAGTTTTAAAACCTAAACTTTTCTTGAATTTTTTAAGACTTCGCCTTGCACACCCTTTGGGTTTCCTATTCTATGGGAGGAGGCAGGAAAATGCCCTGGTAAATGCAGAAGTCATGAAAAGAGGTCTCTGAGTTGGGATTTCAGTAGAATGGGAGCCACAGAATGGAAGATAAACCCCAAAAACATTTGAATTGTATATAAGTCGCCCATGGAAAAAAAGAGATATGAGGAAGCAAACTTCTGTTACATCAAATTACTTCAGATTCTTGCCTTCCTCTCCCTGATCCCTTGCTGTTGCCAGAGCAATTTGTGTAGGGACCCATCCTGAGGCCGTTGCCTGAACCCTGCTGACCCTTCAAGCCCAAGTGCAATCCTTTCTTTTGTTCCTTCAGAAATTCTGCTGGACAATTCATTGCATTTCCCCTTCTAGAAGTTACCTGAGTCAATATTTCCCCAGATGCTTCTTGAGAGCCCAGCAGGGCTTTGCATCCCCTCCAGCCCTGCACTGCACACAGCTGGGAGTGAGCAGCCAGGGCCAGCCTGAGCCATGCCTGCCGGGTACCCTGGCCAGCCCTTACTTACCTGCTCTTGCCAGTTGTCCTTCCCCGGATATTCCGTCCGGTTGTTGTGGAATCAATCTAGTGCTGGTAGTTAAGTGAGACTTCAATAAGAAATGAATCAGCAGAAAAGCTACAGACAGTAAAATGTGCAACAAACTTAAAATTGTGATAAACTTAAATACTGGTGTGTAGTACCCGCCTCCCCCCTTTTTAACTTTTTTCAAAAAGATTTTATTTTTAGGGAGAGGGGAAGGGAGTGAGAAAGAGAGGGAGAGAAACATCAGTGTGTGGTTGCTTCTCGTGCGCCCCCAACTAGGGTCCTGGCCCGCATCCCAGGCATGTGCCCTGACTGAGTTTCAAGCTGTTGAGCCTTTGGTTTGCAGGCCGGCACTCAATCCACTGAGCAACACGAGTCAGAGCTAGTTCCCCCTTTTGTAACTGAGAAAATAGGTCACTTTGAAAGTAAGATTAAGTGGGTGTTTTGTACCCATCTCAGGAGACCAACATCACAGGATCCTAAAGCTAACAAATAAAAAGAGTTGCAGATAGTAGACTTCTGCTTCCGGGAAGCTGGGGCAGACAGACTTTTCCCATTCCCCTACTAAGTACTATTAAAACCCCTGGACATTCCATGTGAAACAAATTCAGGAAGACTGCAAGATGAAGAGAAGGGAGCCCACTTAGGGGCCTCAGGCCTGAGGAGCCACAGGTAGCGAGCTCTCTGAGGTTTCTTTTTGCTTCTTATATCCCATTCTTAGAGCTGGAGAAGCTGCAGCTTGGAATTGCCAATGGATGCAGGCTATGAAAGTCCAAAAACCCTGCTCTCTCTAGACAAAGGACCTGGAAAGGGGCAACCTTGCTAGATAGAAAACGTTTAGACAGGAACTTCTCTACTCAAGCCAGACACCACAGAAAACATTGTGGCTCCCACCTCTACTCCACCAGCAAAGACTGAGTGAGGAGCCTGCATTCCCAACACTGGCAGGTTTGTGTAATGGGGCACCCCAAACCCCTGGGTGCCCCACTGCTGTAAGTGGGATTATGTGGTGATCCTATATTTCTATATTGTATTTATGGGTTGGAAGACTCAACATAGTAGAAGGTATCAATTCTCCTCAAATTAATATACAAATTTAATGTAATTCCTTCTGTATTTTGCTTTGGGCAGTGATCACAGATATATACATGTATACAAATACACTGAGCTATAAGATTTGTGTACTTTATTTTTTGTACACTGTACACACACACACACCACACACACACTCTGAGCATTCTAAGTCCCATGCATTACTTTGTCCCCAAAATTATGTCTCAGAAATGTAGTGTTGAAAGGATCTTTCCTTCCAGTGGTCTAATAGCCTTTGGATTAATGCTTGCTATAAGATGATGATGATAATTTATTATAAATTGCGGTGGTCATGTGACCCACTCTGGGGTCTGAGACCACGCTTGCATGCTGCTGCACTGGGTTAACACCAACCTTACATTTCTGTCCCTTCAGAGCCCATCGTGCCATCGGTGACCCTGGGACTTAGAGGCACCACCTCAGGGATAGTAAGCAACCCATGGCCTGACTTAGGATCTCAGGGCAAATGTCCTTCCACGGCTGTTTTAACTTCAGGATTTCAGCAAACAGATGAAAAATGAATCCTGTTCTCCAAATCCCCCAGGGCAAGGTGATTCCCACATTGGGTTGGGTCAGGTAGGGGTGATCTTCACAGGGGCAGGATCTTTGGTTTGCTCATAACACTGCTGCTTGAACCTAAGTACTTCATTGTCTTCCCTCCATCTGGACAAGGTTAATATTAGGGGGCAACAGCCCTTCCTCTGCTCCGATTCTACATCCACCAAGAAACAGGGTACCTCAGATGCTTTAACCAGGACAGGGTGTAGACCCACTGTAAACAACTGGCATTCTGGTTTATACACCTGTGTCTGGGCTCTGTGAACCAGTCTGGCTGGTTCACAGATTCTCATTCCAGGATATTCTCCTCTGCAGGCCCCCCTCCCTGACCCACAGGGGCCAATCCTTCAGTCTCTCCCTCAGTGATCTCTTTTTGATTCAATAATGACCAATTTAAATAAAAGTCCTAACACAAAAATCAGGCAAATATGTTTAATTTTTAAAATAACTGATGGCAAAATAAAATATTTACATCACATCATACTGTGTAAACATGTAAGGTCTCTGTACAAAAAAATATACATGCAAAATAATGTAAAAATTTAACTGAAATGATAAAAGAAACAATACACAAATAAAAGTTGTGAGGTTACGAATACACATCCAGTTTTGAATCCAATTTCTCTTAAAAAGTTTCTGTACAATTTTACAAGAAACAAATAAAACCCAACAAAAGAATAAATAAAATACACCAGAAGCTGCAAATCTTAACTACGCCACTTTATGGCTCAAGACCCAGGTGTCTGGCTGGCTTGGGAAGCAGCTGTCCTCTGTTTTAGTGTATTTCACACAACAAAGATAAAAAGACATCCAGAAAAATTCAAGCGTGCCCAGAAACCCAGCGTCTTTCGCAGAAGGCCTCCCCACACCAGCGTTAATTCTGCCACAGTGACTCAGACAAGGGACGCCAGCCTCAAGGCTGCTAGTGCTTAATTGGCTTTTATTTCTTACCAAAAGCTCAAAGTCCAGCCAATTTTTATACAGAAAGTTGAACGTCAAAAAGTCTAAAAAGTAGTAAATGTCCAGACTGATTTTGGGAAAAAAAAATAATACTTTGGCATTCTGAATAATAGCATAATAAATTTTAAAACATTACCCTATTATCCAGTTTTATATTCAGAGTATGAAATCACTTTTTACAGTCCTCAAAACTGACAAATGTCACGAAGAGTTGAATCCCCTTGAACGGATGGCACAGGGCTACAACCCCCCACCCCTGCCCCACCCCCAACACACGCACAAAACCATAAAGCTCACCATACGAAGTATGTGCTTTTTCTATATATTTATTACAGGTACAACAGAGGTCTTCATAAATAGTTGCATAAAATGTTAAAGCCACAACATTGCACATGGTATGAAATAAAACAAAAACAAAACAAAACAAAAAAACAAAACCCAATGAGTGCTTTTACAGTATTTTCATTTGACTGTATACTGCTCAACAATCTGATTGACGGCTTGGGGTGGGGGCAGTAGGGCAGGGCCCAACCTGATGTCCTCAGTGGGTGGGCAGAACCCTCTGACCCCCAAAGGAAGCCCGAGGCAGAGGGCAGGGAGTGGGAGAAAAGGCAGGTGGGAAAAGGACAGACTGAAGGCAGGACCAGTCTTATATACAAGTAAGGCCTACATTTCATCAGAGCAAAACAATTCATTCTATTTTTATGCAAAAGTTTGAGGTTGAATGCACGCTTCAGAAGCCTAGTCTGGCACCCCAGAGAGACGCATCCAGACTAGACAGCTGGAAAAGCTCAGAGCCAGGCGGATGCCGAGCCCTGGACCAGGTTGCGGGGATGGCCGCCGCGAGGGTGAGTCTTCCCCAGAGGTGTCTAGTATCTCTGTTTTGTTCATTAACACCAGTGGTTGAATATAGGCATTTCGTTTCCTTGAATAAGTCTTGGAAAATGATAAATTTGCAAAATTCTATTCGTGTTCGTTTAAAAAAAGTTTCTTTTTATTTTTTTTGCAGAAACCTGAATAAAAGACTGTGATACAGCAACGCTGTCTCCGCTCTCAGAGTGCAAGAGAAGGTCCTCCACCGCAGCACGGCTGGCGGCCGCGCCCCGAGCGCTCCGAGCACGCTCGGGAGAGCAAGTTTCACACGATGCACATACGGCAGCTGAGCAGTTACGTTGGTGTGTGTCTCTCTTCAAAATTCAAATTAACAGCTGATTGGCAGGTGAAAGAGAATGAGAAAGAACTTCAAGATATGTCAAACCCTAGGCAGAAGCCGGCTCTGTAAGAAGTTTTTAATGCTACGAATCGGTCGAACATCGTTCTGGTGTTTGCGCCGCTCAATGAAGGAAGTCAGTCTGGACGTGTCGAGGACGCCCGCGCCTTTGCCGTTGCCGTGGCCTGCCTGCAGCCACTGCTCCTGCAGGGCCAGTGCAGCCGAGGGACGCCTGGCAGGGTCCTCTTGTAGGAGGAAACACACGAAATCCTTGGCCTTCTGGCTTACTCCTTTAAAGTAGTCATCTGGGAAGCTAAAGTCTAGTCGGCAAATGTTCAGGCAGGTCTCTTCCACGCTGTCGTCCAGGAAGGGGGACACGCCACTAAGAAGTACATACGTGAGCACTCCAACACTCCATGTATCCGAGGTCAGGGAGACCGGGTTCCCGAGGATGATCTCGGGGGCTGCAAATTCGGGGTTCCCCAGTAACTGGTGGATGTAGTAGGTCGTGTTGAGTTGGACAGCATCTCCAAAGTCAGCCACTTTAATTGTTGGCTTGGCTGAGCTCTGATCCACCAGGATGTTTTCGGGCTGGAACACAGGATAAAGCAACGGTCATTCTCGCCAACTCTAGTCTTAAGCTCAAGCGTGATGCTCACCAGGAACCTGTGAGGTCGACTGGAACAAACTGTTCACGTGCAAAACGGGATGAAACCCTTAGCACACAGGCCCACTGAAGGAGAGAAAAGCAGCGACGCAGAGGCGTGGCTGCCCCAGTTCAGCTCAGACTAGCGCTCTGGAGGTTAGTGTGGAGCGGCGTGTTACCCGTGCCAGTTCCTGAAGCTGGGCATTCATTTTCCCTCCCAGTACCGACAGCAACACCTGCCCTTCCTTTCACCATCCCCACTGAAGCAGCCCCATACCAGCCCAGCAAGACCCCCAGGACTTTCGGAAATCTCACGATATGTGTGAAGATCTCATACCACTGAAAGCAAACTCTTAAAAACAGAGTTTGGGAATCAGTGTTCCCATCTCCCACCTCCTTGTATTTGTCCCCAGTCCCCCTGAAGGTACATGGCTTGGATTCAGAGGACAAGTGGAGAGTGGACCCTTCCACACTGTGGCTGAGCTGTGGTCACACACGCTGCTGTCCCAGGGCCCCCCCGCTCACCTTTAGGTCCAGGTGTGCTATCCGGCAGTTGTGAAGGTATCGGATGGCTTCCAGAACCTCCCCCAGATACGCCCTGATCTTCCCTTCGGTGAGGTTTCCCCATCGCACCACACAGTCCAAGAGACGCCCCTGGTCAGCCCTGCAGAGATGGGAACGGGCACCACTGTCATCATGGTGCTGGTTCATGTTAAAGACCTTTCTGGCCTCACATGAAACAACCGCACTGTCTCCGGGCCTCGCTGTTCATGCTCTGTTGGCCTTTGAATATTCTATTCCACTTGAAGGCACGTCTGCACCAAGAGGGAGATTTCTTGTTACCATCACTGTGGAGATGCATGTTGGGGACAGGGCAGTTCAACCCTTAGAGGGAACCAGAGGCTCCATTTAAACCTCGTGCCTTAGCTCTGTCACCTATAGAGTGGGTGACAGGCTGCACAGATGACAGAAGTGGAGACAGATAATAAGGCCATACAGAAGTGCTGCACGCTGGTCTCCAAAGCCTTCCTACTGTGAATTTACTTTTAATGTTAAAAGAACACATACACACAACAAAAATAATAATAATAAATAAAAACACTTATACACAGCTGCCCATATACTGGGGACTAAATCCCTTTTATCAATTCACTCAATTTTCTGAGAAGAGTGTTTTATTTCTCCATTTTATGGATGAGGAAACTGAGGCACAGAGAAGGTATGTAACTTTCCCAAGGTCACACAGCTCATAAGTGAAGGCTGGAATTGCAATGAGGTGGTCTGGACCCAACCTTTTTGAACATTGATCTATGATTCCCTCTTTGTTTGCAAAACAGAAACTCATAGGAAGATTAGCCACTTGTCAGTAATGAGGAGTAATCAAGGAGAACTTTAATAGTAATTAGTTATGAAATAAATCCTATTAACACTATGATGAGGCCAAACCATTTAATTTCCCAAGTGAAAAGAAATGATGGCTGAATGCACTGAAACTTCAAAAGCAGAAACAGAGGCTTTGTGGATTTTTGATGAGGTCTCCAGGACAGTTAAATATGCACCCCGGGGAAGGTGGGTACTTCTCAGTCATTAAGCTTCTAGAGCCGGGAAGGACCCAGCCGGGTACTGAGGGCCCACAGGGGCCAGGTCTCTGCTTGGACATCATTTTAGCCCCACAACAACTGTCCTAAGTAGCTGAGATTTTAAAGGATGCCCAGGCCCCGTATCCATGGATGTACCCTCTGCCCACCATGATCAGCCTGTTGGAGGGCCTGCCATCCACCCTGCTGCCACCTGACAGGTTTGCTATTCCAGAGAGAGGCTGCACGGGCCCCAGGGCCACGTTCCAGCAGAGGTTTTAGCTGCGCATCCCCGGGAGGGCAGACCCTCCTGACACCGCCCCCCCCCCCCCCCCCCAGGCCTGCTGGTGCTGCTCAGCCCTGTGGCAGCCTTGCCCTCTGAAGATAGTGGGGCAGAGGCACTTAGAAATTCCTTAAAAAAAAAAAAAAAAGAAAGAAACAGAATATTAACACCCCCTAAAAAGGAGAGCTAGGAATTTAAACAAAGCTAAATCTGAGATGTTTCATGGAATGAGACCAGAATGTCCTAAGGACAGGGCTTCCCAACAGTGGCCTCACCATCTCTGATGGCTGGGGCTGGAGGACTCCGTTGCAGGGCATCCTGTGCCCGCAGGATGTGGGAAGCATCCCTCTAAGATGCCACGAGAACCCCCACCCTGAGCTGTGACACCAAAAAGTCTCCAGACACTGGCAAATGTCCCCTATGGGACAAACTGCCCCCAGCTGAGGACCACTGCTTTTGGATCACAGGTGCTCCGTACATGCTTTCTTTTTAAATGTTTGAACCACTTAATGAGATGGCCCACACAGTCCAGTGAGGACCTCGGGGACCAGCGGGGCTGCTCTGGTTGAAGGCCACCGCCTTCCCCCAAGGGCAACCTTTCTGGGGGCAGGATTTTCCCACCCTGACTTAGAATCATCTTTCCGTGGTGTGGGCAGGAGCTGAGGGGCAGGACTGGCCCTGGGGCTGAGTTTAATGCCTGAAGCGTCAGACAGAGCCCACCTCTTCCAAGGCCTGGAATTCTCAGGGCCTTTGGGGACCAGGGAACATCCCCAGATTGCCTGAGACCGAGCAGGAGCCTGGGTGGTGAAGAAGCTGGGCTTGCTGCACCCTTGTGGGACAGCACACACCTAAAGTCCGTTCCTCTTTCTACATTTCCTGGGAAGTTGTAAAACTGTGCTCTGATAGTAGACATACTTTTTAGAAGTTCTGTGAATCCTAAAATCCCGATTTCTACCTGAAACAATGATAAAACACTTGACGTTGAGGCTGACAGTTACAAAGAGAGGAGGAAAGTCTGGGTGTACGCACATTTCCAGAACCAGGACGTAGCTGGTGGGGGTCTCGAAGGTGTCAAGGAGGCCAACCAGGAGCGGGTGCTGGACATTCTGCAGGACGCCGAGCTCGTGGGTGACCTGGTCACGCTTCATCAACTTCTTGTTCACAAACTTGGTGGCCACTGCTCGTTTGGTTCCCTTCTGATCGCATTTCTTAACGACAGAGAACCTGCCCCTGGAAAACAGATTGAGAGCAATTTTCAGGACTCTGAGAGTAGCGGGGAGAAGAGCGGGTTAACCTTCATGGCTGGATGCCTCCTGAGCCTGCTGCCCGAGCCTGTCCGCAGGCCCACGACGGCCCGAGGAAGCCCGCCTGTGTCCGCGCCCCTCAACCCTGTGACTGTCTCTCCTCCTCCTCCGCTCACCCTGGGTCTGGAGAGGCCACATGACTGCCCAAGTTCTGAATGTGACAGAAGTGACATTGTGAGATGGACTGGGCAGATTCTACCTCTGCCGTCACGGAGAACTTTCCCCGTCCTGTGAAGCAGCTCAGGAGGGGCTACTTGGTTCCCCCTCTACCCCTGCAATTTTTGAGCAGGAGTGTCTCCTGCTAACCTGCCTTTGTAGGATGCATATGCGGGCAGGTCACTCATCTCTAGTTCACGGTCTTTGGAGCAGCCCCCCAGGAATCATGCAGAGAAGCCTCGGCTGTACCTTGCTGTGATCTGGACAACAGGATCCTGGACCTTAAGCCTGAGCCTGCTGCCATAATGGGATTTGGGGGAGGTGAGGTGGGGTGCGAAATGTGAGGAACAGACTGTGGTAGGTTAAGATGGCCACACTCCTTTACTAGTCCTCCCACAGTGTGTGTGTGCATGCGTGTGTGTGGAGTCTCTCTTTCCTCCCTGGAATCTGGGCTGGCTGGGGGCTGGTTCTGACCCACAGCATCTGGAGGGACAGTGGCTGCTGATTTCTGAGGCTGGGCCTCCAAGAGGCCTTGCAGCTTCCGCTATTGCTCTCTTAGAATGCTTCTTCCACCGCCCCCACATGAGGAAGCCCCAGGGCCTGTGTCCCAGTGAGGCCACAGACGTGTGGGTGAGGCCGAGGAGAGACCAACACAACAACTGCCGATCAATAACGTGACGCAGGATGTGATGAACCCCCGTGGCTCTGAGGTTGCCCTGTGCAGCAATGGCAACTGACAGCCACCCACCCAGTATGGCCACTGGAGTTTAAGAGGCTGCTGCTGGGGGGAAGCTTTTTAGAAGGGACAAGCTCAGCTGTCATGCTTCTGACCTCCTTCTTGCCACACAGCACAGGATGCGAGATGTGGATGCATGCTGTGTGGGAGGACAGTCAGAAGGGGCCCAGGTGCCTGAGGCTACTGCCTGAGGCCTGGCTGCCCCTCCCTGTTGAAGCCTCCTCTTAGTCTGCGCTGGGGTCCCCTGCTATCTGTCTACAGCTCTATGTGCAGCTGGAGCCGGTGGGGCATATCCAGCCTTTCTCAACCTGGACTCCACGGGAGAAGAACTCCTACAAGGAAGGTGCTAGTGATTCCTCCCTGAGCTGCCCCAAGGCTGGACATGGCTGGTACTCCCCTGGGTGCAGAGCGGGAGCCCCTCCACTACATTCATGGATTGCTCCTGGCACTGGAGCCTACTAGTCATCTCTTGGAACCTGAGCTGAAAATGTCTCTGCTTTCCTCAACATTTAGTACTGAATGGTGATTACAGGTTACATTGCAAATGCAATACCTGTAACTCCCACCTGCTGGCAAACACACCGTTGACCTTCACTGTCTACCCTTGCAGCCAGTTATGTCTCACACGCTGTCTCTCGAAAGGGGCCCCGGATCATACCTGCCAAGCTCAGCCACTTCGCTGTAGAAAGAGTCAAAGTTGTCTTTCCAGGTCACCATGATTCCATCACTCCCTGGACCTGCAAGAAGAGCAGCACCTGCCCTGAGCTTGGTTTATGCGGCACATCTCGGGGAACAAGTCCGCAGACCTGCGCTGTCCCACATGGCAGATACACGTGGCCGCTGAGCATCCGCGGCTCACTGCAAGGAAGACGTGCTGCACGTGGAACATGAGCACTGCACACTGGGTCTCAGTGTGAAGGAAGATTGACTTCATGTGATAGAAATAAACACACTTCCTCTTCCATGATTTTCCCACTGCCTCTCCATGTGGCAGTGTATCTCCCTAACCCCCCTTAGCTTTCACTTGTGGTTTATTTATTTTTAAAAAGTCACCTGTAGAATTTCTGTGATATCTTTTAAAAATTAGAACATCAGTGATTCTTTACTATCAAATTCAAGACTTTCTTTCTTGTGCCATGATCCCACAAAATCAGAACACTTCCTTTCTTTGACTTAATGAGGTTAAAATATTTAGGATTAAGATAGTGTGGGATAAAAGTTCTCAGACAATTCTGTTTATTGTCTACACAAAGGGCGCTCTTGACTCAATTCACATTTTAATTTGGACTTTTATTTTCGATCTTGGAAGTGGTTTCTGATACCTGGTGCAGCTACAGATCAACGAGAAATCGCAGCAGCCCCTACCACACAGCTGGCCATGAATAAAATGGCAGTAGGAGATCAATCAGTAAGTGTTGATACTGTGCATCTCCATGTGTTGAGTGAAACTACAGGAAAATTTAAAAGGCATATGACGTGGGTTCTGCCTTCAGTAGTTCACGGTGTAGTGGAGGAGAAAGAACGAGGCCTCGCCAGGCAATGGAGAGAGCAAGGGCTCAGACCAGAGACTCGGATCCCACTGAAGTCGTGTTGAGCTCATAGAGAAGGGACAAGAGGACGCACCCACTAGAAGGGTCTTTGTTAGGGTCTGGGACAGGCACAGAGCCTGCATAAGCCTCAACCACACTCCCTCCTCTCCTTCCTTCCTTTTCACTCGTATTCCATGAGACCAACTTAGATTAGATTCTCTTAGAGCTAATGCGTCAAATGAAGAACTAGATCAAAGAGAAACTGGATACAAGGATGTTTTTGATAACTCAGAGCACAGAACTCACCTTGCACTAACCTACAGGCTCAAGTGCCCAGTGGCCATGGTCAGAGGTCTGACCTTGTGAGAGGTGCTCAGAGCCAACCACCTCAGGACATCTCAGAGACTGTGGCCTGCTACTTGCAGCTCTTATTGGAAGGCCCACAGGAACTTACTGCCCTATTTTTCTAGCTACGTTGTGGTTGTAGTAGTTTGGACTTGAGATTCCAGCCCAGGAGGGAAGCTTACCTAGAACCCTCAGACTGGCTGAACACGAGGCTGAACCCATGTCGTTCACAGCAATGCACGTGTAGATGCCATCGTCCTCTGTGGTCACGCTGACAATCTTCAGCATGGCCTCTCCTAAGTCACTGCCGCACAGATGAGGACAGACCTTGCGTCAGAAAGGCTCAGCGCCCCCTACCCCCGCAGCTGGCCGCCCCCAACCTCTCTCCTTCACGGTCACAGGAAAATAGGGGCTCGAGGACCGATGAGGAATTTCAAGTGGAGTTTTAATTTTAGTTGCACACTCAAATGACAGACCATTCCCTCATGGGAAGCATCCCAGGGCGAAAGGTGACCATGGGACTCAATGACGTCTGTCATAGTGAAGTTAGCCTGCGAAACCAACCCACGAGTGAGTCTCCCTCACCTGTAAGAGATGCTGTAGTGGCCATCGTTGTTCAAGGTGTTGTGTTCAGGGCCCTTCCAGGTGATCGAGGCCTTCGGGCGTCCACAAACTCGACATCTGAGAACAACGGTCTCCCCTGCCTCACACGTGACCTCACTCAAGGGAATGACGAATTCTGGGGGAACTACACAGGAAAGGAGTCAGTACTGCTGGTCTTCTGGGCTCCCATCACACCCACCAATGCTCCCCGACAAACAAGTGGGACCTCAGGCACTGCCTGAGCCCAGAGTCACAGGAGCCCCATTTCCCTAGGTGACACTGGCGTGCTCTGAGACACGGTCCCTGGAACTACAACCTGTAAGACCAGAGGAAAAAGAAAGCAGCACTCACCGTCATAAATATAGTTGGGATTGAGAAGCTGTAAGGGAAAAAGCACACAAGTATTAACCAAAAAACGTGCCCTATTTTGAGACAGATTATTTTCATTCTAAGGCTACCATTATCATCGCAAAGTGAGCAAAAAGACGACTTGGTTTGCCTGGGTTTCATTCACAATCAACCACATTTTCACTCCTTTAAACACACTCGAAACTTCCTGTTTTAAGAATTTGGGTGAAGCCCTGGCTGCTGGGGCTCAGTGGATTGAGCGTCGGCCCGCGAGCCAAGTGTCACTGGTTTGATTCCCAGTCAGGGCACATTACTAGGTTGCATGTCAGGTCCCCCGTTGGGGGCGCGAGTGAAAGGCAACCACACAGTGATGTTTCTCTTCCTCTCTTTCTCCTTTCCCCTCTCTCTAAAAAAAATAAAAAAATAAAAATAAATAAATAAAAACAAAAACAAACAAATAAGTAAATAAATTATAAAAAAAAATAAAATCTTAAAAAAAAAAAGAATTTGGGTTAATTTAAAACACAAGAACGCTGCTTAATCTCAGAGACACCCATTTTCCTACTCCTTTGAGCCAAGGCGAGCTGTCCCTGGACCCCTTCATTTTGCAGGGCGGCCAGTGTCCTGATACAGGGTTGCTGGATTCCTATCAGGGAATGTTTTCTTTTTCTCTAGGCAAAACCCCCACAGGTTCAAGGCAACCTGATTATAAAGCGTAAAGCTGCTGGAGCCGGGCAATTCAATAGAGCCAATGAACCTGTGTGCCAGCATCTCGTCACTGCCCCCGTGACCTGAGGAGGGCACTGAAGGTCTGCGCCACAGCTGCTTTGCACTGTCTCCTTCCCAGAACCTAGTCTCAGCTTCTTCTGGGAACCTAACAGTGTTTTCTGAAAAGCCAGGCGTGCACCTGGTGAGGTGTCCACGTGGATAGCTGGTTCCTTAAAATACATACGTGTACCTGTGCCAGCCAGCACTGTCCCTGAGAGCCTTCTGCAGAGCTGGCAGGATCTGCTGGTAGGGCAGGGGAGATGGCACGGTGGGCAGCACATCACTGCCAAGCAAGACCGGGCCCCGGTCTGCAGTGCGCCATCCTCCACAATACCCTTGGGTCAGCGCCAGGCCCTCCCATACCCAGGGACCACATGAGTCCTGACACTGCTTCCGGGAGACACTTGTACTCACCTTCGCAGATACCTTGTTGCTGAGGCCTTCCCTTGATTTCCGATAACCGTTCTCTAACTTGCCTTCCCGTTTGCCATCTTTATCTTTTTTCTCAGATTTTTTCCTTAAACGGAGTGCTGTGTGCCAAGATGTTGACTTCCTAGGGGGCAATTAACACATTGTTAATATTCTGCTTTTGCAATGTCAGCAAATGATTCTGAAAGCGTTGGAGAAAAGTGGATTATTCACCTTCTGCAGATACAGTGCAGTGGAGAACCCTTCCTAACAGTGACCCCTGCTGAGAGCACTGTCCTGTGATTCTCAATAACCAGGAGATGTAACCAACACTTTCTTACATCAAATTTTAAGGATTAGAATACAAAGGTGCCTGTGATTATTAACTTTATGTATCAATCTGACTGGGCCACTGGATGCTCAGGAATTAGGTCAAAAATTATTCTGGTGTGGGTGAGAGGCCAGAGTCGAGCCCAGAGGCACAGCCTGGGCTGCAAACCCAGCAAAGGGCACAGCCAAGTTCCGAGAGGACCACGACCATCATTGGCGCCTTTGGGTCTGGGTTCCTGGGCTGAAGCCTTTGGAGACATCCAAAATCACAAAGTCCTGCAATGCTTCCCAGAAGCCATGTGGCTAGCCTTGACCACAGCCAGAGAGATTCAGCAAAGGGAAGTTTTTGAATCCAGCACCTGACTTTAGTGTTCTTCAAAATAAATGTTCAATGCAACAAAATTGTTCCAAGTTTCTTAACTGAACTAACCTTCCAGTAACTATAAGGTAAGATACTTCATATCTTTACCTGCAGCTTACAGAATGAGTATCTTCACTGATGTACGCCAGTAATGAGTCAGGGATCCTTGGGAGTCCCTATTGCTCCTACCCCCTAGACAACCAGGAACTAAAATACTGCCAGGGTCTTTCTAGTGGCTTGAAAAAGCTGTGTGTTGGCAAGTGCAAGTAATTAAAAGAACCTGTAGAACAAGTCTGAGAGACGGAAAGCCATCTCCCCTTTGCGGTTCCACACTGCTTGGAGAGGAACTTGAACTAATGGAGAAGAGCACTGCTTTCTTCCAATGACTTCCGCTCTCCCAGGGTCCCCTCCCCATATCTGACCCCCTGGCACTAACTTGAGGGTCCCGTCGGGGTTCTCCATGATGACTGTGCTGGTATGGCCTAGGACAAAGCCTGGAATCCAGCCCTCGGCTGCGGGGCACTGGTCAGTGGCGGCTCGGAACACCAGAAACATGTTCTGCTGATTGCTGGCCAGAATCTGAACGACCTCTCCTTGGTAGACATTGATCTCATCCTCCTTCACTGCCGTGTAATCGTGTGTCACCAACATGGTGGAGATGTTGCTACTGCTGCTACTTTCACTCTGCAGAGGGAGAGATGGAAAGAAAAGAGGCAGAGGGACCTGAAGTGAGGCTGGTGCCACGCACTCGCCTGTCAGGGTACCCCATGGCATGACGACGCAGGCATGGCTCACCAGACAGACACGGAGGACCCCACACTCTTTACTACTCTGTGCTTTCTCAAGAATTGAAAACCAGAGTGTACGTAATTTAGGAACAATTAAAAAAAAAAATCAGTGCAATGATGATAGTTTACATTTGGAAGCTTTTATTTCAGTCCCTTTATCTCAGCCCCATCTCCTGGCACCTTTGAAGGAACGGCTCAGGTCCTGTGTTTGTGCCATGCTGGGTTACACCTGTGTCACAGTAATGCTGCTGTGACTATTATGCTCATTCAAATGGTGTTATTGAATTAAGGAGCTGCAAACAGTAGCCCTTCAGCTCACTGACAGATTAGCTCATGGAGAAGCGCCCAAACCTGCCAGATAAAACATTCATTGAGAATGCATATGTCAGGATTCTGCCAAGTTGTTGGTATAATCATTTCTACCTCCCTTTCCCTTCCAAAAGAAGAATGCACAAAACCTAAAAAGTAAATCAACTACTATTCTGCTCTTAGGGATAGCTGCTCTGCCTCCTTCATGCGTCCCTTGGTGGATGGTCCTCTTATGAGCTTGCATGATGCAAGTGTCCCAAAGGCACTGTGGCCATGAGAACACATCACCACAGAAGACCTTTCACCACCACTGGCCCTGGGACTAAAGTGTCAAAAATAGACTCTTGCAAGTGAAAGCCTACACCACACTTATCCTGCAACCCCAGTGGGACCCAGTCTCTCTGGGACACTGCAGTGTCTTCAGTGCCCAGCACAGTGACTGAGGTGCAGCAGGTACTCAACACATGTTTAATAATGCAGTCAATGAGGCAAGACCACAAAAGTAAAACAAAGATCATTTCTAAGGCCACCTACCCGGGCCCACAAGCTGAGTGGTACTGGCTGGTGAGTAGAAGAAACACAAATGGCAGTATTCGTCCCAAGCTATCATTTACCAAGTGATCTATTTGTTCCAGAGGAGGAAGAAAATAAGGAGGAGGAGGAAGCTGAGAGCAATGGCTAATCCTGAACTACATCTTGCCTGATCCCCTCTATCAAGAGTCGGGACACAGGGAATGGCACCGGGGTCCCTGCTCCCGTTTGTTCTCAGAAGCTTCCACCAAGGATGCTGTCTTGATAGTCCTGGATCCCCAGGGATCTGATGATGCTAGTCTCTGCTGGGCTCTCAAACACCTGGGACAGGTCCTGGGTTGGTGTAGATGTGACTGTTAGACAACCCTGCCACATGTCTGTACCCCCAGGCTGCAGGGCTGGTATCAGGACATGCTGAAGCAGACGGCTGACCACTGTCAACAAGCCAGAGTGATGGGGATCTGTAGGCCAGCCTCTGCATTGAGACCCACAGTGATGTTTAAATTAAACATAGCAGAGAGCCAGGCTGTCACTCCTGTCTTTCTGAGGAGACTTGTGTGTTACTGCCCCTCGTGGAAGCCCATGCTATCTTTGTGGAGCTTTGGCCTCCGCACACTCATTTATACAGTCTTATCTTATTACCATGTGTTTTAGTATTCCGGCTTATACAGCAACACCCAATAGTTTTGAGATTACAAAGCCAAATTTGCTAGAAAACAAACACAAAGCAACTTCTGTGGCACAGCTGCTTTTGGTAACGTAGCATACAAGGCTTTGTCTCATAATTTGAGTATTTTTCCACCATCTTAATCGCTATTTGATGAATACTTCCTATGTACCAGGCTAAATAAGAGGACATCTAAAATCTATGGCATTTAATGCTCACAACCACCTAACCAGTGGGCAGGATCAGCAGCACTCCAGGGTGGGAGGTGAGGACCTGGCACGGCTTCCAGGCCTCTGAGAGAAAGACAGGGCTGCACCTGGAATGCTGCCCAGGTGGACATGTGCAGGGAGTTACGTGTCCACCTTTGGGGGCTGGCAGTCACTGTTGAAATTGATGCACATTCATTCTAATCCTGCTCTCTGTAACTTTCCAGAAGGTACCCATATAAAGGAGGAAGAAGAACCTGGGGTGTGGGTTGGGCACAGCTGCCTGGCTGTGACCGCAGACAGCTCCACAGAAGTGGTCAGGAGGGAGGAGACCACTGCCGACCGGCCAGGGGATAAGATGGCCCAAGAGGGTGGGATCAGGGCAGGGCGATGGTTACTTTTAACTGAGATACTCAAGAGTCCAGAGGCCAAATCCCCAACTGAGGCCTCTAGTGGTCTTCCCGGACCTCTAGGCATTTCTGTAAGTCATTCTGACTCATCAAAACCTCTGGCAATTTCCATGTTACCTGCCACATAATAAAGAGTGAGAAACAGAAATAAGAGGTAAATTTTGCAACCTAAAATTGCCAGATTGTGTGCCACATGTGACTGTGCCTTTGTCTCAGTGGACATCGTGGAAGGGAGCCAGATGGTGGCCATTATGCCATGTACGCTCACGGGCGGGCGCCCAGAGTCCATCAAGGGCTCCTGCGCTGGAACAGACTCTGAGTGCTCCTTGGGTGCTCAGGAAAAGTGTCCAGGTTAGAAGGAGCTCACTTGTTGCTTCCTGGATGATTCTGCAGGGGTCATAGCTGGGAGACAGGCCTGGCTGCTGGGCCCTTTGCACCTTCTCCTCTGGCTGGAGTCAAATTCTGATGTTCACCTGCATACCATCACCGCAGACCTAACTAACAATGGGGCCAAGCTGCTCTGCAAGACACGGCCAGGCGCCCACCCATGGAGACTGGCGACGGCCATTGTAGAGAATGTCTGCTCACCACTTGCTTCTGAGAATGAGACTCAGGGCAAATAAACGTACCAAGACCCACTGCCTAATTTCTTCCTCAATTAACTATAGAATTTAACAAAATACATAACGAAAGACAGGAGGAATGGATAAGGCCGAGTCGACCTGAACAAGGAATTAACAGAAGTCCAGAGGAGAGAGAGACATGCAAAAGCCAAACAATTTTTTTTTGATAAAGAGAGACACAGACCCTTTTAGGGAAATGTATTTAAAATTTTATAAAGCAATCAAACATACACTCATTAGAACAGTTGTATTCCCTCACGCATGCCTTCAGGAAGGTGTTACGTGTCAGACCATCTACTGTGGAGGAAAACAGTTGGGCAGGAGACTGAGGAGGCCACAAAACGGGGGGGAAAGCCCATCACCGCAACCCTTCTGCTTGAGATCCCAACTGAGTGACGGGCAAAATGAGGGTGCCAGTGTGCAGCGCCCCGCAGTCCGCACCGCGCCCCCTGCTGGACAGAATGCAGACTCGCTCCCGCTCCAGCCGCCGGGGCCTCTGCTCCCAGCCGCCGCCTCCAGAAGCCCTAAATTAGGCAGTCTCTCTCTTCCTGAGTGAAACTGTGGAGGGGGGGGGGGGGGGGCGGGGGGCAAATATTTCCACTGGAGAGATTCCTGCCCCCACCCCATATTGTCAACTCAGTTTGCTTTGAGTAGCTGTTGCAAGTTTTCTTGAGGGATTTTTTTTTCCAGCAGATGAGTCAAAAATGCTGCAAGGATAACTTAAGGCATAAAAGAGCACGACCAAGCGACGAGCAAAAAGCTTATCGAGGGCAGGTTTCAAACTAAGTAGGAGGTAGGCAGCAGGGACAGTGACTCCTCTAAAAACTGGGAGTGAGGAAGGCAGGGACAAGAAGAAAGTTCCAAGAGAGTCTGCTGGTCGGAAAACTGAAAGGACTTACAAGTGCTGCGTTCAGAAGGTTAATGATCGGCTTTCCCACATTAGGAGACACAAACAAAGCAAGGAGCGAGTTAGTAGAGATGAGAGCCGCGCTGTCCCCGGAGCAGGAGGGGTTAGGAGGCGCTCGTGTGTCGGCTCGGGCGGGGCCGTCCGGCCTGCAGACAGCGGACGCGCGCACAGAGCCACGCGGGTGTCTACGTGGTCAGCGCACGGAGAAGGCCGGACGAGCTGATTACGGCAGCGCGGCGCCGGGAGCCCGGAGTTAGTACGAGGAGAGCGGCAGCGGCGGGAGGTTTAGAGGAGCTGGCGGGACAGAGGCAGCGGGGCGGACGGGCGGAGGCTGCCAGGCGTTCTTACCCCATTGCTCTGGGCGGACTGCACGGACTGCTCGCTGGCCGAGGAGCACGTGCTCATGCGGTCCGTGTCCTTGCTGGGCGCCGCGTGGCGGTGCGCCTGCCGCTGGAGGGAGTCACTGTCTCCCGGGAAGGTGAACGAGCCCGGCCGGCTGGCGGGGGAGGCGGGGATGGAGCTCCAGAAGGAGCCCCCCTTCTGCAGGGGGCTGCTGGGGGCAAAGGGCTCCTTGCCCAAAGGAGAAGGGAACGTGGTGGAGAGAGGAGAGTTCAGCGGTGAGATAGCCCCGGGTCGGGGCTTTCCGAGTGGCAGGGCGCCCAGGCCACTCCGCGAGCGGTCCTCCTTGGCATTTCCATCCTGGCTGGCACCCGCCGGGTTCCCGGTGGACTTCCTGGGGCTCTCAATCACCTTCATCTTGGGGATCTGCTCCGCTTCTCTCTCGGGACCCTCAGACTGGCCGCTGGGGGGGTGCCTGCTGGGCTGGCCGGGGCCAGCCTCCAGGACGAGGCTGCTGCTGGGAGGAGGCAGTGAAGGGCCGGGAGTGGACGTACCTGACATCTTGTCTGCCTCTGCCTGGCTTGAGGCTGCAGAGGAGACCAGCACGGGGGAGTGGTGTCGGACAGGCTGGGGGATCCGGGAGGGTCTGCTTCTGCTGGAGCTGGGGAGGCCACTGCAGCTGCTGGGGCCACTGCTATGGTTGCTGCCGCCGCTGCCGCCGGGGGTCCCACCTCCACTGCCCCCGCCCCCGCTGCCCCCGCTGTGGTTCCTCTGATACTCGATTGGTGACGTCAAGGCTGTAAAACATGCAAGACAGTAGAAGAGAATCAGGGCAGTGAGGAAAATACCATCACGGGGCAATGCAAAAGGAACACGATGTAATCCAAAGCGAGTACGGACGTGAACTCCCACGGCCGCCCTAGTGTGACCCATCAGCTGCCTTCAAACCCAGACAGCCACCCATCCTGGATGCAGCAGACGGACGCCACCCAGCAGTCAAGGAAAAGGTCTTCAATGCCGCCATCCTGTCTATGAATGAGTTAAATGGACTAGATGGAGGGAAGTGAGCATGTGTGAGTGGGTGGGTGGGGAGGCAGGAGAAGGCCAAGGGAGCAGGAGGACAGAGTAAATGAAGACAAGGGCGAGGGAGGCGTTCACTGGCTGGGAGCAGCAAGCAGAGCCTTAGCATCCCCACCAAGTGGAAAGGAGTTGAATTGGCTGGCGGTCCTGGGAAAACTGCCAATGTCAACGGGAGGCCCGGCTTGGCCAGGGGAGACTCCATTGGGACTCCACAGGCACCAGTTGAATCCTGCGTGGGGGGAACGTTTAGCCCAGCTGCTGCAAAGAAAAGCCGGCTAGGAGTTGAGGAATCCCTTGGCCGCTAGGGAGGAGGCAGGGATTGCTGATTTAATCTGTTACATAACAACCTGCAGGAAACCTCAGGAGACACACCAAATAAGATAGATGGAAATGCTAACACAAATAAAGTGTAAAAACCTTTGAGACGTACAACAATCAGACGTAGCACCTTTCTGCCTGGGAGGCACCAGTCATGTGTGAGAAAGCACCCTGGTGCCAAATGACATTCCACACACTGTGTCGGCCATGGCCTCTCACAGGAATAAGGGGGAGAGAGGGGCAGGGACCCGCTCAGAGCTCCCGCTCCATTCCTGATCTTGTCCAATCCTCTGCTGCCGCTACTGCCCTACCTAGACTGAGGGTCCAGGCAACTGGAACAGCATGGCTGACTCCTGCTGGCGATTTGGAGGCAGTTCATTTTACTTTAAAGAAGATGGTAAAAGTCTAGAGATTCCCCAATAGTTACATGCTACAGCTTGGCATTTAATACGACACGTAAGAACAACATATTAAAAGAGATCTCACTGCATTTGCTCACAGTCACAGAGTGAAACGTTTTTCTACATGCATAGGAACTGCCGTCCCTAGACTATATACATCTAATTCAAACAGCTAATATAAAACATGACTGGTCTACAATCTGGACAGGAGCATGGAGATAATATCCAGGCAGCTCATAACCCTGTGACCCCAAAGGCCATAGGCTACCGTGCCCTTGTTTCTCACTGAGTGCCTGTGTTCCTGGCTCTTGAATGTCATGCAAGATGTAAAGGTGGTTTTATGGAGACAGAGAAATTACAATATCCCATTGGACAGGGGCACAGACACTGACCATGAACATGGAGAAAGGACGAAGGAAAGACGTTAAGTAAGCATTTTAATTTCTGACTGATTTCTTGAAGTTCTTCAATGATTACTAAATTAAAAGCAGAGCTGAAGTCAGCTGTGACAGAAAGAAGCGAGCAGTTTCAGGTCACAAGTAAAAGTTGAAATAATTATCTGCAATAGAAGGTCATTTGCTCCCCTAGAATCGCTCATGACACAGAAGCTGGGAAGGCAACAAATATCTTTGTTTTTTAACGGAACTGAGGGGTGTAGACGGGCAATGCAACCAAACACAAATTTCACAGCTGCACTCAAGAATGTCCCAGTTCCACCTACTGCCTCAGGTTTCCTTATGCATTGCTATTCCAGGACACTGCTCTGGAACACATACTGTGAGAGAAATCACGCGGGAGAGAATGAAACAGGACAGCAGTGAGGGGCGCATGTCTGAAAGTCAATAGTCTGCTTGGAATCCTGATTGTGCCATCGACAAGTTGTGGGGCTTTGGGCAAATTCCTAATCCCCTCCATGCCTCAGTTTCCTCACCTGTAAAATGGGAATGATAGGAGCATGTGCCACAAAGAATTGCTGTGAAGAGGGAATGAAGCAGTATATGGCCAGAACAGTGCCTGACACACAGCAGGGCTAAGACAGTCCTGTAATTATTATTCGCATGTGGTAGGAGAGAGCAGAATAGAAATGTGTATGTTAGGGAAAGAAGACACATGCCCAGTAACAGAGCACAAATTACCATTTAAAAAATTGCGCTGGTTTTCTAAAATTTGGTTGATTTCATGGATCCATGTTTGCCGGACATTTGGACTGGACGAATGCAAAATGAAGGTCTCCACCGCATCACCTGTCCTCGATGTCAGAGCAAATTTACAGGGATCATTTTCCACATTTTCCTCTAGGCAAAGGCAACTCACCTGAAAAATATTAAAGCATTATTCCCCATGGCCAAAAGGTGGGAGATGAATGTTGATGAACGAAATGTGGTCTATCCATACAATGAAATATATTCAGTCTTAAAAAGGATGGACATCCCTGGCCACCTAGCTCAGTTGGTTAGGGTGTTGTCCTGGTATGCCAAAGGGTTTTATCCCCAGTCAGGGCACATACAACAAACAATAAATGCTAAATAAGTGGAACAACAAAGTGATGTCCCCCCCCCATTTCCTCTATCTAAAATCAATAATCAAAAAATTTTTTTTGAAATTATCAAAAAGGAAGGGCACTTTGACACATGGATGAACCTTGAGGATATTAGGCTACATGGAAAAAGCCAGTCATAAAAAGACAAACAGTTATGATTCCACTTAGACTAGGTCCCTAGAGTAGTCAAATTCATAGAGACAGAAAGATGGTGGCTGCCCAGGGCTGGGTGAAGGTGGGATGGGGGGAGGGATTTAGTGCTTAATGAGCATGGAGTTCTCGTTTGCAAGATGAAGAGTCCTGGAGAGGGATGGTGGTGCTATGGTGGCACACCAGTGTGAATGCACTCAATGCCACTGAGCTATATATTTTAAAATGAGGCCTGGCTGGTGTGGCTCAGTGGATTGAGCATCAGCCTGAGGACCAAGTGTCACTGGTTCAATTCCCAGTCAGGGCACATAACTAGGTTGCACATCAGGCCCCCAGTTGGGGGCGCAAGTGAGAGGCAACCACACAGTGATGTTTCTCTCCCTCTCTCCTTTCCCCTCTCTCTAAAATTAAAACAAACAATTTTAAATAAATAAATAAAATGAGTAGGATGGTACATTTTACATTATGTGTATTTTACAATAAAAAAATAAAGCACATTTATTCCTACTGGTCAGGCGCAAAGTAAAGTTTATCCTATGTCAACATTGAAACCACACTTTGGTGCATGGAGAATACAGACAGTAGATGGGTGGAATGAATTTACACGTTCTGAAATGTCAATTATTTAATAAAGTATTGGGACATGTCATCATTAAAAAAGAGTCTGTCAGTGTGATGGGCACATGCATTAGCACATGAAAAAACATGCAAACATGCATCACCTTGATACTGTTCTTGAACAGGAATCCTGGCATGGAGAAGCCCTTTTTTTTATCGAGTGGCTCGCTGAAAATCACGATCTGCTCAAAGAGGAAAACCCGCCTCTCTTTGCAGCGAGGCAGAAGCCCTGCATCTTGGTCTGTGACCAAGAATGTATCCTGTAAGAGCAGCTTGCCCTGGGCAACAATTTTACCCTAAAACAAGGAGACGGGGGCAAAGGAAGAAGAGAAGAAAACATTGCGTTCTAAGTTAAGATATAGGAAGTTTTGTTTCCTTTAGAGTTTCTCCCACAAAATCATATCTATTTCTTCTGTGTTTCCTTTAGAGTTTCTCCCACAAAATCATATCTATTTCTTCTATTAATTTATAGAGCTTAAAACTTTTATTATCCTGAGTTCTTAGCCCCCAAAAGAACTGTTATCTAAGTAAAACTCTCCAACTTCTGTAGAAACCACTGCCTCAGTAACAATGACAGATGGGAAGTGGATCCAAGGGTCCAGGTCACTGAAGAACAGTGGTTCTGCAAGCACAGTCTCTGCTACCGCAGCGCCAGGATGCAGGGACAAGAACCTGCGTTTCAGAAGCTCTCTGGGAAGCTCTGTGCTTTCTTGAGAACCACTGCAGAAGAACTTTAAACCCAAATCTCTATCTAAACAGTTGGTAAGAAAAGTAAAAACTTCTTCCCTCTCCTTACTCAACAATCCAATATGAAAAAGTTGCTAGTTCTGAAATATCTTGAAGATACTAACAGATAATCTGTGGTATGAGTCATCCGGCAACCACAGCAAAGTTTGTTAGGCTAATGATGAACACAGGGACCCTGAGGTCAAGCTCTCGGGGTGACTGACAGAGAGAGCCCCCTGCTTCCCACTACCTGCCATGAAAGGAAACTGCTCTTACGGCAGTGGAGAACCCAGGGGACAGAGCAGAGTGCTGCCTGTTTCCACCACGAGGCGCTGGGCTTTGAGCAGAGGAAGGTCCCCAGAAAGCAAATCAAATGCACCAAAAAGGAGTTGAAAGAAAATATCAGTTTGAAGTAAAGTGAGAGAAGACAGAAAACCAAGCAAAAAAAAAGGATCTGTTTACGACACAAGCAGATAAATAATCCGGCACAGGGGATAGTGATGGAAGCCAGGGGGTAGTTTAAAGAAGGAAAGAGCATTACGTCAAATCCTTGCAGCCGCCCGACGTTCATCATGTCGTTGCACCGCTTTGGCACTATGCACATGACTTCCACGGCTCTCTGAGGGTGGGGACAAAGCAGCCAGCGGTCAACCCACAGTGACCCCTCCGAATTCAGTTCCTGCCGCTCCCGCCCTCCAGTGTGCAGAGGGACCTCCAGGTGGTGGAGAGGCCCACCATCTCCCACTGCAACAAGCCCTCCCGGGGACAGATCCCGCCGGGGACAGCAGGCTGATTCGGAGACATGTGGGGACAGCCTGGGAAAGACCTGGGGGGTGGGGGGGTGGGCCAACAGCGTGTAAGTACCTCTAGCTCTGACGTATCCAGGCTAGCTTTTTTGGAATACTTGAGGAAGTCCTGAAAGGGAAATGGAGAGGACATGAGCAGGTGATGTCACGGCAGCAGCTAACCTCTGATCACTCCTGACATGCCAGGCACCGGCTTAAGTGCTTCAATTCTGTTTTTTCATTTTTTTCCCTCCCAGTAATACAAGGAAAAGGTGGATTTCAAGCTGCAGCAAAGCAAAGTCAGGTAAAAACTATCTAAGCAGGTAGTGGCTCCTGTTTCGGTCAAAGACAAGTTCTTGGTCTCTCTTTATATCCAGTTTATATACAAAAAGAAATCTCAGTACATTTAAACTGTCACTTTTATCATGGAAAACAGTAACTATGCCTTTAGTTGTGCTGAGCCAACAGAGATGAGCAGGCAGTAATTAAAAATTTAATTTTATGTAAGGCTCCAAGAATACTAGAAAATATGTAAGGTCAACAGAAATGAAGAAAAAATCACTAATATTCAAAGGTCTGTGGTGGGAAAAAATGTTCACTTTAACTGACATTTTGATTCAGAACCTGATGTAAATGAAAAATTGAGAAAATGGTGTGAGGTGTCTTATTCAATTTTAAAAAACCTATTCTGAAATATTTAAAATCAGAAATACCAAGACTGCCTTACGTTTTTTTTTACAGAAAAGACTCCCCTCACATCTTATCTCACCAAACTCCTGACACCAGAATCTGCACCCAGCGAGTCCTTACCTTCAGTAACAGCTGGTACTTCATAATTCGCTGCACTGGTTTGATTAACAAATCTGTGAGTTGCAACCTATGGCCAAGGCGCTGCTTTAAGTCCTGTGATTTTAAAGAAGAAAGAAAGGTAGGTGTTGTCTTTTAAAGTGCAATTAGTTAGTCCTTACACTTCTCAGAAATGCTAACTCCACCAGAGTAAAAGTACTGAGAAGAGGCCACACTGCACAAAAATCAACTCATGGGTACTGTTTCTCAGAAAGTCCAAAGTTTACACGTTAGCCTCTTTTTAAGCTATTTTTCAAAACAGTCTTTGATGTTTGTTTAAAGAACTTCAATTGCCTTCTTTTATTCATTCACTTATTTTAGTTATAGGCTAAACATTTAGATCATGAATTATTCTGAATTTGTAATGAGCCTTAAGTTTAAAACTGATTAAAAAACAATAACCCTATTTCCACAATGACCCCAGTCTTCTAAATGCTAAGGGATAAGGGATACGATCACAGATTGAATTCATACTCGTTTCTCTGATTTATAGGAAAGAAACATAGGTTCAGAATTCTTATAATTGAGGCTAATATCCTGAATATTCCTGGGTAACAAATTAATACTTAACTATAACAAAAGATTTCAGAAACGCTTTGTTTCTATCTTAGATCTTACCTCAAAAAAGGTATCAATGTATTCTGAGACAATGTGCTCAGACTTTGGTTTATTTTGACAATAAACTATGTACATGTGCAACCTTCTCTCCTAGGAATGAAAAAGGCAAACAGATGGGTTAAAACAATTAGAAGTTCATTAGACTATAAGAGCACACATATTTTAGCACACTCAGAAAGGAAATTTTCTTAAAACAAAACTATATGGTTCAGACTCATGGCAGCACATCCCATATTCATGACAAAGATTGGCCCTCTTCTTCAAGGCTCCAAAAACAGACCTCCACTATCACTCCCTCGGATATATCAAACCCCTCACTAGCTGGCAAATACCAGACGTAGTAAAAGGACACGGTTCTGATACTAAAGGAAGAATTACTCCCACCCCTCAAACCCTGCCAGTGGTCCTAGGAAGTCTGGCTGTTTCTAATAGGGAAGAGAAGCTCTTTAGTTTCATATATGAAGGCAGGAGAATGCAGATAGTGAGCCATCCTTAATCTGGTGAACCTCCAAGTGGGGTATGCACACCCTTGGGGTCCTAGAGGTCTTTCAGGGGATCCATTAGTTCAAAACTATTTTCCAAGTAACACTAAGATGTCATCTGCCCTTTTCACTCTGCTACCACGTGCACTGATGTGCAAATCCAAGGGTGCATCTTAGCAAATGTTCATCACCACCGCACATTTGCAGTAAAAAAAATTCCAGTGTCACCTCAGAAAGTCCTTATGAAACAATAAAAATACATTTTATGAAAATTCCATCATGAAGTACGCATCTTTTTAACATTCTGTGACACACGGAGACCCTCCCACATGACAGCTGCCTCCAGGGAAAGCACGCGTGTGAGAGCTGCGAGCTGAGCCACCACATGTACTTGAATGCTGGACGCCAACTACAGTTACATTGTTGGACATGAACAAAAGGAGCTTGTTGTTTCAAGGCAAACAAAGAGCACTGCCTGGTAACTAACGATGACTCTGCCACTGTGAACTTGACAGTATTTAAGAGGACTTTTCTGAAGAGATGGGTGGTATTATTAATGAATCACAGTTTTGATATTGTGTAATAAAATGTCCAACATTGGAAGATTTGTCTCAATTGGCAAAGCAATTGGTGATCAATGCATGATGCCACGCTCTGGTGCAGGAGTGAGATAGCCTTCACTTGCAAGACAGTTCAATGGCTTTTAGTGTCACCAACCCGTTTTCAGGTTCCAGGCTGCCACTAACCTTTAAGAAATTATCATCAAGTCCCCCCACCTCCCTCCCCTCTGGCAACCATCAGTCTGTTGTTCTCTGTATTTAAGAGTCTGTTTCTGTTCATGTGTCGAGTTTTGGTGTAGTATCTAAGAAAACTATCTGTATTTATCTGAAAAGGCTATAGTCAGCCCTTTCCAACTACATGCCTGTGGGAGAATGGACTTTTTTTCATATATTTTAACTAAAAACCAGCACAATAGATTGAGTTCATAAGCAGGTAAGAAAAATCCATCTGTCTTCTATTAAGCTAGACAGTGTTTTTCAACCTTTTTCATCTCATAGCACACATAAATAAAGTACTAAAGTTCTGCACCACACCAAAAAATATCTATTTGCTGACATAATCAAAAAATAGGTATTGTTTTGATTTCCAAAAATAAAAAAAGTAATTACCCACCCTGGTTTCAGAGTGACTTAAAAAAAAAATCAGGTACCTACACTTGTATATAAAGATTTCTGGTACAAAAGAATTAACCAATCAGATGCAACCTTATTATGCAATGTAACTAGTCAGATGCAACTCTATTATATGATCTATGTATTTATGGTTCAACACAGGGCATTCACACCCAATGGCTATGGTGATGGCTGTTGTCATTTTTTATCTGCCAATCTAAGGGAAAAGTGGTCAATGCCCCTGACTAAATAGTCAGGCATCGCATGTTTTGAAAATTCTTGTGGCACGGCACACTTGCTGAAACTTGCTGAGCTAAACATTAAAGAGACTTCCAAAAATACACGTACTGCCACTAATTTTTTGAAAATAGAGTAGTTTTTCATTAAAAAAACAAACAACCAAACCCTTTTTAGAGACATGCATCTATGTGGCTATTCTGTTAGCCCACTGCACGTCTAGGAGTGTCACCATCTCCACCAAACCCATTTGCCCACAGACACCCCCAAATATGCTTGTGCTCTGGTCTGGCTCTGGCCCCTTCTGACCAGGCTGTACTGTTGTGAGCTAAATAGCCAGCTGTGGCCAGGTGACCAGGAAGGCAGATTATTCATATGTAGAAGAGCTGGTGAGGACTTTGCTGCCTACTCTCTGACACTGTGTAGTTTGATTTTATTCTTAACATAAGCACTTTTGTAAACTGTGAGTTCACCATTAGTCTGACAAACCAATTACTAAACATGACAATATCAGAACAGAATATAAATAACAGTATTATACTTACATGTTTCACAAATAGGGATCCTAGCTTTTCTGGATCTTCAAGGCACTTCTCCAACTCTCCTAAAAAAAAGCTAAAACGAGAGAAGTATTATAGCCATTTCCAATCTGGCCTTCTAATTTTAGACAGTGGTTCCTAATTTCAAAGTAGTCAGTTGGGACATGAACTGCTGTGAAGCACCAAGTATATACACTGAGTTAGGACAGAAAGCAGAGACACAGCAGAATGACAGCATCCCTTAGCAGGCCACCTTCCCTTCCTTTGGGCAATTAACATTTTTTTTTAATGACCCATGCAATACTATCCTGGCTGAATACTGAGAGAAAAATAAATGTTTCAAAGCAATGTTTATTTCAAAACACATGGTCATGCTCTGTCTCCACTATTGGTCCTTGTACCTATAAGTTTCATATTCTTCTATTATAATTTTTAAGAGGCTCAAATTGAATAACATGTAAAATACTAGGTATTATCTGTGACAGTTTTATGAAGTTTTCTCAAATACTATCAAAAGCAGCTTCTAGTTTATAAATATTAGTGCCCATTCAGATCAAAATTAGATATGATCCCAGAAAAAAAAAAATTGTAGACAACTGTTCTTCATCTTCTGGGTTGTCGCTATTTGTCAGATGTATACCCACCTTACTGTCACTGACATGTGTTGACATTTATGCTTGGTATTTTATTAATCTGCAAACCTGTATACCAATTAATGCTGTATTGAACTGTCTAGCTAGTTCTGCAGATGTTGTGGCAGACAGAATCTTTGGGTGCCAATTTCTCTGTTGACCAATCACTTCTATTTGAGTCCAACTGAATTAAGATATTATAGGAGCTATAAAGATTAAGACCCTGTACCTGGGTTCAAGATTTTTACGTTGTATTAGGAGAGATAAGTATTGAAATAATAAAACACCACTGGATACACACCACAGTAATCCCTCCTTATATTTGTAGAGTATGTTACAGTTTCAAAAGCACATTCACATGTGTTATCTGCAAGGAGGAGGGAACACTTCTGATGGGAGTGATCAGGGCTCACGGGGACATGCACATTTGACTTGGGTTTAGAAGCTGATGACAGCGTGCTCTAAGCTTAGGGGCAGCTGTGTACATAAAGACAGGAAAGCAGGAAGCCTGTCCATGTAACAGGGACCAGAACAGTGCAGCTAGAACATTCCACAATAATAGCAGCAGCTGGCATAAAGCAATCCCCAAATGATTAAGGATTTTTAAAACTAGGAGCAAGATGACCTGAAGGGACAGATGTGCGGTGACCAGCTCTGGCAGGCTTTGGCAGCTGCTGTAGTAGGATCAGCCCCCACAAGGATCTCTTCCTCATTAGGACAGGCGTGGCAATGTACTGGGATAAATTTGATTTTCATGGGCAGTCATTTCTATTACTTCCATTAAAAATCAGTTGGAAAAATGAGCATCTTCAAAACCCTCTAATAGTAACCTGTATTTATTCAAGAGGTGGCTGCAATTCTTTAGAAACTTCTGTTGAGGCTTACTCTATGCACGTGATGTTCTAAGGGCTTCACACGTATTAATTCAGTTCACAAAAATCCCATGAAGTGGGTCACACCACGACTTATGTTGTGTAGCTGAAAACGGCAGCACAGAGAGGGAAAGCTAAGGGCTCAAGATCAGGCCCAGGCTGTGAACCCAGCAGTCAGGCTTAGTGGCCCCATGTGGGCCCCCTGGATGGACCAGGATGAAGGAGATAAGATTCTTCCACAAGCCATGAAATGCTACGACAAAACTCCTTGGCCCATCGATCTTTGCTTTGTACCAGCTACCTCCACTAGCTACACGGACAATAAAAAGAAATGAACCAATGGATACCCATCCCCGTTTGCTGATATGCTGCAGTCTGGCAGTGCACACCCTCAAGCAGGACATGGATTTTACGTACTCTCTGTGCCAGTCATAAATCTGATGGATGTTGCCAAACACAATCTTGTCTTTTCCTTTCATGTCATCAGGAACGCCATCTTCTTTCATAAGTGCCATGTAGCCCTGTAATTAAGTATTTAAAAATAAGTTTATTTCATTGAACATGTTTGAGTCATGGCTTAGGAGAAGTCATAAAGGATAAAACAGACATATACTATGTCTTGTAACCAACTCTTTATTTAAAAACAAACAAAAATCCTAGATGAAAAGTGTCCTTAACTGGCACTGGAAAATCCAGGTATAACCTGACTCCTCCAAAAACTTAATAGCCTACTCTTGACCAGAAGCCTTACCAATAACATAAATTCGATTAACACATATTTTCTGTGTTGTATGTATTACATACTATATTTCTAAAGTCAGCTAGAGGAAATAAATGTTAAGAAAATCATTAGAAAGAGAAAATACATTTACAGTATTTATTGAAAAAGATCCCTGTATACGCGGACCCACGCAGTTCAACCCGATGTCTGAGGGTGAGCGCACCCACCTAAACAGGATGTATGCTGCAGTTACAACCACTGCCACGATTCTCTCCCCTGACTTGTTTGGCATGCTTAGTGAAAATTCTTTAAGGAACTGAAGAAGTTTAAATAAATGTAAGTGGTTTCATAAAACAAATCATCTTATCAGCTTATAAATATTAAATATTTGGCCAGAAACATTTTCTCTGTTCTCAGCATTTCTCATGTAAACTGATTTTTTTCCTCTTAAATTGTTTAAATAATTTCGATTCCCAGTCAGGGCACATTACTAGGTTGCATGTCAGGTCCCCAGTTTGGGGCACGAGTGAGAGGCAACCACACAGCGATGTTTCTCTCCCTCTCTTTCTCCTTTCCCCTCTCTCTAAACGTAAAATAAAATAAATAATTTAAAAAAAATTGTTTAAATATTTTGTTAAATCGGGATTTTTAAATAATGACTGATTACATACAGTGCTGAAATGTGATGAAAACTTCCATTTAATTCAAAAGAAGTTCTGCCTGCACCAGAACCACTTACATATTCAAGTGACTTCTTTTACTGTTAACAGTGACTGCAGACAAAGCAAGTATGCTGTCTTCTGAGTTACACCATTAACTTATTAGCCGTTACTTTTAATTGAACGTAGATCCACGTATTTGCAATGCTGAAAGAATAAGTGCTAAGATTGGATAGTGTAAAAATAGCTTTCCGAGGCACTGAGTTTATCACACTGATTATGCCCTGAGCCTAATGGCAGGGAAAAGCCTGGAGACGGTCCTCGGTCCAATATGACAGGTAGTGGTTTTGTGACAGCTCCACAGGACACGGCAGCTTCTGGGCATGAAAATGGGGAGACACTCGTTCTGGGGAAACTGTATGTGAATGACTCGGTGTAGCCATCGACATCCCCTGAACCCAGGTAGATTCGGGATGGAACTGAATCCACAGCTGAACATACTGACTGTGTTAACCAGCGATGTTCTCATTTCTGTGGTGATACCCACTCAGGTGAAATAATTAAAGGCAAGGCTCCCATATAATAGATGCAATGGCTGGATAGCACAATTTTAAAACTTATTAAAAAATGATTATGTCAGGTACGTTAGGCAAAACGAGGCCTTTAAAAGTGAACACAGACTGTTAAGATAATTGGCTAAACTTTATTTTTCAAAAATAGTTTGTTTTTTGTTTTTGTCAAAAATATTTTTTAAAGCTTTGGAGAAGGTGTCAGTGTTAAACTATAACATGGTGTCCTCAGTGGACTCTGGTGGCCAGTAAGGTTATGAAATCTCTGGAAACATACCTCAACCACATAGCCGAGGTCCCGCACGTAGTCACGCTCTGTCTCCACTAATTCTTGCAAAACGTAGCTGGAAAGAGAAAAAGGGTTTACAATCCAAACTCTTCACTTTCTAAATGAATTCTTTCACACTTTTGCCTTTGTCAGGTCAGACTGCCCTAGGACTGAAGAGAAACACATCAAATTTGCACAACTGAGTCTCCTATTCAGAGCGTCCCAAGTCCCTGCAGGTTCATGTGGGTGACCCTGAGAGCTGTGGAGGTCACAAGACACTTCGCATTCAGGGTGAACTCCCACCACCAGACTCTGATCCCATGGATGAACACCCAAGAGAAGCTTAGACATAACTTTGTTATAATGGCATGACAATGATAGGAAGTAGACTTTTGTTTTGTAAGCTTCATTGGACATACAAAAAAAAAGTTTAACCCCAGAAGTGTTTTAAAATATTCAACTTAGAAGGTTCAGTAACTGCTTAAGGCCACTCAGATAAGGGAAGACAATTACTTGATCAGTAGAGCACATCCTCTGGCCCAAAGTCATTCCTTTGTTTGTTCATTCATTCATTCAACCCACCAGCACTGACTAAGCACCTCCCATGTGCTTAGGACCCGGCACCGCCAGGTGCTAGGACACAGCACGCAAAGCAACCCCGTCTCCGCCCTCACACAGTGTGTGCCAGGTTTCCTCTCTCCAAAGGGAAGTTGAAACCTCAGAGTTATCAGGACTCTTTTTTTTTTTTTCCCCTTCATCATAAGATGCTTTATTGGAACTGAGAAACACTACCACGAATGTACATTTGAAAAATATTAGTTTCCAGGGCTGTATTTTATCTTATGTTGCCTTCTTTTCCCTTCACAACTATGTATACAATAGAAAGTATAGGAGTTTCTCACCAGAAGTGACAGAAGGTATTCTTGTCTCAAATTATTTTTATTTGTGAATAAAGTATACTATACAAATGAAACCATAAAAGGTGCAACAGTGGTTTACTGAGCCCTTCCGAGGCCAGAGTGCTTTTTGAACACGTACATTTATTTACCAGAGAGACTCTGGATCTCCTCATTGTGCCCAGTCAGACATGAATCTCAGTAACAGTTCTGAAGGTGACAATGATGGGAGGAAAGCCACCCACACAATGACAAGGAGAATACTTGTGTCTTACTGCCGTCTCTTTAGGGAGCTGGATTTCCTTTCTTCCATCTCATCGATTGGCGAGGAGGAGGAGAGAAGAGAATTGTCCGAAGGGTTGAAGGAGGGGCTGCTACTGTCTCCCTGGTCGACTAGGAGTGAGCTGGGACGATCCTCCAGCGCCTGAAAGAAAATGACACCATGGGTCATATTTCTGCCTCATCAGAGCTGAGATCAGGATACAAAAATCTCAGACTCAGAAGATACAGAAGACCTGATTGCAAAATCAGAAAATCTGTTCGTGAAATTACACAATATGCAATAACAACCCCCTCAATATTAATTTAAAAATTGAGTAAGAGAAGCTAGATAAAAGAGGAAAGTTAGAATGAAAAAAAAAGTAGTAAATTTAAATACATCGATATACTCTATTCATGATTATAATTAGAAAAACATACAACATGTTTACATCAGGGCACTGTACCCATTTCAAATCCAGCAATTTTCTTTTTGGGTATATTCCTGTGGAATGAAAGCATGATCATTTCAGGGATGTGTGGAATTGCATCGATCAGGCCAGCTGACCCCAGATACATCCCATTCATGTGCCTTGGTGGGCCATGTAGCAGCATCAGCCACCTATATTTTAGTTTAAACAAAATTGGTTTGGTTCTTGATCACCAATGAGGCCTTGACTCATACTTCAGTGTACGTAGATCACTCAGCTAAAAATAATGTCTATCTCTGTGACGTCTGCACCTTCCTTTCTATCTCTTCTGGAGGAAGCAGTTGTCACGCTGTCCTTGATTAGTTTTAGAAAACTCCCCGCATCTACTCCCCGACCCAGTCCCTGGGACTTTAGTTTCTGCAGTTTTCATTGTTGTAGCTCCTGTAGAACCTGCAGCAAAGCTTTGTGGGTGATCAATAAATTTGTTAGTTAAGTATTGGTGACATCTTTCCCTGGATTAGTGTGACAATGATTTGCAACTGATTACTTTCTAATTGGTATATATTCATTTTCTTCCATAGCCTGTATTCACCAAGAATAGGTTATAGTTTTAAAATTTCCAAAGCAGCCCAGCCAGACATACACAGATGATCAGGAAGTATTTGGCGACTGAACTGGAAAAATGTGATTGACTTATCTTCAAACAAAAAGCCCAATTCAAACTGCAATAACACAATATTTCCTATCAAGCAAAACCGCTAATACTTGTCCTATTTGCTCCCCTTCAGAGAACAGGCTGATGCTCACTAGACAAAGCTTGGAGGATCACGTCTGCACATACAATCTTGTTCACCACGGACACGGAGCTGTGGAAACACACCAACTGCTTCTCTGACTTAGGAAAAAACAGTTGAGGAACAGGATTTAATGAGAAAATGCCCCTCTCATTTTTGAAGAATTAGCTATTGACCTTTACTGGAAGTAAGTGTTTGGCAGTAAGCAGCAGAGCCTGGCCATGTTCCTTGGTTCTGGAGGTCTTTGGCAAGAAATGAGTCTGAAGCACGAGGGGGAGGAAGCGCTGCACTGTCTCCTGTCTAGATTTGCAAGGGAACAGCTGAAGCTCATTCGAGTTAACTCTGTTCACTTGAATGGTGAGAAAAAAAAAGAGAAATACTCCAGAGGTGCCCTCTCGCAGAGGAGCGAGTGCAGAGGTCAACTCCCGGACTTCAGTGATGTCTGTGAGGCTCTCTTCTGTAGTGGGGGAAAGGCTGTGTGCGCCAGAGACAGGGCAGTCACTGGGCCTTCTCTGGCTGCCTGTCCTCTGACATGGCTGGTCCAGACCTGGGTGGGCACCCAGAGAGAGAGACATAGGTGCAGACACCCTGATGGCGCAGTCAAGGTTCTGTGTTCTCGTTACATTTATGCTGTCCACTCCCTCAACCACAAAGCTGCCTTGGACCAGAAATGACTGGAACTTGACAGATTCAGACAAATTACTTGGGAAATGCTCTGGGTCTGGTGGTGTTTTGGTGGGTAGGTTCGTGTCAACTTTCTCTGTTTCTTAGATGAAGATAGGTCTGCGCAGCTATTCTTTCTTCTGCGGTTAGCTGTGGTCAATTACAGCTTCTTAAAAGTTGGCTATTTCATCCAGGTTTTCAAATTTACATTCAAAGAGTTAAATAAAGTAATGTGTTATGACTGCTTCAATTTCCTCAGTTTACTGCTCCCTTATAATTTTTATTTTGTGAATTTGTGCTTTCTATTTTCTTTAGAAGCTTACTTGACATTTAGATTTTTTTGAAAGAGCAAATTTTGGGTTTTATTTATGATCCTAGTATTTTTGTTTTCCAACTCAGGAATTTCTGTTTTTATCTCTATGAACTCATTCATTCCTTCTGCTTTGCTTTGGTTTACTTTGTTGTTCTTCTACTACCTTGAGTTATATGTTTACTTCATTAATTGCTATTCTTTCTTATATCTTTCTTTATATTTAGTTTAATGAAAAGAAGAAAACCCCAAAGTCAAATTCAAACAATCACTGTGGCTGTCCATTGCTATTGCCCTATTGTCGATGCTCAGGAAAGATACACAGCCTTTTAAATACTGGTTGGATCAGAAATGTGGAGACAGGAAAGAGGAGCAAACTCCAGGGAACAGGTTTCTGGATGATTCTGATTTTTCAGATTGAATCCTCAGGTTTTTAGGTTAAGAGGTTCAGTTCCATGACTACATAACAGTGAAGCACCTTCTTCCCTCTCCTCCCCAGTCCAATCCATTCATACACAGCTTCTGATGCATAAACCATTGAATCTTCAAATCCTATCATGAAGGTGCTCTAGCCTATAGATTACCCACAAGAAAACGAATAGGATGACTAAGTATCTACAGCACACAGTAAGACAAGCAGGAGTAACTCAAGAGCTACAGGAACCAGAATAGGGTGAAGAATATGAAAATGATTTACTAGAGTTTTTCCTGACAAAAAGTAGTTCCTGTTTGTCATTAGAAGATTAGTGATAGGATACCAACAGTTATGTTTCTCTTGGACCAGAAAAAGAGGCAGAATCTAGATTACATTCCGTGGAGGATGAAGAAAGGGTGAGTCCATCATAAAAACATAAATATGGTTCCCCAATGGGGAAGAGAAGGCATGAGTGAATGCCCACACGCCGGAACCTTGTCTGAAGTTGAACAAACCGCACTCCATTCATGATCCCCAGTTTACAGCTGAAAGACAGGCTCCGAGCACCTGCAGCAATAGGTGGGAGAGTCTGAAACCAAGTCTGCCTGACTCCAAAACCTATGCCCTCCCCACAATGTCAAAAACTTTATGTCGGTAGGAAGAGACATACGTGAGTAGAACTGAAAAGGGGGAATAAACAAGTAAGAGCTGAAAGAGACAAGCCATAGAACTCCTCTCCATTTGGAAGTCCATCTAAATTAATTACAAATGGATTTCAGACCAGTTAAAATGGAATGCAATTTAAATATGTGCAGAATAATGACTAGCAAATTGACCAAGTGTTGCCTTATAGCATTCCTTGGGAAAACTATTTCAATTCATAGACAAGAATGATTTTAATGATCATATATAATTGATGTTTATGAATAGCTGTTTTTAAAATGTTTAAGGAAGCTTGAAACTTATTGAATACAATTTAAGCATCCTTTGTTTGGATCATTAATCAATTTCTCTCAAAGAGATAGCCAGGATGTGGTTTAACTCGATTCATACTGACATGATCCCAAATTCTTGACCAGTGGAGTTGAGTTCTTGAGTCATCTGCCAACTCCTAGCAGTCTTCCTTGTTTAACTTCCTGACTTCCTGTCCAACTTCAAAGCCCACTGCATCCTTTTCAGAACACAGCCTCAGGATTCCAGGATAAATGTCAGTTTAAATTTTTCTGGATATAATTCCCATTTGTCCTAGTTAACCAGTTTCATTAGAAGCTGGTTGGGGGTGGGAGAAGAAATTGGAATAATATGTATGGTACCTACATACTGACTGAAGGAAGAAAAATTCCTAACTTGAAAGAAGTATATACCCTTTGATCTAGCAATTCCAGTGCTAGAAATTTGCCCTACAGATATGCATATAAGCACAGATGCAACAAATGTGGATGTTTAGAATAGTGAAAAACTTAAAACAACTTTATGAAATTTATTTAAACAAAATATAGTATAATCATGTCTCTGTCCCTAACTAGCTGACCAAAATTTTAAACATTCTGTGTGCCTCCATTTCTGCATCTGTAAAATGGGATAACAACCGTGTGTGCCTATCTAATAAGGCTACTGTGGGAAGTATTTAAATTAAAACATGCTTGGCACTTAGACTAAGCACCTAATTTAGAGTAAGCCCTTGGTGGTATTATCACTGCATCCATTAATGGAATGTTATACAGCTATTAAAAGGATTGAGCAAGTCTGTATGTACTGATGTGAGAAGATCCTTAAAATATATTGTCTTAGAATTTTAAAAATTAAATGAATCCTTTTTGAAAGAAAAAAACAAAAACAAAAAATACCCACACCCACACATACATTTCTGCATCATGAGAGGAACATATCAAACAGTTCAAAGTGGGCACCTCTGCAGAATGAATTGGTAGGAGAGGTTGAGGGCTTTTAGTTTGGGAGAGGTGACTTTTAAAAGGAATTATATAACTTTACAGGGTTAGTACAATATACCAGTCTAAAAAGTTGTTACCATTAGTGGTTTTTCCATTTCATTGTTAGGAAAATTGAAGAAACACAGAAATATCTGAATCAGTTAGAAGCAAGCACTTGTCTAACTTCAAAGGCTCGACACCCGATTTGGGGCTTTAATAAATGAATCCATGCTGACCAGCTGACAATATAGAGGTTACTAAGAAATAAAGCCCACACATAACCATCACAAACCCTTCTTTCTGATACACTGTAAATCCAATTGAAAGAGCGCAGAGATAACAAAAGAAAAGTGTCAAACTATATGAGTAACCACTACCCTGGACACCCCGTTAGACAAGACTGGAATTGACCACACTTCTTAGAAAGGTGCCAACATTGAAGACAATGTGGGTGAAGGAAAGGATTAACCTTGGCTCTTGGGAGGTACCCCTAAGCCTATAGAATGTCCTGTCGGATAAAAATGTCTCTGTTTACCTGGGGGTTTTGGGCCAAGACAGACTATGCTAACAATGTCATTTTGGTGAAGGCTTTGAGCCATGTGCTATCTTGATCTCTGGAGGGGCAGAGGTCAAAGGTGAGCCATACAAACAGTCAATCTTGTAAACTGAGCCCTCCAAAAACATCTGAATACCAGTGCTTGGATAAGTGCAATATCTATGCATAATGTCCCCACACTGTTGCTGGGAGATGTCAGCACTGTCCATGCTGACTCCACTGGGCAAGGACAACAGGCAGCTTGAACCTGGAACCTTCCTGGACCCTGCCCCACATTTCTTTCCTGGCTGATTTCAATCTGTGTCCTTCCACGGTAAGAGTGCAACTGTGGCCTTTCTAAAGTTCTGTGAGTCCTTTAAGTGAACTACTGAACTTGAGGGTGGTCCTGGGAACTTCCACACTGTGCAGGAAGCCACAGTTAACATTGTGGAGCCCAGAGCAACACATGGACAAGGGCACGTCCGTCTGCAGCAGCACCTCTGAGCAGCTTCCAAACCTCAGACTCTCTGGGAAGCCTTACCATCTTGCTTTTCACGAGTTCCTCAATTGCACTGACAAGCTCGGCTGCACTCGGCGTTTCGGAGCTGGTGGGGCGGACTAATAACCGAGAAGAGGCCTATGGAAGAAGTTAAGAAAAAGAAAGGGAAAGGGGAGGGGAATGCCTTATGTTAGTCACTGGACAGACAGTAAATTCTCCTGCAAGCTCAAGCTCTTTTTAAAAGTAATTCCAGACAAAAAGACCACAAGTTTGTCTTTGTTTGCATTTATTTAAAGTCATCCTTTTAAATTTACAATATTCTGACATGAAATATTAAATAAAACCTGTCTTGGATACATGTGCAAAGCAGACAATGTCTGTTTTTAATCCGCAGTCACGTAACATCATAACGTTTTTCAGAGAGGTGACTGAGCACAGGAAAATTCTAACTACAACGTTTGCAACTGCTGGCTAGGCTATTGGTGAAGGAGGGAAAAAAAAGGATCTGATCAATGGTAGAATGAAAGGCTTACAGTCTAATGAGTGAATCCTTAAATAATCAGGAAACAAAACAAGATACTAAAAATGGCTTTACTGTGCTTATGGGGTTAAAAGAAAGAAATGAGAAAGAAAAGGAACCAGGGTGCGCTGACCAGACAGGGAGGAGGGGGGACGAGCTCACCATTTTCTGTGCCATCCACTTCCCCAATGATTAGTGCAGAGTACAGAAGATCTGTGGCCGCACAAGCTATCAGATGCCGTTTACGGCTAGAGTCAGGGCGTACAGGGGTGACAGGTAAGGAATCTGGGGGAAGGGCTACTGAGTTCTAGTTCAGTAATTAGCAAACACAGTGTGTTTGCAGATTACTTGCGCTGTTGATTATTGGAAACTAGAAGGGGGCGTAATATGAACCTCGCTTCATATTAAAGACAGCGGAGATGCATGCGACACACAGCGAGCTCTCCTAACGATGCACTTCTCACAGCGGACAGATACGGATTTATGCGTTTACAACGAGGCTTTTACATAATGTGGATTTAGGTATACACTTTGCAAAACAAATGTTGGCTTGGTCTAATGAAATCTGGAATATGAGGTGAAGAAAACAAGAAAAAAATTCAAATGGAGAGGTAAGGAAACTGAGCCAAAACAGACATAGAACACAAATCAACATAATGCTGCAGTGAAAGTTTACAAAAAGAGAAAACAGAACAAAACAAAATATTAGTCACAAGATATTAGACTCTCTGGGAACATCACTATAAATTTTCGTAAATGAAGAATTGCTGTTGATAATACCCAGTCAGGTAACACACTAACCAATAAACAATTTTAGCAAACAGAAGAATATAGTGTAATCCCCTGTTTAAGTGGAGAAAAATACTCTTATTTGGTAAATAACCAGGCCTAGTACCTCACTTTTGGTTACCCATCCAAATTTAAGAAATTTCATTTTTATGCTTTTAAGAATGGGATAGCTTAGAATACTACAAAACAACATCAGAAAATTGTCAAGAGAAACAACACAGCCCCATCTCCTGCTGAGTCCACTCTGTGCAGTGCGGGGTGAGGTCATCTCACCTCAGGTCCCACCCCACCCCCAACAGCATGGGATATGCACCTCAGATGCCCCAAACTCCAGACTCAAACCCAAGCAACATTATGCATCCAGAACCCACAGCTCCCTGACTGTGTACTAAGCGCCACAAAGGGAGGAGGTAAGTTCTACAGAAAAGATGCTGGAGAAATGTCTGCCTTAGGTTAGACTCATGTGTGATCTGCCTTGGCAGCTGTCAATCACTGGACCCTGGCTGACCCCTGGTCATAAAACAGGTGATTCAGCAAGTGAATGTGATAGCACTAGGGGGTGGGGGTGGGGGGTCGCGGGGTGGGGGTAGGTCAGGAAAGGAAAAAGGGGAAGAATGGAGAAAACTGATGGAGACATCTGTTTTATTCCTAAAACTTAGTTATTGCCAAAAATTTAAAAAATGAAAATAAAAATCACCAGTAATGACTTCATAGCACAGTTTTCAACACCTGACAATTTGGAGGAGCACAACAGGCCAGGATGCGAGAGTACGTGCAAGCCAGTCATCAGGTCTCCTTTGTGAGGTTTTAGGCTTCTACAATTGGGATATATTAAATAATTATAGATTATGTCAGAACTCTAAAACGCAGCAAGAAAAGAGTGACTTGGCTTGAAGCCTCCGCACAGATCCAAGGAGGCGTTCCTGAACTAATTCTGGCACTTGGACGCCTATCCCCACACTGCAGCGTGATCCTGATTTCTGGCATGTTGGATAAAGGAATTGGACAGCAACGCGATTTCATCTGAACACAACACCCATGTGCAAAAACGCCTAACGGAGAACAAGAACGCCTAACGCTCAATGAGGATGCAGTCACGCAGACTGCACGTGACTTCTCTGCTCTCTTGGGAACCCTAGTCAGGGCAGTAAAAAAAATGAACATTACTTTAAAGTAGCAATTACTGCAGCACCATTAAAAGTGCTTTGAACATATTTATACAAACGCACGTGTATGAGAAACTGCCCATGTCAGCCTATTACTTAGTCTAACTGGACTCTGCCATCCACAAAGATTTTGGGGTAAAAACCAGCAGAATCTGCCTGGAAAAGCAACACGTTTCCCAGGTGCCCTGCACAGCCCGGGTCACCCATCTCCTGCAGTGAGGCTGCAGCGGGGCAGCTACTGCAGGGCCCTCCCCTGGTGCGGGCAGCCCGGCCCCCTACCTTGTCATCCTGCGAGTCTGGCTGGAGCAGGCTGTGCTGCTGGATGGCCATGGGCGGGGGCAGAGGCACTGCGTCGGGTCCCTCCTCCCCTTCTTCTTCTCCGCAGCTCTGCATGCCCGAGGACGAGGACTTGGAGAGTGTGCCACTGCTCAGGCCCTCGTTCCGGCCCCTCTGAAAGGGAACCAACATTTGCTTATTATACTCTAAGCCCTGGTTGTCGATGTCAGGTCACAGAAATGAGCCCTAAGGGGCTAAATGGAAAACATACAGCCTGGACAGAACCTCAGATGGTGGATCGCAGGAACAAGCTCTGTCCAACCCTGACAGTAACTTCTCATTCCTTCCTGCAACCCAACTACCTTGCTTGCCAGCTTGGATAAGAGAAGGGCCACTGCGTGTGTCTTTTGAAGGAATTGCCAATGGTATCTGTGAGGCTCTGAACACATCTCATCTTCAAGAAGGAAAAAATAAATAAATTCAAAAATTTGAACCATTACTCTCATGGTGACTCAGATCCTTTGGCCCATTTTCATTTCACTTTCGGTAACTTGCTAGAACAAAAGTCATGGGAATAATAATGGCATAAAAAAGCCACAGTCCAAGGTGCATTTTTAAAAACCTGAATTATCACACTAATATTCCTCTATTCTTACTTTACGAAAAAAAAAAAATCAGTATTATTTCTGCTAAGAGGACACTGATTTAGAAAAAATATGAGGACCTAATGATCCACACATTCCAGTGCAAACCCGTGGCAAAGCAAGCCCAGGAAAAAAGCAGCAGAAAACCCTATCTGCAAAATAAATTAAATGAGACAGAGCCAGTCCTTTCTCTCCATTTGCCTTCTTCTCTCCGAGGCTCCGAGGGATCTTGGTGAGTCCAGTTAAAAACTCTGTGGACCCCTCACTGACACCGCCAGTGCTCTCAGCCCAAATTGGGGATCAAGAATGTTGTTTTTGTTTAAGGTACAATTTAAAGCCCTTTTGTTCCCCACTAAAGGAAATGAAAAAAAAAAATAAAATTCCTGGCTGACCTACACTCATTTGCCTTTGATGACATGGGAATAACCCAGTGTTTACTACTGGGTTAGCAAAGTAAATTAACTAGGTATATCCTACTCAGAACAGATATAAGTGTGAATATGGGGTGGTGGAGGAAATAATTGAAGAAAGCAAACATTTCTCTAGTCCTTCCATGTCTGAAGCTGGTGCTTTCCCTGGGGCTTATGCTAACCTCAGGGACTGTTTGCATCTTTGGTAGCAGAGGCCAGTACCGGCCGGCACCTCCTGGTCTTGTCCCTGGTTAAATGAGGAGAAGGGTGGAGGCAATCTGGCACATACTTGCTCTGGAGCAGGCCTGGGCTGCCCAGGCCTTGGGAGGGAGGGTCATGGGCCTCTGGTTTGTGTACAACCCTGTTGACATGGAAGCAGCTCTTCCCGGAGCTTGTCCCCACTGAGTCTAGCAGTCTGCTCCCAGGGAGTTGAGCGGGCTCCCTGACACCTCCAGGCACACACAGAACCAGACTCAAATGAGAGTGGTCACCAGACTGGCAGCTATGCCTCCACCCAGGGCTCTGACCTCTTCGATGGTCTCGTCCTGCGGGGTGGCCGCGCTGTCGTCGGAGTCCTTCTGCGAGCTGGCGTCGGCACTCTTGCGGACCTCCCTGCTCTTCTTGTGCTTGTGTGCTAGCTTCTTCACGTGCCCGTCAGCCTTGCCACTGCTCAGCCGCCGCACCGGGCTCGTCAGCCACTTGCGCAGGGTGTTGCCCGGGCGCTTGGGGCCCGGGGAGCTCTGGGCCCCCATCATATGGGGTTGAAGGGAGGCCACGGAGGCAGGCGGGCTGGCATCGTTACTGGAGACGGACAGCGAGTCTGAAGGAACAAGAGAGAGACAGCAAGAGTGACTGAACGGCCCACAAAGCCTCCCAGTGTCCAAGCGGAGTCCCTGTGCCCGCAAGCCTCAGCAGCACCAGTGATGCGGAGATTGGGCGACATCTGAGCTCTACCCACTGGCGCATCCTTCCAGGCAGAAACGTCACAGGGAAAGTTCCATGCCTCCAGGCACATGCTTTCTAAGTGTTTACCAAATTTGAGTACGCTAGAGATGACTTTACTCAACATGCGCTATGCCCTCTGAGAAACCCCATGTCTCCAATCCAGTATTATTATCACACATTTAAAATGTCATTATCACTTAAAATGCCACAGATACTGGAGGACAGAATGTTTAAATTATTTTTACCCATTTTCTTGATCAACAGAAACCAAGAAAGAATGGTTTAAAGAACTTAACTGAAATTAAAAACTAATCCTGTCAGATAAATGTTACTAGTCTGATTCACTCCCAGTGAATAAAAGTATAACTCAATAAATGAATGTATTTGTGTGTGTGTGTATCAATATAGCTTTGACCTGGTCAGACTTTGTGACAAATGACAGCCTTCTGGAAAGTTCAGTGTTGAAGATGCACAGTGGCTCTGGCAGGCTGATAGGTGTACCCAGTCTCAGCCCCTTGCTCACAGCCGGACTTTGAAACTACACAGGCATGTACATCTTTGCTTTCAGTCTAAGCAAAGTTATTTCGCATGTTGGAGGAAATATACCAGTAGCAATAACAAAACAACACATTTTTAAAAGAAATATGTGAGGAGGAGAAGTTCTTCCTCAACCAAAATGCTGTACAGAAAACATATCCAGTCTTCTTACTGGAGCTTAAAAATTAAATATAGTCAACCCTGAGTTGATGATTTTTCAAGAGAACAAAGATATAAAAAAAACTTAGGTCACAGATGACACTCAGCAGACCCATGGAGTTATGTATGAGGCATAAGTTACTTTACAAATTGAAAACCAGTGACCTTGGACCCTGGCCCTTTCGCGAGTGCTCACATCGGGGACTCGACCACAGTGAAACGGAGTAAACGCTTTCCTTTAGGAAATGGAACGAGGAAGAAGATCATTCACTATGCTTGTTATTTTCTGAACTCTTTTGAAGTCTTAACAATAAATTAAAACAAATCATTGGAAAGATCCTTTCCCACAGACACCTGTACGAGTTGTACCTCTGCTGGCACAGCAGACCATTGTGTGATGTGTTTAGAAAGGAAGGGTGTTAATTCCTCCCAATCCTGTGATTACAGTGAGAGTCAACAGCGGTTTCCCACTCAAGCTCCAGACGCCCGGGCTAGACAGTGGATCCCTGTCTAATTGCTGTCCTATTGCTTTCCTGGCCCCAGCCTTGCATGGCAGAGGGTATAATCTTCCATAAAGAGATGCAGCATTTTAAGCAAGATCTCTCATTCTTAAAAATCTAGATTTTCTCAGGGGCCAACATTAGTTCAAAATTAATCAGAATAGCATTCTATTGATGACTAATAATCTCTCCCCCTCTATATGTATGTTTTTATATACATTTTTTTATTTTATTTAATTTTAAATGAATTACTAAAACATTTCCACATCAGCCTTACTTTCCTCAGGTACCATCTGGATGAGGTAGAAGAATGGCCCCATTAAGCTGACATTCACAAAGTACATACTTCCGAGGGACTTCCTCAGGTGCTCAGAAAAGGCAAATGAAGGAGACATGCTCCCTCACCTTAGGAACTCTTAGTGGTAGCGACAACAGGAAGGCCCAAAGGAAGAGAGGGGTTTGGATCATCCACATACCAGATGATAATTTATTCAACTAAAGTTTTTTTTTTTTTTTCAGTACTATTAGCAAGACATGGTGACATATTTCATAGTCATTTAATGTGCTGTGACTCAGAGCCAAGCCCTGAACTTGCCACTGGAGAGAGATGAATAAAACCCACTTCCTTCACTCATGGGGTTCACCACATAGTGGTTTCTGGAATTGCATATCTATCATACAGGCAAGAGTGGGCACAAGTTATAAGCCAGTCCAAATGCTGTTAGCGGCTGAGAAGAAACGAAACCAGGTGGACTTATCACAGAGGGCTTCATGAAGGAGGCAGCCCTGAAGTGGTCTTTGCATGAGCTGGGCCTGATGCCTAGAGAATGTAAGCTTCATGAGGGCAGGGGCTCATCTGTCTTGCTACTTGGTGTATGTACGCCTAGGGCCTCACCTACAGTAGGTGCTTATTAAGTACCCAAAGGAAACACCAGAAACCTCCAGCCTAAAGAGACAGAGCAAGCTGGCTCACAGCCCATATTTTAAGGACAGTCACTTCTTCAGTGTATGTGCCCTCAGTCAAATAACTGCATGGGACAAAGACCTATGAAGGTGCTGCACAAATGGAGGTGGGGCAGCATCCTGGACAGTGTGAGCTGGGATTGGGTGTCACTGATGGAGATCCGTTGTGCCTTGTATGACCTGGGGGAGGCAGGAGGAAGATTGAGGCCCATATACTTTAATAAAACTAAATCAACTACAGGTCTTAACCCTCATAAGCAGAACACTCAGACATCAGAAGTAATGGGGAACACTACCCAAGTCAACAAACAAATTTAATATGTATTTTTGCGCCTGAAAATGAGAATTTGGGAGAATTTGGTGTGGGAGCAATGCAGCACACAATATGAATTGTAAGTGCAAAGGGGACACCTACCAGGAATTATGAGGTAGTGCCTTTGTCCACTAAAACTTGCGGGGTTACAGAAAAGTGAGAGGGCTCTTGGACGGGGTTAGACCTCTCCACTGGCCAGCAGACCCAGCGAGTCTTAGCAGGCAGGACAGAGGTACCTGTAGTCAATCAGCAATGTTTTGGGGACCCTCTGGCTTTAGGAGGATGATTCTCAGGACATTCTAGCCTTGCTTGGGATAGGAGCTGGTGGTTGTACAAACTGGTTCTAAAGAAAAAGAAATTAGAGACGTTGTTTCCTAGCTTCTCTCTGTGGGTTCAGCTGCACAGGATTTGGTTCTTTGCACTTTGGAAAGTAGGTTCAAAAGATATCGCCTCCTCACGTGACAGGTCGAGTGTTATAAATATGGCCGTGGCTGAATGGACCGTCTTAGACCCAGGAAAGGGGCCGAGCTGCCCCAGGTCAGAGCTCAGGAGTGCTACAGACAAATGGATGCTTTGAAGGGAAGAGAAAGTCTCTTCCTGAGCTGCTTTTCATCAAATCACTTAAGTGACATTATTTCATTTTACTGGAATATTTATGACCTAGGGGGAAAAAATGCTAGCTGCAATTATAAACTAAAAAGGAAATTTCTGTCAATTTTTAAATTATATCCTGAAAAACAATTTTGTTTCATAAGTCTGAATATGTGGGGGAGAAATTTCACCATCTGTCTCTAAGATCATTGAATATTTTGTATCATGCAGATCTGACACACTTGTCACAGTTCTCGTGATTAATGAAAAAATAACCAAAAGCAAAATAGATTAATGGCTCCTCCTCTACTTTGTTTTTAATAGTAATGTTCAATTCTTCATGCTTTTGACACTTTCTGAAAAGACAATAAATTGTATTTTTTTTTCTCTTCAATACACAAACTCCTTTTCCCCAAGTCAGTGGATTATAATAGCCCATTTGTATGTTCTTGACTGGATTGTGATGTAATGCATAAAGCAGAAGTTTTATAAACTTAAAAACTATTAAATATAATCATTAATAATATGAAATAAAGTGCCTGCTATTATTTTTAGTTACCTGACGAACAGCCTTTGCCCACTAGCCCAACTGATCTGTTGCAAATTTTAAATTAACAGATCCTAATGAAACCCAGCAGGACTGAGTTTTCCCATGTGGCTGGACATAAGGTAAAGAGTAAATGACACAAACACACAGCTTTAGAAAGTCTCCTTGGGAAGAGCTTCAATTACTGGTCTGCACGCTGGTGACTTTCCCAGAAGAGCTCCCGATGGCTCAGCTATGCTGCGTCTGCAGAGCATTGCTCAGGGACCCCCTTCTTCTGAGACCTCACCTTTCTGCTCAGAATGGGACTGTAACAGCTCAGGCCAATTATAGGAGTGATCCTCGGGCGGAGAGCCTATGGCCTGTGCTCTGTGTGACCATTACAGGACAGCTTCTTCCCAGCTGGGGAACTGTCCAGATAGGAAGCCAGCCATGACCTTGATTCCAGGCTACCACAGAGGTGGGTGCTGGGTCTGGTTTGTTTACAACCACTTGCCCACTGCCCACAGGCTCTGTGGCACAACCTTGAAGCCTAACAGGTGTACATTGAATAAATGACGATGGGGTGAATGAGTGAATTGATGTCCAGCTGCAGATAGCTTCCCAGCCTCAGCACACCGCCTGATGACTTAAGTCCCACATGAATGGTGATGTCCTGGCGTGGGGTATGCCCCCATCAGTTTTGAGATGAGCTACAGGTAACATCTATTTTTAGTCAAGTTCCAAGTTTGTGAATTATTATTACCAATGGTAATTTAGAATAGCTCAAGGCTGTTCTTGTAACAGCCTATACTATACAAGCTTTCTTGCAAGACAGAGCCTGGCCAGATGCCCCGTGGGGAGGGTGAGTGCAGAGGAGCATCACCCATCCTGTGTGGTGTGGGCATGGGGGCAGAAACGGAGTACAGGAACGAACTGCCTGAGAAATATAATGGAAAACTCATCTGTCACTCTCTTCCATCCCCTCAACTTCCACTTCCTTCAAAGAAAAAAGGACTTAACACCGAGTACTGCACTTTTCAGTACATGAACTTTCACATCTATGAGAATGTCTGCTGCTCAGGCCATTCCTTGTTTGGGAATGTGCTTTCCTCTTTTCAGCTTGGGGAAACTCCCCTGATTCAAGGTCCAGATGGAAGATCAATGAAGGATGTCAGAGGGACTCCGGACTTGTCAAGGGTCTGAGTCTGAGCCCAGCTCTCCCACTCCACAGCTGTGACCCCACACCAAAATTCTGGCATCTGAATTCCCTCATCTCACAGGGCTATAACAGGATCATACGAAGTAATGGGAATGAATGAGCTTTACAAACTGCAAAGTGCTAGTTACAAATATAGGACAGTTGAGGCAACCTTCTCTTGGACCCCTGGTCTTCCAGAACTTACTACACTGTATGTATGCAAACTGTGAGCACCCAGGACACACGGGTTTGTTTTAATAATTTTTGTAATCACAGGCCTAGCATGCTCAGACATACTCAAAATCATTTTTAGAGGGATGAAGGACGAATGAATCATTCTGTTTCTATTTCTAAAAAATAACTTGTCCCTTATTAAGTAGACAAAGGGAATTTTAGCATAAAGAAATACAATCAGAACATCACGGCCCTGGCTTGTGGGGCTCAGTGGATTGAGTGCCAGCCTGGGAACTGAAAGGTGACTGGTTTGATTCCCAGTCAGGGCCCATGACTGGGTTGCGGGCCAGGTCCCCAGTTGGGGGCATGAAACAGGCAACTGATGGATGTACCTCTCGCACATCGACATTTCTCTCTCTTTCTCTTTCTTTCTCTCTCTCACCCCCTTCGCTTCTCTCTAAAAATAAATTTTAAACATCTTTAAAAAGGAAAAAAGAACATGACAGCCATTTAAAAAGACACTCAAATGTGTGCAAGAAAGTCATTTGTGATCTGCATGAAGCCCTGAAAGAGAAAAATCAGTAAGCTGATCTCTCCTTATTTTGAGGGGGAAATCAATCCCAAGAAGACGGCTCCTTAGCTGAAGTCAGAGTTCACACGAAGTCCATGCTGGATTTCTTCTTAAAATAATGAAAAAGCTAAAGAAAGGAGGGTAAAGCTGGAGCCCTGACCCTCAGCCCCACACAGGGAAGAATTCCACCATGTGAAAACACACAGAGAGAGAGAGAGAGAGAGAGGGAGGGAGAGAGGGAGAGAGAGAGAGAGAGAGAGAGAGAGAGAGAGAGAGAGAGAGAGAGAGAGAGAGAGAGAGAGAGAGAGAAGAGAAATCGCCTGCTATTCCCAGACTGTAAATCTGAGACATCTGTGATTAATAAAGCACTTAAAAAAAAAAAAAAGTAAGAAGAAAAGGAAAAGAGTCCATATCCTGCTAGATGCAGACTAAGAAGGATCAAGTTTCATTTTAACCCTCTCCTCATTTTTGGAATGGTAACGTCTTAAAGATGTTTATTAGTGTTCTAGAGTAAAAGCTGGATGGCTGAGTATGGCTGTCCACTGAGTCACAAACTCCAGCCTCTGAATCTGAATGTGTCACCAAAACCTGTCCATCTCCTTGCAGGCCTTGTTGCATGTCCTCCACTTCACAAATCTCAAGAGCACAAGCTCCAGGAGGGCAGAGTTTTGTGCTGTTTGTTTGTGTGGGACCTCTAGAGCTTAAAGCTTGCCTTTACCTTAAAGCGATCACTTTACAGATTAATGGTCATTCGAAAGCAACGGGGCTGAGTTTCAGTCCCACTGTGGTGGGTCACGCACTGAGTGAGTGTATCTTACAAGGCCTTCATTTCCTGATTGTGAAATGACTGATTCCTCACCAGGCTGCTGGGGAAAGGAACAAAAAACGTCTTTGTAAACTGATAGCCTAACGCGGACATGAAGCAATACTCACATTTTTGCAGAGAAAAAGAAATAGCAAAAGCAGGGCATAGGGGAGCCGGGAGAGGGGTGAGGACCCATCTGCAAGACAAGCACCCCCAGGCCCACAGCAGGAACACAGAACAGTTGGGACAGCGAGGCCTGGTCTCTCTGGATGGCTGGCGTCACCGTGCTGCCCCAGCCACTGAACGTCTGCTGGGACAGACGCTCCCCACAGGCTGTCAGCCAAACGCACACACATGGGACCAACGCTGATCGCCGCATCATGTCTGATGAGGCATGGCCACCACACAGATGCATGTGTTCAGCACTGGGAGACTTTCCAATAAACAGCTGGCTCACATTTCAAATTCTCCTCCACAGTCCCCACGAACAAATACAGCTAGTTCGTTTTAAAGAACAATGTTTCCATCTTTCCGTCCATTGTAGGTGTGTGCAAATATCTGTCAAGTGAGCAACGCAGTGATGCCCTGACACACGTGCTCTGACAAGGACAAGCCTAACTCAGAGCTCGGCACACTTGCAAAGCCAAGTACTGATTTACGATTCTGGTTGGAAGGACTTAGAGAAATGTTTATCAGTCATAGCGATGTGCAAGAGAAAGATAATTCAGGGACACTTCGGGGCAGATGCTTCTAAAGTCTGAAGATAATCCCATCAGACTCTGTGGGAATAGACCGGGCAGGCTTTCATCAGGGGTACCTGGCCTATTAAACCTCTGTCTTGTCAAGAATTCAATGCAGCAAGCCATATTTTTATTTAGGAAACACTTCAACCACACCAGAATGGTTGAAATGTACATGTGGAAATCAGATCTATAAATTACTTATAAAGCAAAGAGCAAATAAGTCATTAGCTTAGGACTGCTGCCTAGGTTGGTTCGAATAGTCTAGAGCAAAATTTGAGTTAATGATTGCCCTCTCTATGCTTCTAAAACTGGATTTTAATCCCCTGCCTTGGGGATCAAGGTAATCTTTTGTTGGAATAAAAAAAAAAAAACAAAAAACAAAAAAAAACAATAGACCACAACACTCTAGAAATCCTCTTGACGATCACATAAAAAGTGAGGTAATCTGTAAATTCTTCTTCCAGATGCATCTCTAGGGTCACATTATCTCTATATTTTATAGTGATTACATCACCTCCACATGCTAGGTATAGGATGGATGAGGGTGATGAGTAACTCGAAGCTAGGGTACCAATTGGGGAATTTTAGGAAACTGACCTGCCCTGATATGGTTGCCCTTTTGGTGGTTCAGAATACAGAAGCATCTCTTTCTAGACTATTCTTCCAAGTTTAAATCTATATGCTATTTGTGAATAAGTATCTGAAAACTAGGTTGACTTCTAGTTCTTCATTCTAGCTACCTTCTCTTACATGTTTCACGTCTTCCGTGTGCGAGTTGGTGACTCTCACTTTGTTCCTGGGCGCACTGACAAGTCACCAGGGGTTGAAGCACAGACTGGGACCGGACACTGCATTCCTGTTGAGTTACTGCTTCTCTGCACACACCTGGCATCAGGTGTTCTGGGGTTCCAGAGCTTCACTCTGGGCTTCGTCGTGCACATCCATGTTGACATGGGAAAGAATCCTTTTTACATGTTAGAAGCTACATAGGGGCACCGGGCACTAGTTTGCAGGATGGTAATAGCTGAAAATGTGGCAAGAAAAACACGGGATGCAATTTCACATAATTTTACAATTTGGTGAAACAGTTCACAGTGGGTCTTTAATGCAGAAATGCGAATTCTGTGTTTGTTTTCAAATATGAAGTGAACACAGAAAACATGACGGAGAAAGATAAATTTCCCCAACTTAAAAAAAAAATCCCTAGATTCAACCAGAGGCCCAGCTAACGTAGCCCACAGCTCTCACACTGTAATGAAGAACACATGGTCTTTGCTGCCTGAGAAAATGCACATAAATGACCAACACATTCATGTTCCCTGGGCGGCCCCCTTCCACAATTCACAGGGGAGCCTTCACTTGCAGCCCACCTGGGAACCCCTGAATGAAAGAACGCAATGTAATCACTGGCAATAATTAAAACAGACTCAACTAGAAACAGTGGACTCCATTAGGAACAATTGCTCTACCTTTTTGTGAAGGCTGAAGGCAAGCGTGTGGGCCGGAGTGCGCACACAGCGGTTTCCTTGTTCTGTGCCCGAGGCATAGGGGGCCGTGTTATGAAGGGAGGACAGCCTCCCCCACAGCACCAAAGGAGGTGCATCAGAGCAAGCGGTTGCCAACATCCATCTAACCTAATGGAACGTGCAAACAGAGGTCACATGTGCACACATTTGCTCTTCTGACTCTCAGAGAATCTCTAAATGCTGTTTATTCTTCGGGTGGTTTCTGAAAACAGTTAAAACATTACGCCATCATTAGAAAATGTGGCTATGTCAACAAAGGCAAAACTCCAAGCATCATTTTTCCTCTCAAACTCATTCTTGTGAGGGGAACACTAACTTGTCAGAATTTCTCGTCAGAAAACCATCTCCCTTTACAGGTCTTTCTCCATTTGAATTTCACCACTTGCATTTCCAATACAGAAGTGTAAAGAAATTAAATGAAAAATGAAAGCAGATGGCACAGTCCTTCACTTGGCCAATCAGATAAACAGCATATCACAGTGTGCCAAAGCTCAAACCTGCAAGCCACCTCAGAAGTAAAACAATGGGCAGGGTCATCATTGATAGTGAATAACAAAAAGAATGGGTGAGATATGATCACCGCAGGAGTTAAAATCTACTGAAATGAGTGATTCGGGCCTTGAATAAAACAGGACCTGGCTCATTCGCTGGATCAGGGATGCTCTAGGGACCATTGGATCTGTGGCTGGTGACCGTCCATAACCAGGCTGTTTGTTGGTTTCCAGAAAAGAAGAGCCTGGTAGCTGTCATGGTTTGTGACCAGAATGCTGGGCAGGGGCAGCTCTAGCAAGAGGCAAACTGGCCCCTAGCAAAGACAAAGCTGAGGTGACATCCTGCGGGCACTGCCAAGGTGGCATTGGCCTGTCTGATGCCCCCACACACCGTTACAACCATATTGTCAAAAAGTTCTCTTCAATGCTACCTTATGTTGGAGCTTACTTTTTAATGTGATCCTTCCTCCTTCCATGCAGACACTGGCTTTGTTCAGGGACCATTTCAAGTCCATATTCCTGTCTTGGAATGACAGGGCCGTTTTCTCTGCTTTTTATGGGAGCTAGCCCTTGAAATATATTTTTGGGAGATAAAGAGAAAGCTTTTTCTGCAACCAGAAGCCTAAGCTGTCACAAAAAAGAAAAGAAATTCCCAAAGGAGGAGATGTGGGCTCATTCCTGACTTTTACGCAAAGGCAAGAGCAGATGTTGCAAGATATCCTTGCAGGATGAAAGAAAGACAACTTAAAAAAAAAAAAAGGATGTAAAAATGACACCGGAAACACACACTCAAATCCCGCACACCGGAGGCATTAATGTCCACCAGAGCTTTCTGACACCTCCCAATTTGGCCTTCAGGCTCCAAATGCATGAGCCACATGGCTCTTCAGTGTCACCGACTGGAGCAATCAGAAGGTGAAAGGAGGTTTCCCATCAGCCCTCACGTGGGAAGCTCTCTAGCCAGTAAGTGGCCCCACTGCCCACACCAAGCCCCACAGTGGCTCTGCTCCATGTGAAGTCCTGGCCCATGGAAGGCCACTGAGTACAGAGGCAGAGGAGGAAGAAGGCCTTGACACCTCACCTGGTTCCACTTCCCCTCCTACAGGATGAAGCGAAAGGTGTAAGCCCAAGTCCAGGCAGCTTCATGGAGGCTCTGCAGGGGAGGATGCTGTATGTGACTGGACGGCCACCCAGGCCCTGCCATGCAGGCAGTTAATGACATCCTGCGGCATGCTGATCTTGGCCCTGGTCGCTTAAAGGCTCAGAAACCAGGAAAACTTCTGAATGCTCCTCTATTCAGCTGGCTTTTTCAGAGGCTGAGACCCTCTGTGTTCCCAAGAAGTCAAATGATTAATATCACTTACACAAAGAAAGGCCAAAAAAACAAATCCTGTGTGTTTACCAGATTACTTAGTATTTCGTATACTGCTGACTTAGAGATAATGAGGTTGCTCTGTGATAAAATAATGTGTTCTTGATTCTTTATTTCTTCATTTGGAAGCCACTTCCAAGGCAATACTGTATTTGTTCTTGTTCTGAATAATCATTCTTTAAAAGAACAGAAAGTGAATTTGAGGGGGAAAAGTGATCACAGGATGTTCACACAACATTCCCTCCTTCTGATTCTGCCTTTCAGAGGCTCTAACACTAAGAAACATGAATGTTTAGCCTGTTGGCATAGCCATTCCTGATATTAAACACAAAGTGTTAGTCATTAAAGTTCTAAACTTATTTGAAGGAGGCTTACATTTGGAACTACTTTCTCCCTGATGAATATTTATGCTTTTGATGAATGTCTTCTTATTACTCATTGAAAAAGAAAATGAAATAACTTAGGCTACCTGCTTAAAGAAGAAACCAAAGGTTTTTAGGGGTGATATGTAGATTTTCAAAGTCGGAAGTGTCTTTAAATGAAGACAAAGACATCCCATGTAAAACAGTTTAAAAGAAGATTCTGCAGTTAGCAGTTTAAACTACGTGACTGATTTGTTTCAAGTGGTGATAGCTTTCTCTTCATTCATATATAAATTCGTTGTTTTAAATTAAGACCAGATTCAGAATACCAACATGTGAAAGTCTTTTCCCTACATTCTAGAAAATGCATGAATTGCATAAGAACGCACCTAACCAAAACATGCTATAAACCATGCAAACTTGTGTTTTCATAAATCCACACAACTCATTTCATAGAGTCATATACTCATTTTTACATAGCATTAACTAAAAACAAAACTGGCCTTGGAATGTTCTGCAGGGAGCTTGCCAAGCTGTATCACTCTTCACATCATCTCCCCACAGGTTAGTTGAAGTTTCAGTCTCAAGGGATGGAATATTAGTTTAGAAAGAGTCACAGCTGTGCAGAATCAGGAAATGGATGATCTCCCCCTACCCCAAACCGCAAAGCAAATATCTAGGATATTATATTTTATGGTCCCTGGTGGTTTGGTTCAAAAACAAGGGAAAGAAAAGCCCTAACCAATTAGGAATTCCTTTCACAATTATATTTTAGTAGCACCTCTACCAAAAGCAAAATGCTGCTTTAATTAAAGCTAGGTATGGGATTAAAATGTTAACCACACAGCTGAGAGGGCAAACAGCCCAAGGTTTCCCCTTCCAAGAACACAGGGGGTAAGGGTTGCAATCCCATAACCTCATCTAAATTTGATTTTATGACATCCTGTCCCCCCACCCCCCCACTCCCCTACAAGAACTGAACGGCACTGCATTTTAGTTCTCAAATTATGATTTTGTAATTTCCTGAGGACTGCCCACTCTCTTTCCAGGAGATCACACACTAAAACAACAAAAGCCAAAAAAGAAAAAAAAAATCAGAAATAACAGAGGGTTGGGAGGGCTATTCACGTATCCAACATGGGATCTGAAATCTCCATCTATAATGCGCCTCGGGAGGAGTGACGGAGTCCAGAACAAGGCAGCTTCTAAGAATCCCCCACACTTCCTCACTAATAAGGTCGTCCTTTTAGGAACTCTCCAGCAGTCCGTGCTATTGAGGCATCTGAGTAACTACAGTGAGAAGGAAGGAAGGAGGGCAGGAGGCTGGAGCTATTCCAGGAAGGAACAAAGCAGGCACAGAGACAAAGGGAATGAAAAGGACGCCTCTGCTAGGAACGCCAATTAATGCACAAATTCTGTCTTTGGCTTTAATTAGTGCCCCGTGTGACAGAATGGCACTGCCAGGGCAGGGAGGGCAGGAGGGAAGCAATGTAGGAAATAACCAAACAGCCTCTGCCTGGGGAGTGGGCGGCGGAGAATGACTGGGCTAGGCGCTGCGTGTTGGCTTGCTTTCTAGCTGGAGAGAGACAAAGGAAAAACAGCCAGTTTTTAGTTCTACCTCATAACAAGCACATTCCCTTCCTGTTATTAAAGACTCCTTACTCAGCTTTACATGGGCGCCTGGGCCTCTGGGCTACTTCTTCCAAGAACCCATCAGCTTTAAGAGACAAGAGGAAGGTGAATTGACTTAGGGACTATACACTTTGGTCCAGAAATTTTCCAGGGGCTGCATCCTTAGACAAGAAAATAACTCTAGTCATGCTGATATGGTACAGGTCCATGGTCAGGCCAACATGAATTGGTATTAACTTTAACATGATGCAACAGTAGAAATTTCTTCAACTGCACATTTGAGAAAATGAACAACATAAAGGATTGTGGGACTTCTTTTAGTCAAATTTAAAAATTATAAATAAAAGAAGCATTACTTTACATATAAAAGACTAGAAGAAAACGTCCAAATATTACCTGTGGTTGTCTAAGGATGTTATTTTCCCCTCTGCTGTTCAATATGTCTGTGAATTTTCCAATTGTTTTTAACAATGAGCATGTAATTTCAGAGAAACCATATATCTTGGGGGAGATGCACTCTGTTCATGTTTGTATGGTCTCACGTGAGAACTGTAAAAAATGACTGGGAGCCTGGGGGCTGTGGCTCCTCCCGACCCTCCTGCCAGTCCTTGGAGATAGAAGAGGAAGTGGAGGGAGCCCCACGCACAGATTCCATGGCTCATTACCCGGGGCCCCAAGCAGACTGCACTGGGTTTATAGACTTGCTCACTCACCCCCAAGGCCAACTTCCAGCACCTGGAGGAAATTCTTCAGAGTAAAAAGCCATAAATTCGTGTTCCCCTGAAGGCTAGCTAAAGAGAAATACTTGGACCACATACCAAAGAGAGATTACAGCTGAGGAGGAGGCTGCTCCTTGTCTAGAGGGGAGGAAGAATTCCAGAACCAGGAGAGGTCATTTCCTCCCAAGGCAGCTAACCTGGGACCTGCAGGTTTCCAAGGCACCTTGAGGGAACTTTGCAGCCCATTATTTTCATTTTGAAATCTTTAAATTAAAACTTCATATATTTCAAATTTTCTATATTTGCCCTAAATAACATCAAATAATTTTAAGTTTCTTTGCTTTTTGGCTGGAAATGTATATAAATTCAGTGTGTAACACCCCTCACCTCCAAATTGTCATCACAAGCTCAGAGTGACAAATAAATGCAGCTCTGATCAGTGAAAAGTGAGAAAACAAATTAAAATTACCTTAAAATTGCCGTTTGCATAAAAGGAAACAAAACCTTTTGTGTAGTTTTTGGAGAACATAACCATAGTAAGCATACTTTTTCTTTCTTTCTTTTTTTTTTTTTTTTGCTGATGAGGAAACTGCAGTTGAGCAACATTAACAAGGACTTAGCCAAGGTCACCTTGGCAAGGGTGAACCACCACAAGAACTGTGGAGGTCTGACCTCTACAATAACACACTATTCACGTTGTATTAGGCATATTGTGTCTTCAGCTCTGACTCATTTAAAAATACTGAAAGAGCAAAAACCATCTGTGACAGAATTTAGTTTGTACAGTAACTTGCGTGCAACAACCAGTTTTCACAACTGTAACAAAACACTATTGTGCTGAGGACTCGCGTGGTTTTCGTTTGCTCCCAGGAAATGGACTGTCCTGGGCACCGGTGTCCTCATTGTGAAGTGGGCCCTGTGATTCACCTACCTGCATGCTTTCAAAATGGGCTCATGTTATATTTCAGCAAAGAAATGTCTCTCCTACATTTAGTCTTTGAAATGTTTTCCTTTATTTTTTTTAATTGCATTGACAAGAGTCCACACTCCTCAGCAAAAAACAAAGAAGACTTGCAAAGAGTTCAAGAATGATAAGGCACAGAATTCACTCACTCTGTATATGGATCTGTTTAATGTTCCAGAAGATAACTGCATTCACGTTCTTCCTTACTCAGGGACTACGTCCAGCACTGGACCAGATTCCATGTGTTTTATGAAAGGGTACACTTCTTTTTTAATAGTTCCACTATGGTATCAGTATAACTGGATTCTCTCACTGGAACCCTCTTAAAAGATTATTTGTAGTTCTTCTGGACCCTACTGTCCCTTGAGTTCTTGTTCTAACGATTACTTAGGAGTGAAACTCTCCAGGCTTATGGCTGTGTGAGTTATCGGTAATGGCAATGTCTGCAAATAAAAACACGCTTTCCATGCAGATTAGGCCAAGCACGACTAATTCACATTTGACAAGGAGAACGCCCCAGTGAATACGTAAGAAAGCAGAAAAACAGTCCCTTCCCCATGTACTTCAACAAATGAACCTCCAGACTGCTTGTGGACATAAAAAAGGGCTTTGTAATCACCCTCTGATTTACTGGGCATTTTAAAGTTATTTTAGGACTGATTTCTGGACTATTACTGAAAATCATTTTTTTCCTTTTCAAAAAAATGCATGTATATTTCCCCACAATCAATATAATAAGTAGAATCAGACTGTATTAAAATATCACTCATATAACATGGCAATTAGAAAACTGTCTTGGAATTTCTATGAAGGTTTGGAAAGAAACGGACAGTCATATTTCTCAAGAAGAAAAATGAGTTTTGCTTTCTCTCATCTATCTTGTACTGTAAAGAGATTTTTTTTTTCCCATGAAAATTCCAGCAGACATCAATTTCTTTCCAAATTTGCATTAGCTTAAAATTTTTGTGGTGACAGCTTAGATAACATCACCTACAGTTTCCAGTATAGTGTGAGGATTGCCAGGACAAAGATATATCTAGAGGAAAGCGAACACATACTAGCATAACTAGCCTCCAGAGTTTAAAAAGTCAGTTTAATTATGTCCCTCCAGAAGAATGTTTAAGGAACTAAAATATTGCTATGATTCAAAATTCCCTCTGTAAGAAAAATGCTGTTTTCTTAAAATCCCTTACTTTTCCCCCCTCCTTACTGCTTTTTTAAATCCTCACCCAAGGATATGTTTATTGATTGTAGAGAAAGAGAGAAGGAGGGAGAGAGGGAAGGAGGGAGGAAGAGAGGGAGAAAGGGAGAACAACATTGATGTGAGAGAGAAACATTGATCCCTTGCCTCCTGTACATGCCCCAACTGGTGGTCGAACTCACAACCTAGGTACATGCCCTGATCAGGGATCAAACCTGCAAACTTTTGGTGTACGGGACAACACTCCAACCAACTGAACCACCCGGCCAGGGCTAAAATCCATTACTTCTTGGTAAAATTGCTCATTAAAATATTTTGACCTAAACATTGGGGATGTTAATAATATATCGATGGAGGGCTCTGTTGTTATTCCCATTCTGCAAAGAAATAAAAGTTCAGAGAGATAAGGTACTTAACCACAGACCTGCAGCTATTGAGTGGCTGATTTTAAATCAGACATTTGAAGTCATCAACTATTCGTCCCACTGCACAGCTGTTATTATTTTCAGTAAAGAGACCACATGGATCTTCTGCTCTCACCCACCTCGTGCAGAATTCCTAGTGCACAGTGTCACTTAAACACCTCCAGAGAGTGAGGCCATTCCTAAGCAGTTTAATGAGTGTAAATATGAAAAATGTTATGGACTTTTAAAAATGTTTTGATAGCTTTGTGAACAAAAAATACAAAAAGTATTATCAAAGACAATGTTTATACCAGCAAATTTAATACCCACACAGCCAACAATTACCCCCTCCGGGACCCATCAATCAGAGATAATTTTGTCGTTTTCCTCTGGTATTTCATGAGCAAACATGTCAACAGTGCCACTTCCCTTTCACACGCTTGAGAGCACACTTCTGAGCCTCCCTTTTCCTTGGATCGCCCTTCTTTGCTGGGATGCTCCTCTTCAACCCTTCCCTACTGAGCTCACAATAGCCCGCCGTGCGTGCCCGGGTCGCCCCAGATCCCTGTGATTCTCCCTCTTGCTCCCACTTCTGAAGCACAGTGAATAATGGCTGGCAGAGAGTGGAGGCAAACATTAAAAGTGCACCAGGTCAGGAATGAAATTCTGGTGGAGGCCAGCCCTGCTGGTATGCAGGAGACAGCCTGTGAGAAACTCATTTTAACGACTGTACAGCTCGGACAGATGTCAAAGGTTACAGTTGGAGAGTTAGCCTCCTCTGCAGGGCTGCGGGGCTTCTGCAGGGACCCACAGACCTAATTCCTTCCCCCACTACATTCTTTTATATACTACTGCCTTTTCCTCAAATGGAGGAAAGCTTATTTACTTGGCATGAATCATGTTTTCTCATCTGGATTCCAATTCTGTGTAAAACGCCAAAGCCTGGCACACACACACTCTCTGGAAAAATGCTGGTGGTTACCGGGAGACCCTTCCCCCACATAACTTTATAGTATCTCATTATATGGCTGCAGTGCTTAAGAGAAGGAACCAGAGAATCTAAATATAAATGCAGGACACTGCCATTTTCTTGCATAATCTGAAAAATCCCAAACAAAATTAAACCTGAAACAGACATAAGACCAATTAAAATCCTGAGAAGGCAACTGGCAGCTTAGATTACTTTAGACTGTTTACATGCCATCTATGAGGGGAAAAAAGGGGGATAATCAAAAGCAGTCCCCAGATATTAAGAGCGCCTTAGGACCGAGCACAGAGCACAGTCCCTTGTTTCCCATTCCATTCCTAGAGGTCCCCACCACACAGACCCCTCTCAGCATGTAGCAAAGAGCACCCATTTTAGAGTGGAGCGCACAGCAACCGTCCCAGCAGCCACCTGGAAGGCAGCAGCAGAGGTGCATGTGCAGGAAGCATGGGTACCTAGGTCGAGGATCCAGTACTTGCAGGTGGCAGGCTGCCCACTGCTGCGGTAGGCTGAGCCGACGGCGGAGAGCGAGTCCAGCGGATCCGCTGGCTTGACACCGTTAGGCATGGTGCGTGCTGAGCTCACAGGAGGCTGAAGACTCTGATCCCTACCCGATCTGTCCCTGCACGAAGCCAGCGTGAGCCACTCTTCAGCAAAATCAGATAACGGTTCAGCAAGCCCTCAGGGCAGGCTGGGGCGGCTGTGGCCACAGTGGCAGGCACACCGGCAGGCAGGGACGTGCAGCCCAGCCACGGGCGACCAGCAGCTCCTCTCCTGGTGGACAGCCGCTCCTGCTGCTTGCTTCTCAGCTCTGCTGTACAGTCGGGTTTCACAGGGGGGAATATCCAGAAGCCCTGGATTACATTCTACCACAGTGACTCTAATTGGAGCTCAAGGAAATTCTGAGGGCGCAGTGAGAGCCAGATGTTTCTCCTCCCCTCCACCAGCCAGAGCTGCGATTCCTTTACTCAGTGAAATGTCAGGTAATGGATCCATGCCAGCCTTTCTGACTTGGGCTTTGTGAGTGTTTGGATGGAGGTCTTCTCTGAGATATACAACAAACAGAGCCTCCTGATGTGACTTGATAGCAAAAAGAAACTGGTTACATCACTGTGCTACAGTGCCACGCCTCACTTATTAGAAACATATCTCCATTCGCCCTTACAAGCAGCAGCCATACAAGTGAAAATAAATACCCTTATTTGTGACTTGTAAAGGCATTTTTAGTAAGGCATTTTAAAAGCTCACTTTTGTCCTTTTGGGAAACTGGATATTTTCTTTAGCTGACATAAATTCTTGCTCTTTATTTGAAAGTTTCCATGTGTCCTCTCCCCCGTCTCACACTGCACAATGGCTTGGAGAATATCCACTGCCTGACAGTCACAAAGTCTGACTTTTTCAACCCGTGATAAGTGTTTGCACTCTCTTGTTTCTTGTTAATTTGAGGAGCACGCTCTGTGCTCTCCAGCCTTTACTGCGATGGCCCGTCTCCTGCTTTGAGGCAGCCACCTGGGATGCTCCTCACATATCCCAATGGTGATGTGGCCCTCAGTGACTAAGGCGTTTTCAGGGGCGCTGTACCTTGCTGAAGTCTACATCTACACTAACAGAGTCATGTGCTACCTCCTTGAGTTCACGTTACTAATAATTCCTCTCATTTCTGTTATAAATATAAATGACGGTATAAATGATTTGGTGTCGTATTATTGCTTTGCTAAGAAAAGTGTTGTCATTTTTAGTTCCTTAGTTTAAAAAAAAAAAAAAAGTCAACCCTTGTTGGTGTGGCTCAGCTGGTTGGGCATCGTCTTGCAAACCTAAAGGTGAGGGGTTTGACTTCTGGTCAGGACATATGCCTGGTCTGTGGGTTCTATCCCCAGTCAGTATGGACAAAAGGCCACTGATCCATGTTTCTCTCTTACATTGATGTTTCTCTTTCTCTCTTTCTCCCTCTCTTCCCCTCTCTAGAATCAATAAGCATGTTCTCAGTGAGGACAAAAAAATGCAAAGAAAGGTTAAACTTGGGTTCTCACCCCACCCCCACCTGCAAAGTAAATTTTAAAAATTCTCAAACTAAAAAATGTGATAAGAGCATAGAATTCTAGTTTCTTTCTCAGATTATGACAATTAACAACTATAAGAAAGAAGAGACTACGTTCAGGGCAACGCAAAGAAAGCTGAGCCAGACACTGCGCTGCGTCCTTGGACAAATGGCTACAAGGTGGGAGCTGCCATTTATAGGCCCACATTGGGCCTTGTATTCTTCTCCTTTTGTTTGAATCCTCACCTGAGGATATGTTTGATTTTAGGGGGCGGGGGACAGAGAAGGAGAAAGAGAAACACCAACATGAGAGAGAAACATGGACTGGTTGGTTGCCTCCCGTACGCGTGCCGACTGGGGACCGACACACAACCTTTTGGTGTGTGGGACGGATGACACTCCAACCACCTGAGCCACCTGGGCAGGGTGGCCTCCTATTCTTCTTGAAAGACCAAGAGCAAAGCATAAGGTGGCTTCTCCCTATAAATGGCCCCATGGCAGATATAGGTGGCTTACTTATGCCACGACCAAGCAAGAGGCAGAATTTTGCACAGAGCACTTTTTATGCAATAAAGGAAAACTTTATTACCAAATAAATAACCTCTCTTGTTGGCAAAAAAAAAAAAAAAAAAAAAAAAAAAGCAGTAAAAATTATGTCCTAAAGGAAATCAAGTTAATTGATTCTAAGGTTTCTAAGGTTTCATTTACTAAAACATTTATTAAATATTTTACTTTGTCCCCTTCCAAAAACACGGACTGCCAAGCCGGCACCATTAATTAAAATTTAAAAAAAATAAAAGCTGTCAGGAAAATTAATTATTTTGTATGTAATATATGTTCTCACTAAAGAGGAAGGGAGTGATGCTTAAAAGTGAGTAAAATATTTTGGCTAAGATATATGGCAAATTTCCCCAGTGACTGCCCTCTTCCAATTTCAAGTTCACATTTGTCAGAGCAACGGAGCATAGCAGGAATAAAGAAAGGAGCTTTTCCCATCCCCTTCTTCTTCCTATTCATGCAGCGTGAGGTTACAGAGCGTTTACTGCATAAGGTGCCACTTTACAAGGCAAGTAAAGATAAACTGCACCAAGTGGAGGCACCACATGAGCCCGGCCTGACAACTGGGCTGACAACCATGGAACCCACAGAGCGCTGACAGCAGTATGGGAACGGGATGCAGAAGGAGTTGAGGTGAAAGGGAAAAGGGAGAGAGTTCCAACAAGTGGAAAAGCTTCCTTTGGTGGTATGACCAGGGAATCTGTTCTAAGAGTCTAAACCAAGTTCAAATGAGAAAGACCCAAGGGAGACCCCGGCAGACTGAGGGAGGGAAAGCCTGGTGGGAACTATGGCTGTGAGGGGTGGGGAGCAGAAGGTGAGAACGAGGCCAATGACTTCCGTGAGCAGGAAGAATTTTCAGGGAAGCAATAATGTGCCATAACCAGAACGAAGGTCGGACGTGACTGAGAAGCTCGCGAATGAGTGGAATGAGTGCATCTGTGACGTGAGAATATTATCAAGTAAGAAAGGTGGTCAGGAAACAATGACAGCAGCCTGATGTTTACGTGACCAGGACCCAGGAAAGGAATGGCACTATGAGATCAGTCTTTCACAGAACAGATGCCGGTGAGCTGTGCAATGAAAGAACACATGGGTTCAAGACAAACATTTTGGGCATTTAGCAGAACAGGAGATATGCAATGTAGAAATTTAAAAAAGCAGAGTTTGTGAAAGAAAACAAGAAATTCTGTTTTTCGGTATTTATATGGTTTTGATATTTTCATTTGATGGCTGGACATAGATTTAATAATGTCACATATATACAGAGAGACAGACAGAGAAGGGGAGCTAGAACATGAATATAGACCATGTGTTTGTTCACATACATGTCTGCTGAGAAGTCCTGCAAGTCATGACAGCACATGGCAATGAGCACACCTAGCACCAGGTTTTAGTTTTTAATACTATTCTCCAATAAAAGGAACCAGGGAGCCCTGGAGAAATGGTTGATCCAGACTGTAGCGAAGAAAACACACGATAGCCAGAAGCATCCTGCATTGCCAGAAAGCAAGGAAGTGCTCCAAAAATGATGGGGGTGTGTCCAAAGTACACAGAGGCCAACCCAAAGGAGCTCCTGATGGCCAAAGTTGGAACAATTTGAGCAATGGTATAATAGCGTTATTGGATTATGGCCCATAGAATATAGTAAGTACCCGTGACTCCATACTGATATAAATAATTGAATGACTAAATGAAGCAGAGGAAGCACTCTTCCCTACAGATTTCTAGTTAATAAATTTAAAAGAAAGAAGGAAAACAAAATCAGCAGCAGGCAAACACCACAGTAATAACTGTTGCAGGTAAGAACCATGCTGCATGCTAACCTGAGCAGGTAAAGGTAGGATAAAAAACAGAGTATCTGCATTTCTAGGTATCTCCCACAAGATATTTATAAACCACAAAGAGAAAAACAGGAACTCCACAGTGGAAAATGTTGCAAACACTACTTTAACCATCACCAGCAATGAGACACATCAGGACCCTCTCGTGTCCCCTAATGTGATGCCAAGAAGGTCACAACATCAGTTTTGTGAAATTCTTGCCCAAAATGCATGAATTCCATTTAATCCAAAGAAATATCAGATAAACCCAAATTAGGTAACATCTTACAAAATAAAGGACCAGAAAGACCTCCAAAGTGTCAAGGTCATGAAAAACAAACACACACAAAAGATGTTGGAACTATGACAGATTGAAGAAAACTAAACACAATGTGGGTCCTGGATTGGATCCTGAAGCAGAAGAAAGACATTAAAGCAAAACCCAAAATAAAGTCTGGCTTGCTTAACAGGGCTGCACCGGGGTTGGTTTCCTGGGCTTGATCACTAAAGTAGGGTCATGTGACATGTAACATCAGGGGAGCTCTAGGCACAGGGGTAGAGGAATTCTCAGTACTATTTTTGTAACTTTTCTGTACATTTTAAGATTATAACAAAATAAGGACTTTTAAAATATAAAAATATTGAGTAAGTAAAAATATTGAGGCAAATTAATTACCCGTGAATAAAGGGATGTGTAATTTATTGAAAAAATATACTCAAGGAATACAAAATCATTATTTGTCTGCATGTTTATAAGGCAAAATTACAATAGTCAACCTCATTCTCATGAAAATAAAGGTATTTTTACTTAGATTGGTTGAAAGAAATTCTTTTGGTCAAAATTAATGCTCCACAAAAACTGCTTTTCATATAAGCTTCTTTTATTATAATTATGCCTCAAAAATTTAAAATTAGAATGTCAATGTTCAAGTGCTTGTTATTTATCTGTTCATAAAAATGTGAGACAAGGTCATTTTTGCCAACAAAGTTCTCAAAAAATAAATCTAGTAAGACAGGTCCATATATAAATGATACTTTCAAAATCAGGAGTAAAAATATACCTAAAAGAAAGCTACTTGTGAAACTAAAGTTCAGATGAGCCCGAGGACCTAAAGTCTTTCCATTAAGATTATAGCACACTTTGAAGCAGAAAGCACTAATAATCAGGCAGTTAATGTCAGGATGAAAAGGTCCCCAAAGTCTTATGAACAAAAGATACATATGAAAGAGTATCAGCTACATTTTATGATTGCAACTCAAGTGACATAACTATTAGAAATATTATTTATAACTTCCTCTAAAAATCAGTGATGCTTAGTTGAGACCTGAAACATCAGTAATACTGATAAGTGTCCAGTGGTCTGTCTTGAAGTTGGTCTTGACACCCCAGTTATTCACACTGGAGAGTACCTGTGGCTGGGGATGGGGACTTGGGAGAGCCCTGAGGTTCCATTAGCACAGGGACTCCAGGAGGATTTCCGTCCGGCCTCCCAGCCCTGGTTTTCTCCCCGCATTTCCTCTCTGCCCAGTGTGGCCACAGTGCCGGCCTCGGCCTCAGCACAGCTGCACCGGCGGGGGCGCGTTTCTCAGGTTCCACGCACAAAGATACCCCTGTTTAGAGGACGTTTTGTGCAGTTCCTTACCCCACAGATAACACCTCCTGCTCTGGAGGGAAGGGGCTGGATGACTCAATCCTGCTTCTCAGGGCCCCATTCAGCACATTATTTCCTGCTGCTTTCCAGCCCTGTGGCCAATCCACAAAAGCACCTTTATTGGGCATTGAACCACTTCATCTGGGTGCCAAAAACCTGATAGGCTCCTTTTCATGGCTTTAACTTACTATCTTTTCACAAGCAATGATGTGAGTTTTTCTCTTTCTTTAACAAAACAAACATTCAAATACGCCTTTTTTACACTGTACTTTAACTCGCTATGTGACATTCTCTGTTTGCATCAGCACTGTGGACTATTTGCAGAATGGCAATATGAGATGGTAACCTCACAAACGTGTTCCCTAAAAAAATAACAGAAACAAACAGTGTTCAAAGATTACAGCGATGTCACCACGCCAAGAGCCAAAACAAGCTTGCGATGTCCCAATTCTGTTCAACCTCAGAGAGTAAATGACATTGGCCACCTACCGCTCAGGGAGGGGTGGGGTGGGGGGCAGAAAACCTGGCAGGAAGCTTCATTCCCCAGGTCTTTCCAGGAAGCGCTGTGGCGACTGTACAGCTGGTTTTAATTACTTTTTGGTCCAGGCGGGGGTGGGGGAAGGATATGGGTTGTGGAGCAAAAAAAAAAAAAAAAAAAAAAAAAACTTCTGCTCTGGGATGCAAATGGTTTAAAAAAATTGTTTTTACTTTTGGGATTGGTTCTTCTATTCATTGACTCACAAGAAGCCCACTGTGACTCAAGTTCTGGGCTGAACTAGAGGAGGGAGAAAAGAGAAGTGACTCACAAGAGGGAAAAGAACAGATCTCCATTAAGATGACTTCTTTGGGTGATGGAAGACTATTGGAATTGTCATATTAAAATTCAGGTCAGAACAGAACCAGAGGCATGGAATCACGCCATAGACTGAGAGCGAAAAGAGGGGACGGGGAAAGGGGGATTGACTGAAAGAAGGTGATTAGTCAAAAGACATACATGAAGGACCCATGGACATGGACAATGTGGGGACTCACTATGGAAGTGGGGGGGGCTGAGTGGAGGGGGTGAAGGGGGAAAAATGGAACATCTGTAATAGCATAAAGAATAAAAAAAAAAAAAGAAAGCTGAAAATGGATCCCTCTCAGAGCAAGGGATTGCTGGGGGTTGTGGCTCTCAGCAGCGGACTCAGCTCTAGGAAAGAAACAATCTTGCATGCGGTGGACTTGGGAGACCAGCTTCTGGAATTAGCTATTCCATGAATGGTGAGGCCTTAGCAACTGAGTTTCTCTTGCAGCCACAGCTTCCACCCTGCACCCCACGTTCCTTCCAGTTTGTATGGGAAGCAGGGCGGTCAGTGGTTGAGGACCTGAGCTCTGAAGTCTCACTGCCATTTTTAAAATCCCGTTTTCAATCACCTGCTAGGCTTGGTCACGTTAATTTCTGTGCCTCCACTTCTTACCACGAAATGGAGCTGGTAACAGTATATACTGCTCTGGGAGGCCCTGAGGATTACAAAGTGGAGAAAAGCAGCACAGTGCCTGGCTCACCCTGATATTACTATCAATTTTCTAAGGCTCCAACAGTCCGCTTGTTAAGGGTTGACTGTGTCTCCCCCAAATTTGTACGATGAAGTCCTCATGCCCAGTGTGTCACAGCCTGTTAGAATGTAACCCTGCAGGGTCTTTAAAGAGGTGATTCAGTTACAATGAAGCTATTAGGCTGGGTCCTAATCTAATATGACCACGTCCTTATAGGAACAGGAAATTCAGACACACCAGGGGTGTGCACCAAGACAAAGGGCCATGTGAAGCTGCAGCAAGAAGGTGGCTGTCTGCAAGTCAAGAAGAGAGGCCTCGGAAGAAACCAAACCTACCAACACCTTGATCTTGGGTTTCTAGCTTCCAGAACTATGAGGAAATAAACTGCTGCTGCTGAAGTCATGTAGTCTATGGTATTTGTTGTGGCAGCCTGAGCTGACTGACACTGCTCTGCTAATAGTCTGTTCCATAATCCAGGGCTAAAATGGTCTAATTATTTTTGAGACAGCAGGATACTAATCTATCTCTGAGAACAGAACTTTAATATTCTTTGCTTCTAGTAAATTCAGAGTTCTACAGACTCTGAAAAAGGGGCAGGAGAGGGAAAGGATGGAATCAGACACAGAGGACTACATCACAATTAAATATGACAGAATTCCAGAGCTGCCCTGCCATTCGGCTGAGGAGGGTGAGCCTGTTTATTGTCCTCTCCAATATTTGAAAAAGCCCCTCAAATAATAACACCTGTCCAGTGGTTGGCTCGAAAGTGTTGGGGAAATGATTACCCCCCCCCACCCCTTGAACTGCTGGCCCTGTGGAATGACCAAGCTGTCCACGGTGTCCCTCCTACTGCGGGTTCAGACCACACTAGGATGCGCCTTGACAGCTCAGGTGCTGCAGTGTCTAAGAAGGGTCTAGGGTGGCCACTCTGATCCATACCGAACACCAGAAAGGGGAGCTGGGACCCTTCTCCTACACAAAGCTGGCTGTGGGGGTCAGAGTTCAAAGGTCAGCCTCCTTAACCCTTTGAAGAACCTCCAGTCCTCCACCCCTCTCTTCTGTCCCCTACAAAATCCTTCCATGGTGTCAGTAAAGAAGGAAGTTAGATTGGGGAGGGTTTGAAAAAATAGTATTTTTAAAAATTCACTGTGAATTGTTATGATAAGAATATGAGTCCTTCAGAAAGTACTCAGATTATATGTAGACTTAAAGGCCCACTACAGAAACCACAGACGGCACTGTCCCATGAATGTGTTTCTCACGGAGAAGGTGTGGTTTGGACGCAGAAGCAGCTCTGCCTGCATGGAAGGCCCCACAGAAGCTATTTTTATACACACACAGAGGGAAGTTACTGGTTCTTTGGAAACCACTGCATTTGGCGGCAAACTCCTACTTTGCAGCTCTTTAACTGAATCTATACTAAAAACGCAGAAATTGGTGGAACATTACCTACATTAATATCTCATTGTATGCTTCTGGTACAGAGCTCTATAGGAAAATGTCCATCAAAACCTCACCTCAGGAGTCACACAGAGACTCATGATTTAATTTATGTGAGTAATTGGAATTTAAAGAGTAACCTTACTCAAAGAAGATAGTTTATTTTTTCTAAGTGGGTAAAATGAAATTAGAGAATTCAAGGGGTTTGGTACAGCTCAAACATCATTCAACTATATAAATAAAAATATATAAAAGTGAATGTCATTCTATAGCATGTTTACTATGACTTTTCCGATGTAGTTAACTTATGATTTAGGTGATTTCTTCTTCAAAAGTTTTCTATAAATGCATTTACCCTTTATCCCATCAATATCACGTTTCAAATTCCATCTGATAGCTACACCTGAACGCAGACAAAATAGCTTTGCTTGGTGATCCACTGAGGCGCTGCCTAACCTACAGTTAATCACTTGCACTATGTGCACACACGAAGTACTGTCCATCCAAAAAGGTATGACCAAGTGAAAAAAAGAAAGGTCGGGGCAAAATAATACCCCAGATTTTATGTAAAAAAAAATGGAGGGAGAAATGAATATGTTTGTATCTCCCTAAAAAGTACTACCTGAAGTAGAAGTTAGACATGAATAAAAATGGTTAACGACACATGGCAAATGGGACTGTGGAAACGAGACTTCTCAGTTTATACCTTTTCACGGGTTTCTTTTCGAACCATGTAAAATGTATAAAAGTCAGTTTTGAAATTTGGGTTTTCTTCTCTTCTTTCGAAAAGAAGTCACAGAAATTATATGCAGAAGTTTTGTACCTATGCCTGTTTCCCTGGGAAGAGGGCCCATAGCTTTCATCAGATTTGATCAGTGTACACGATTCAAAACTCTCAGGGCCCGCTGCTTCAGAGATAGCTAGAATCGGTGAGGGTATTTTCCCTTCTCGTCACAGTTTCAGCTCAGCTGATAGGATCAAAAGTGGAATCAATCAGAATTCTATCTCTTTATGGGAAAGCTTGCTTTAGAAACACAAAATACTTGCACCATTTCATGCTTCTCTGAAAGAGGGAGGGAACACAGAGGAAAAAGCTGAAACACACCTTGGTTTGTCTGGCACCTACTTCTTAGGTACTATTTTATCAGAGGCACAGTCCACGGAGTCACGAAGCATGCGCAAACTGACTTGGACTGAACATACAATTGTTTTCCTCCATGTATGGCATTTATTCATTTTCAAAATATTTAATGTAAACCAGTACCTTGAACTTTTAAACACTCTCTTACTAAATACATCATCTCTTTTGTAATTTTTCACACTAATTAGAGTGAATAAATATAAAAGAGAACCCCTGGTTTGTCTAATAAATAGCAAAGTCTGATCAATCCAAATGTCAAAAAGGGTACAGTTAAAAAGCAGAGTCCACGGAGAGGTAGGTGGTAGACACTCCGAGCCGTACCTGCAGACAGCCCTGCCCAGCTGTGAGTCACCCTGAGCAGGGCAGGCTTCTCTTAGCCCTGGTGATGTCTTCTCTGATTATAGATCTTTCTAAACACCTTGTCATGGCCATTTCAAGCCAAGTGTGGGAAGGCAGTTTTCTCATTGTTTATGACTCTGCTATATATATAATTTTGTGATCATCTAATATGGATAGTGTCAATACCTGCTCATGTTTTTTTCCTGTTTTAATAAACACTTTAATGTAAAGTTGGAACAGGAAAATACCTCCACCATGAGGCTTTCTGCAGAGTAATGGCCTCCTTGTGCGGCTCCATAATTATACACTGCACAGAAAATGTTCCTTAATCACAGGTCTCGGGTGGATCACCTCGCCTTGGATGCACAGGACTCAGGAGGGACAATGTCTTTGTTCTTGGTATAACCCCGTGTTTCTCAGTGTTGCGTCCCACGGGGATTTACATTAGCAGCTGATCAAAAAGACTAAAATACGCTCTTTTCCAAGCTAAGTAAAAAAAAAAAAAAATTTAGATCTTCCATTAGTGTATTTTTAAAAGAATGTGTGGGCACACACAGGTTTGAAATGTCTATGTATGCGTGTGCCTAGGTGTGTTCTCTGATTAAGGGGGCGATCTCGCATTAAGCAAATGTCTACATACACCAGAACCACAATATATTCAACCAAATTTTTTGATGTCACTGAAGTCTTTTTTGAAAACTCATTAGGTCACTTAAAAGTCATCACCAGTTATAAGAGGCAGGAGACTTGGTTCACCTTTGGGGCAGAGTGGTTCACAATTCGGGAAAGATGACATTTGCACTGAACAAGCTCGGACCAGGGAGCTCTGTATTTGGTCACGTAGATTCCTGGAGAAGGCAGAGAAGCACCTGAGTCTCGCAGAGATGCTGCTTTTCTGGGTGGTGGTGATGCTGGGGGTCAGGAGGAGGCCGTGGCCCTGAGCAGAGGCCAGCCTCTGTCACTGGACTGCCCCGGGCTGTTGCTGCCCTGGGAACTGGGAAGGTGGTTTGGACAGGGGCGAGGCACCTTGGTCACTGCCTGCACTCTGCAGAGGGAAACAGCTTTACGTATTCCCTGAGCTGGGGGCCAGCTGGACCCCAATGATGGGAACAAGCTGGGAACACAGGTAACGAGCCCCAGGCCTTGGGTCCTGGGAGAGGATACCCCAGGGAACCTTCTGAGACCTTCCCTTCCACCATCTGAAAATGTCTGGTAAAGTCCTGCCACCTGGTCTCATTGGTATGACATGGCGAGTGAGGGCCAGGGCACTGAGGAGAGAGACTATCCAACTCCAGAAGCCGGGGAGTGGGTGGGTAGTGCAGGGCAGCCCCCGGCAAACAGGCAGACCTCCGAGCTCTGAGGGCCCAGGTTAGATAGGGAGGTCGAGGAAAGGACAACAACCCTGGAGAGAGGATGACAGGGGCTCACGAGGGACCTTGTCCTAATTTTATACTCACAGTGGTTGCCCCGAGAACAGATGTGGAGCTTATAACCTCCAGGAATGGGGTCTGGGTACTTTCATTAATTTTAAGAAATGGCAAGTAATTTTGGGGAGTAACCCTTGGTATAAAAAGTAATGACCCCAGGGAATATATCTATATAAAGTATGTATCTTTAAAGTAAAACAGAAGTGGATTCCAATGAACTGTTCTCATCTGTCCACCAGCACCCCCTGGCTGAGTCAGTATTCTCACTGAGGAACCCCCTCACCCCGGCCCCCTGTGACAGGCCTCATTTACAGTTCCCCCTGGGCCCCACTTTTCATTCTCCCAGTTTCTGTCTCTCAGTGCTGGCTGCATGGGGAGGTTCTCTGCCCCTCATCAATCCTGTTGCTTAAACCTGTGTTATTTGTATTTCATCCATCACATGTGTAAGTCTGCACTGTATCCACACCCACCTCTCTTATTAAAATCTGCTTTAAAGTAATTTCAGTGAGTTCCCATGTGGGTCTTCAGTGGTCCCTGGAGCTCATCTTATGGGGACCATCCTTCTCAGGTTACCCTTGTGTTAGCCACAGTGTTGAAATGCTCGTTATCTGCACCAAGACACCCCCCCCCCCCCCCCCGCCGCCCAACTCACTGGGTAAATTAATTTTTTTCCTTTAGGATCTTTCAGTGTTTACTTATTTGGTGAGAAGGGACAGACAATGCCTGGTAGGGGTGAGGGACTAAGACAAAGACCTTCCATTTACCTGATGTACTAAAGCAAGGGATGAGAGGTGTGTGTACACATGTTGTTGGTGTGTGCATGTGCATGTGTTTACACACGTGTGAGGTGCAGGCCTTGGAGGACATGTTAGGTACCTGCAATTTTATTCCATGACCAACAGCAATTCACTGAGGGAGCTGAAGCAGGAGCTTGTATAATTGGATTTGTGTTTTAGCTGCAGAAGGAGAGGGTGAGAAGGGAGACTGGGAGACCCAGTGGGCAAGAGATAATGGTGGTGTTGGAAAAAAAATGTTTGAAATATATTTAGATAATGGTAACAAAAAATGTGGGCATGCTCAAAAAATTAAAAATGGAATTATCCAGCAACAAACTATATAATTCCACTTTTGGGTAGACTCCCCGGACCACCAAAACCAGGGACTTGAAGACAGATTTATACACCCATGTTCAGAGCAGCATTATTCACAGTAGCCAAGAGCTGGAAGCAGCTCCAGAGTCCAACACCAGCTAAATGGATAAACAAAATGTGGTCTGTACATACAATGGCATATTATTCAGCCTTAAAAAGGAAGGACATTCTGACACAGGCCACCACATGGATGAACCTTGAAGACATTATGCTCAGGGAAATAAGCCAGACACAAAAAGAGAAATACTGTATGGTTCTCCTCAGAGGAGGTCCCTAGAGCGGCCAACCTCACAGACACAGAACGTAGAAAGGTGGATGCCAGGGGCTGGGGGGAGGGGAACGAGGAGTCAGTGTTCAATGGGGACAGCAGTTTCACTTTGGGAAAAGTGCTGTGGAGGGACGGTGCTGATGGGAGCATAAGGATGTGAATGTACTTGGTGCCACTTGTATACTTAAATATGACTGAGATGGTAAATTTTATGTTTTGTGGATTTTACCACAATTAGAAAAATATATGGTGAGCAGAGAAGAGAGCCTCAAATGTGCTCGCCATTTTCTGGATGAATAAATGGGGCCATTCCACTTTTGGAGAGGTGCCAGTAGAGGGAATTTAAATATTACTGGTTTGAAGAAGATGGTAAGACAGTCAAGTAAGAGTCAAATATTCACGTGGACAGAGAAGGATGGATAGGAAAACTCTGGCGCAGAGTTTAGAGAGAGGCAAGAAGGCAGCCAAGGGTGCAGCCCAGAGGAAACCCTGCATTTTGTGTACCTTCTCATGAAAATATCTCTTTCCTAGTTTTAAGTTGGGTTAAAGAAGATACTGTTTTATTGATAACAATCACATATCACTGATTTACAAAAGATAATTTCTGGTTCTTCTCTTTTACGAATGCAGTCAGTCTAGTCAAGATGGAGACCTGCTTGGGCTGGCGTCCCCTTCCTGTAGGTGCTGTGGTAAACGGGGAGCCCAGAGGCACATTTCTGGTCCATTTTTTAGTAAATGTAAGTGCTGAGTTAAAGCCCCTGGGTGTAGAGGCGCAAGTGGCCCACAAGCAAGAGGTTTTATTTCTCATGTTTTTGTTCCCTTATTTTTCCCATGAAGAATTCAGAGGGAAAAACGTCATGTTTTGTAACATCCTCAGAATAAAATGCAAGTACTGGGCTATACACTACCCAAAGGAGAAAAGATTTTAGAGTTTTCAGAGAATAAGGTTTCTAAGTGGGTATTTTCTTCTAAATACATCAAAGACCTAGTAAAAAGACCACCTGCCGTCTCACTGTGGGTTAGCAAAAGGGAGAGGTTTGGAATAGTCCTTCATTCAGAAAGGCCTCCTAAGACATATAAATTTAGAACATCAGAGCGGGCCAGGATCTCAGGTGGCATCAACTGCCACCCTACCTCAGGCCCAGAGTTGCAACTTGACCAAAGAAAGGGATGGACTCAGAACTCAGGTTCTCCCGACATGAAGCACAGACCTTGTGATTTCAACACATGGCCTCTTCTGAAAGCTCCACCATACACTGAGGGGTCTTCTCTGAAACCCACATTTTAGCAAAAAAGAATTCAGTGGGGTAGAAAGTGACTTTCCAAATTTGATTCCAACTGCACAGGTCCAGGCCATGGAGTAAGGTAAGTGACAGGCAATGTCACAACAGTCACAAGGTGGTTTTTCAGATGCAGCGAGCTGGGTGTGAGTACAGTGGAAGGACCACCCGAAGACCAATGATGGATCCCCGTCTTACCCTTAAAAAAAGCAAGGACAGTCAAAAGACTGCCTCTATGTACTCCAGACATTTGCCCTGCAGAACGTACGGGATGCTACTTTGTCTTGGTTATTGTAGACAATCCTATTGTTACTGTCTTCCATTCCCATCACCATCAACTCTGGGCACTGCTGCCCAACAAGTGCCCGCTGCGCTGCTCCAGGTAAGCTTGTTGGGCTGTCACCTGAACCATGGAGCTAAACTCTCAAACGCTATCACATATGGAAGGTAGTTTTGGTTGTGAAAAAGAGAAAAACTGAATTACTCAGTCTAGGGTAGCATAGAAAAGGTGACGTTTTAAATTGGTCTTTGTCGGAAATACAACCATTTCTAATATTCCTGTTTACTTTCAGTGACCAAGGCTAAGTAAATAGAAAAAAGTGACAAGTTATACAAGTTGAGACAGTAGGAAAGAAAAATCCCTCGGATTTACTAAGAGATTAGAGATAATTACGTGGTACCTACTCCAGGAGCCAATCAACGCCTCTGACACAGGGGCTGTGGGAGAACAGAGCCCCTCCATCCGGATGCAGGGAGACTCGCTGGGGCAGATACCAACTCTCCATTCTAGGCCCCGACCCCAGCGTCTGATGTAATGGTAGATGCTATAAACCACAAACACAAATAAGACTGGATGAGCATAAGGATTTGCTGAACTCTTCTTCTATTTTAATGTGCTTGTTGTCTGTTTAATCTGTGACTAAGATGCTGTGAAGAAGGGAGAGTGGCAGCTGGAGCAAGACAAGAGCAAAACACCAAGCCTGCCTGTCTACGGAGACTGTCCCTAGGGCAATCTTCCGCTACTGGCCTCTCCCACAGAAGGGAAAGCAGTTTTCAACGGAATAATGTTCACACTGGAGCCTAGTTTCAGACACAAAAATAACTTCTTGAAAACAAACTGTGCAATTACACTTCTTGTTCATTTAAAATAAGTTATATTTTTATCCTCTTCCCACATCACCCAGAGCATGGTAAAAGAAACCCAGTGCTCATAAACCCACGTATGCTCACTGTCCAACAGACTTCTGATGCCCGCCATGCTGCAAGACCGCCAAGCGGCCCTGGACAGCACGCCCAGGGGGTACTGAGCCCTTCTTGGCTGATCTGAGTATTTATAATCACACTGCAATTCTTAAAATATCTTACAAAGAAATGGACATTTGACTTTAACAGGCATGTTTTTTACATTTGAAATCTATGGAAATTTAAGTTGATTAGACCGGGGAGTTATCAGAAAATATTGAGGCAGTAAGGCTGGGAAAATTCTGGAACTAGAGATAAGTAAATGTGCTCTTTCCTCCTGCTGGAAGGTCAGAATGGTAAGAATCAAACACATTTAAGAACCTATCTTTAGAGATTCACCGTCAAGTGCCTGGAGACAAATGCATAATGACAGTTCCCTAAAGGACATGAGTTTTGACCTGTGTGAAAGGCAGGACCACTTCCCTGTCTGACACAGAGGAGACCCACAGGGTGATGGGCATCAAGTTCTGCGAGAGAAGAGACCACATTTAACTCCTTACTGCAGTATCCATCACTCCCAGCGTGGCCCTGCAAATGATCAGGGGCTCAAAATGAGACATTGCATAAGCAGACGCATGTGAGCAACAGGCACCAACAGCGTACACACATCCATGAAGTCATAACAGCACGCGCTCCCTTTACATGAGAGCAAGAAAAAGGCTGTGAGCCGAGCAGAAGCAACTCAAGATCTCCTGCATCCCCAGTGGCAGCGGCTTCTCACTCTCAGAGTCTCTAAGTCTTCTTTTGGACTTTGTTCCTAGATTCTCGTTTCTTGTCTGCAGTATTTGATGAAGGCCTCTTCTCCTAGATGGGGACCCTGGTCACTGCTGCCTGCTTGTCTGGACTTGCCCATGGACAGGAGGCTCTGGTAAAGGCTTGTTAGAGAGCCCCAAGGAGCATTTACCTCCCCCCAAATCTACTGCCTACGTCCTGACACTGTAGGGGAACAGGTAATCTTCAGTTTCCTTGCATTATAGGAAAAATAATGGAGAAAAGAAGGAAAGAATGGGTAAGGTTGGAGTTCCTATCTATTGCATGGTAGTTCACAGAGGTTATGCTCAATGAAGAAACACATTCGTGGAAAGACTGAGCATTAGTGATGGGCAAGGAGTAACTATTCTAGAATGTCATAGACTATCAGAGAAAAAAAAGGGCCAGGGAACAAAATGGCACTTGAACTGAAAAACAAGCAAAAACCCAACATTCATAAGAAGTTTTCAGGACAAAGTCAAGTGTGATAAATACATATAGTTCTTTCTTCTCTGCTAGCCTGCAATTGCAAACCCCAGGAAGTAAAGAACACACCATGGGAAAGGCACAATAGAAAAAGAAGTCTTCCAGAATAACTGTTATTTGTAGCATGTTAAGTTCACCAGGGTTCCTCTGTATAAAAGATTAGCTTTAGAAAAAAAAATGGACTTTATTTTCTACTCAAACCCAAGGATTTAAGTATATTATGCAACTTAGGAAACACTCTGGCAGTGGCTTTTGGAGCCCAGCACGGATTCGTACTTGACCTTAAGTGTCACATTAGGGGATGTCCGATGCGACTCTGAACTCACTGACAACTTCACCAGAAATGAAAACAGATACCTTGGCTTCTGGCCAAACTCTGAAAATTCTGTCTTTCTCTTTGGATTCCAGAAGAAATAATAGCTGAACTCTTCTAGTTTCTTACTAAGGTGACACTAAGGTCCTGTCTAGGCCTCAGGGGATCTGGAACACAGTTGGGCCTTTCACTAAGGAGGTGAGCTCATCAGGTTGTATCCTGTGCAGCTTCATTTAGCTCAAGGCCATGACTGACTGACCTGACCCTCCATGGCCAGAGGAAGGACTCCAGGGCAGGACATGATGAGTGTAAAGAGGGCAAAGATGACAAATGGAGGGAGCGACTAGAATGTTTCAAAATGAACAGAGAAGAACTTAAATACAGTAGACTGTAGTGATCTCTTTTGAGAAGGGAAAACAAAATGTATTACCCCCAAATCTAGAAAAATTGACCATTTGCCAATATTGCAAGAAGATGAAGACTGTGACATAACATGGTTCAAAGTACATAAACTCTACCCATTCTGCACTGTTTTAAAAGCTACAGACTGATGTTTCTTAAAAAAGGTTTGAAGACTCAAATGAGCTCTTCATTAAGAGAAAGATTAAAGGAGCATGGTCCTGCAGAAATATAGTGCATGTTCATATCTAGTTTAGAATGCTCTAGTAGCCGTAACTGAAAAGTATAAAGAAACATGTGAAATTAATTTTAACAGCACAATGTATTTAATCTGATCTATGACATAGATTATCAACCCAACATGTAATGGATATAATTATACATTCTTTTTTTGGACTAGATTTTTAAATCAGTATGCATTTTATACCTGCAGGTCACCTCAATCTAGAACATCTCAAGAGCAACATCTGTCCAGTGGCTTCCAAGTAGACACTCAGGAGAAACAAGATTCACACTCTCCCTGGAATCCCATTGTTGATCCATCTAGACCCCCACGGAAAACCAGTCCTGCTACAGTTACCTTTATCTAAAGGAGTCATTGCAGGTACACCTGAAACTAATACAAAATAATACTGAATGTCAACTATAATTGAAAAAAATAAATAAAGGAGGCACTGAAGACTGCAACATGCCCTGTCATTTCAGTTTTCCTTCCCAAATGCATCACTTGTCACAGCCACAGCTGCAGCCATGGGCCTAACTAACCCTGAGCCCTGCCTGACTCCCCAGCCTCTCTCGGGGCCCAGCCTCATGCTCTCTCCACGCTGGGTGCCTGGGGGCTTGGGGACATCCTGAGACACTTTGCAAAGCTATAAAGATGACATGGGTAAGCTCTCAGGGCCTGCACGCTTGACTTTCTGGGATTTCACACTAATGAAATAAAGGACCCGCACCATGAAAGCCTGATAAGGAGATGCTGTTTTCAACATCACCTGGGTGAGAACAGTAGCTTTTCTGTGCTCTCCATTTATAAGTGATACCAGCCCAAAAAGAATGGCCCCCTTCCCCTTCTCTAAATTAGTATCTTATTACACTGTTGTGGGAAATGAGGCAATCATGCATTATTTCTGAGTTAACAGGCAAAATCCTCATTTGCACTTTAGCCCCTGGTGGATTAAAATGGCCCAGAGACACAGTGATAATGGCCTGAAGCATGAGAGACAAGGAGTCATACCTATCACAAGGTTGCAAAGAAGCGGGGAGAGAAGGAACAATGTCACTCCCACGTGAACCTGCCACGCAGGGCCTGCAGTCCTACCTTTGTGGTTGAAGATACCCTCCATTTCCATACTACTTCTTGAGTGGGCGATGCACAGAGAGCCGCAGGGAACCAGGCCTTCCGCTGCGGGCGACCGGTCGGTGGTCCGCACCAGACACCAGTCGGGCTTGTCGTGGGGCCGCTCCAAAACCTCCACGGTCTGGCCGCGGCGGATGGTCAGCTCGGTGCTGTTGCAGGCCGTGAAGTCGTGGATCACCACTGTCAGCTCGCAGCCGCCAGAGAGCTGGGGAGGGAGAGTGGACATGTCAGCGGGCCTGGGACTCTGGACTTCTGCGGTGAGGCTGTGAACGGGGCCAGGAACTCTACTTTCCATTCCACAGTGGGTCAGTAACAGTGGGAACCACCTGAGGGACCATCCTCCAGTTTCCCTGTGCCTTAATTCTCCCCTGGAATCACATTCTTACATAAGATCATGCTTTTCTGAGTGTTTCACTATAAGAATCTGATACGATTGTTCATATGAGCATCCAAATCTGCTTATGCCTGAGACATTATTATCCACTATAAGTGCTATATACTGAGCTTTAAACTTAGGAAAAACTAATAAAAATTTGATTTGAAGGCCACTGGGGGATTATTGTGAAACGTGTTGATAAAATGGGATGAGTTTTGTTCCAGATCTGGTGTCTGGGCTCCCCGAGCTGTCTGTCAGCCTGTGAACTCTTATACGCATGGCAGGGAGACCGAAAAGATTCAAAATCCCAAACACAGGCTGGAGCAATGCCTTTCACTCTTTAAAGCCCTCAGGACACTCCTGACCCTGTGCCATATGTCCCCCAACCCCTTTGCAGGCTCTCTTCCCACTCCACGCTTCAAGTGCTCTATGAGCACGGGCTTATTTTCCACATGCCACGTATTTTCTGGTCTGAAAGTCCTTTCCCTTCTTCTCTTCTCTCACTAAGCTCACTCCTGTTTTCTGTCTATCAAAACTCCACTAACTCTTAGGCCCTCCTCTGGTCTGTACCCCTATGTCTTTCCCTTCGACTGGACGCTCCTGAGTGGCCTCCCTGGTGGACTCCATGCTCACCTTCCAGGCCATCTCAGCACAACTCCCAGTTCCCATTTTGAAATGTGGACCCTCCCATAGGAATATGTCATCCTCTTATTCAAGAACCTCAGGCACAAATTCCTCAGCACAGGATTCGAGGTTCCCACAACCAGGCCCCAGCCCACGTTGCCAGCACAGTCAGCAGCTTCTCCCCGTGTGCTTTCCAGCCCAGTGGCTGTGTCCTCCTTCTGAGGAGGGTCCTGCATGCTCCATGCTACCCCTTCTGCTTAGACCTCACCATCAATTTCTCTGAGACACCACTCTGTATTGATCACCCTAGCATTTTATAAATAAGCAAATTACGTCTCAATTCTGAAATGAGCTCTGTCTTGGGTTATACGTTTATGTGTGTGAATGCCCCCAGCACCAGAGAGCAGGTTTGTGTCATTCCTCTGTGAACTTTCCGTGGGGGAGAGCCACTGCTGAGTCCCGGTGCCAACCATGGCAGGCACAGGGTTTGTGCAAGGAAGTTGTTGGGTAGCGTCTCCTAAAGCCTACGTTGCACACATGATGTATGAATCCAGCAAGTAGTCAAACATTTGATAAAGCGAAAAAGGCAAAATTGATTTGTTCTTAAAAAAAAAAAAAAAAAAAAAAAAGTGGCGCTGCATTGAAGAACCAAAACGAATCATGTGTTTTCCCTGTGACTTCAGGAGCTAACCCTGCCTGGGTTTAACCTGAGATGCACCCAGCCTTCCTGCAGGACATCAGCACAGAGAAGGTAAAGGACAGAAGAGTAGACAGCTGGGCCGCAGCGAATGGGAGGAAGGAATGGCGGGGTGTCCTGCTGGGGGCCATCTCGGGCCCAGGGAGGCCACCCAGCCCCAGTCCACTTGCAGAGGACTGGGAACCGAGCCTGCTACTCAGGCTAACGACC